>NC_048305.1:6407549-6411396 GCF_013100865.1 Trachemys scripta elegans
TCCCCCCCCCCCCCCCCCGCATGTTACTTTTAACCTCTGCACAACTTCTGAAATGAGGGAGGGATGGGAAGGGGAAATAAGGGTATGTCTACACTACCCGCCGGATCAGATCGATCCAGTGGAGGTCAATTTATTGCGTCTAGTCTAGACACAATAAATCGACCGCCGAGCGCTCTCCCGTCGACTCCTGTACTCCAGGGCCGCGAGAGGCACAGACAGAGTCAACTGGGGAGCGGCAGCAGTTGACTCACCGCAGTGAAGACACTGCGTTAAGTAGATCTAAGTACGTCGACTTCTGCTACGTTATTCACGTAGCTGAAGTTGCGTAACTTAGATACACACACACACACACAGTGTAGACCAGGGCTAAGACTAGATGGCAAACTGAGTATCAGAGAGCGAACAGCAGGCATGATAAGCGGACCCTCAGCTGACTGTCAGTGAGAGGAACCCCTTCCCCGCCATGCACAAAAGACCAAGCTCACAGCTGAGCCGATCATTGCTACAAATGAATTATTTGCTTTGCCAGATCGTTCTTAACAATTTGCCACGGCCCATCTGTAAAACAGAGATGCTTGAGTTGGCTGATTTCGCAGAGGGGTTAGGAGGGCTTAATGCATTACGGTTTGCAGTGCGCTTTGAGATCCTTGAGCAAAAGGTGCTGTAGAATTGCAAGACATTGTCAGCAACGGCAGCAACTTTAAACCCATTAAAACAATGCATTGATCCCTCTGTGCTACCTGAGTTGTAGCCACCCCTTGAGGGAGACACGGGTCAAAAGGTGTCCACTGATTACTTCCTCCTGACTCATTTTTCTTGACAACTTCCCATGATGGGGATTTTTGAAAATGCATCAAAGTGGAAGTTCCAGTAAATCATACCTAAAAATAAGGACATTTTCCCTCTCCTGTTCCGCATTCCCCCTCCCTCCCCTTGCCAATGTATGCACCACAGATTATCAGTATCAGATGGATAATGGAGCAGCCGGACACCGACTCCATTAACAAGAACTGTTCTGTGAGCAGATGCTATCCAAGCTAACTAATTCCTAAATGTAGGTTTTGTAAACAAGCTTTCCTAAAACCGAAGCGTAGACCAACTCAGTGTGTCCTCTGAATTCCACTGCAAAGTTTTTTAAAAAACAACAAAACAAATAAATATTCCCTTTCAGAGGAACGCCCCACAACTGCTGCAGCATTAAGTCAGTTTCTAGGATTTTCCCTTCCAAGTTTTCATGCACTGGCTAGAAAACGCTCTAGCATGTCCCCTATCGGTCTCATCTACTCACTTGACTACACGCTCTCCAGGGCAAGGACCAGCTGCATGCTAGGTCTCTCGTGATCAGATCGTGCATAATAAATAAGAAAAACAGTAACAAACACCACGCTCCAACCCAACAGAAATTAAAAAACAACCCTGAAGGGTAATAAACAGTGAAGTGCAAATGAGATTTGCAAAATTCTCTCCTTTTTGATAACCTACAGTGTTACTAGGAACATGGTGATTTTTAAGCCCTTTGAAATGCAGTTTCAGGGCCCCAAGTTGAAACTCTCTGCTTAGGTCACTGGTCATCAGCCAGGTTTCTGAGCTCACCCAGACAAGTGGCATTTCCTTTTTAAGCATGCTGCTCTCTCTAATAGTCAATCTGCCCTGAGCCACAGGAGTGTCTGTCCACCTCATTGTCATTCCCGCAGCAACAGGCGGAGGATGTGCCATAGGAGGTGACCTCCAGAGAGCATCTGCTGCTTCTTTCTGACCTGTCTTGGTGATAGATACATTGATAAAACCATCCTTCCCGACATTAAAGTGACATGTCCTAGTTATTCAAGCCAGCCAGTTCTTTCATCCAATGCTCTTTGTAACATATATTCCCCCTGTGTCCCACAGCTCAGACTGGTAACAACCCAATATTCCATTAAAAACTGCCAAGGGCTGACAGTTTATCAAACACACCCAGTAACCCAGCAGCACTGGCCTCGCTGCACTGGGACATTCGTAATCTGTAACCCCGTAAACAGCAACAGACCAGCTCAAACCTTCCTGCAGAGCTAGAAAGGAAAGGGGATTTCCGGGGGCAGTTACCTGACATGGGGAGGAGGTGCACAAGGACAGATTTTTCTCAGCTCCATCTACTTCGCCTGCACATCATTCTCCTCCAATGTAATCGTGGAGTTTGCATCACGGCATAGCCCCTGGGGCAGATGCTGAGGTTCGATTCTCCTCTCACTGAGTAGAAATAGGATTAACTCTGCTGAAATCAATAAACCTACACCGGTATAAGATGAATCAGCCTCTAAAAGCTTTAAAAGTGACCAAACCCTAGATAGCATTTCACTGTCATTGTTCATTGTATCCAGGATCATTGCCCCTCGCCAGGCTGGGTAATACAGGAGACATGGCTGTACAACTAAACCCGTATTCTACAACCAAACTAATCGGAACATAGTAGCACTTTTTGGACAAATACCCCATCAGCTCCCAGCCATTCACCACCCGACAGGAGCTAGCCTACGTGCCCTGCAGTAGTCCAAAAGGTGGGATACAGCACCTCACCTCAAGGACACTGACCATTTGGACAAGGCGATTTTATAGACCACGCTACACCTCCCCACACCGGTGTCAGCAGTGCGATACTGAATCTCTCATTAGCCATTTGACCCCTACTCATACTCCATCCTTACTTATCACACAGACCTATAGAGCACAGCCTGTTATAAAAGCCCTGTCTATCGCATACACAACCCTTGCATTTGAATATCAGATGTTACAGTCTCATATAAAAGTCGCTATAGAGCAGAAAGGACCCACTTAGCCCAGGATTGTTCCAAAGAGCACAAATGTGGACCACAGGCCACCTTACCTTACCTTCCTTTTATGAAAGGCAACAGCACCAAGTGAGAGGTTGCGAGGGATTCCTGCCCTTCTCACATGACAAGCATTCGGCCTTATCCACCTCCTACTTCCGAACTCAGGGAAGCACAGATGTTCCGATACAACCTGCATTCCTTGTTAGCATAATCTTCTTCAATCACGATGCTAAAGAATGCTCAAGGCGCACAGTCTGCAGGGCTGGCGCTAGACAGAGAGAGGACGTGCCTGGTACCGCACCTTATAAGGTGGTTGTGAAAAAAGCAGATGGCAGTTGGGGGCATAAGTGGAAAGCCAGCGAGTCTCCCACAGAAGCATCTGAAGGAATTCAGATTCTCTCAATCATGAAAAGAAAGCCGCAGTTAAGCGATAGTAAACGCTGCAGGGTGGCGGGCTGCTTCATGTGTGCTAAAAGGCGGCTATTTTTCCAATGAGGTTTATAATCATCTTTGATCAGAAGAAGAGCTGTCGGTATGCCTTGGAGAGGATGGAATTTAAAGAGAAGGGAGCCCATCAAACACCCAGATTAAGTAATTCTAGAAGTAGAGATCTGCCTGCCATTGACAAAACTGGGCACACCCACAATTACACTCCAGTGACAATAAACCTCCAAACAAAATGAGCAGACTGATGAAATGAGAGAGTCTTTTGTCACCAGGCTGTGCTAGCCAAGATCAGCTTCCAAAACACTTTAGGTTCCACTGGTGGACACAACTTAAAATGTGGTACCAAGGGCGGATCAGATCCCCCGGCAGAGTCCTCTGGGCAAGATTTGTCTCTCCACAGCTTGTTTAATTGGCACTAACAACAAGGAGTCTGGTGGCACCTTAAAGACTAACAGATTTATTAGGGCATAAGCTTTCGTGAGTAAAAACCTCACTTCTTCGGATGCATCCGAAGAAGTGAGGTTTTTACTCACGAAAGCTTATGCCCTAATAAATCTGTTAGTCTTTAAGGTGCCACCAGACTCCTTGTTGTT
>NC_048305.1:6411517-6500403 GCF_013100865.1 Trachemys scripta elegans
TCAAGTATCAGGGGGTAGCCGTGTTAGTCTGTATCTACAAAAACAACAAGGAGTCTGGTGGCACCTTAAAGACTAACAGATTTATTAGGGCATAAGCTTTCGTGAGTAAAAACCTCACTTCTTCGGATGCATCCGAAGAAGTGAGGTTTTTACTCACGAAAGCTTATGCCCTAATAAATCTGTTAGTCTTTAAGGTGCCACCAGACTCCTTGTTGTTTTTGTAGATACAGACTAACACGGCTACCCCCTGATACTTAATTGGCACTGTGTTTCTGCATGCGATTGCCAGGACCACAAGGCTCAAAACTGGGTGCCTGAAGTAGGGCACCTAATTAAGAGCTGACCTGCTTTTCAGAGGTCTTGAGCGCCTACAACTCCCACTGATTTTCGTGGGAGCAGATGGACGCTCATCACCTCTGAAAATCAGGTCAAACACATCCACTTTAGGTCCCTACATGAGGCTTTCATGTTAGAACTTACCAATAACGGCCAAAATGTTCAACTACGTATTTGGGGGACATCTGTACACGCTGTGCAGAGGAGTGGGGAAAGGGACCTAGATTTCAGTCCTCCCCTATGTAGCTGACAGTGATCCAGGTGGGGCAGTTGTTTGGGAAGCCTTTGTCCTCTCTAGACAGCTAGGAAACAGGCCTTGCTGTGATCTGAAGTGATCTCTTCTTGCAGGGAAAACGTAGCAGCTGCAGTCCCAATTACCCTGGAGCTCACAACCTAGAGCGAACCACCACCAATCCCATAAAGCTGTTCAGCCTGCAGTCATGTGCAGAGTGCCGGGTTGACTCATTTTCTGAAGGCTCTTGCCCATGACTTTTGCAGAGCAACATGATTCATGAGAGACACTAAGCCCCCTCCCTGCAGCCGTGCTGCGTGTGACTCACACAGACTTCCCAGCTGTCCTGGAACGCCGGATTCTCCTGATCCCCAGCATCTGGGGACAAAGAGGGAACCAGAGTGGGGGTGGGGAGGAGGGTGTCTACCATTTTAGTCATTTCTCCACTCTCTGTGTCGATTCACACGGTTCTCTCTCGTTGGCACCACGCTCAGGAACAAAGTCCTTTAACTCCTCTGGGGTCAGAGTTCATGTGAAAAGATTTCCACAGAAAGCAGCACTGGCAAGTCCCCCCTTTCCTCCTCCCCCCATTTACTGGTTTCAGGGAAAGGCATGGGGCAGTGCTCACCTTGACCCACCACCCCTCACCCAGCACAGCCTTGAGCTGCAGCTTAACACGGCTGTTTTAATGTAATTGTGTTTGTTTTGCTGGCGAAGCAAAGCAGTTCTTCGCCCAACAAAACCTAGCAGCCGTGGCCAAAAAAACCCCAAGTTACCTGCCAGGGATTAAGATTTACCTTTCCCTAAAGGCCACTGCTTGCTACATTGCGTCCTGGAGCTGGGCCTACTACACACTGCTAGACAAAGGGCCCAAAAACAGTTTTAAGGTCCAAAAATCGGTGAAGCAACTGGACTAGAAACAAATGTTTTATAGGCTGGAACCCCTAGCTCTCTGTGGGTAGAAGGCAGTCATGTCTATTCCTGGCAGATCCTAAGATATAGGGCTTTAATCATCTTGCTTCCCTCTCCATCACCTCAATTCGGACATAATTTTAGCAGGCACTACATAAAGAAAAGCTACAGCTAGAAACAAAGGCTTTATATCAGCTGGAAGCGTGAAATACCATCTCTAAAACCTCAACAATAGCTCCCCTACTGTAACCAGTGGACCGCTAGTGGCCCGTGAGACAATGCCTGGTGGACCGAGATTGCTGGCAGGTACGTCTCCTCCTTGTTTTAGGCACAGCTAAAAATACTACTTTCCCACGGATGCAATTTCTGTAGCTGTCATGGGAACATAAAGCAACTGGGTATGGGACTGGGTCTGCCACCTCTAACAGGAAGGGATGGTCTTTACTAGACAGCCTCTCCATGGGTCGAACATGCCATGATAAAGTTTGAGGCTTCCTGGCCCAAAGCATTAATCTTGCAAACCGTTGGACTTCTACATTGTCAGATGCGAAAATCATGTCATGATATGAAGTAGTGGGAGGGGGAGGACGCGAGATAGTAATCAGAGGGACCAGAATCTCACGACCTGCCAACACTAGCAGCATTGTGAAAGATGAGCAGAAATGCTTTAAAGCTGTGGTTTTCGATCTGTGGTCCACAGATTATGCCTATGATTGGAGGTATGGACCCCTTTAGAATTTGAAATTTTTTAGCGTTCCACAAATGAAAAATGATTGAAACCCACTGCTTTAAAGACCAGCAACGTACACAATAAAGACAGCATCTGCACCATTCAACAAAATCATGAGACTCCCACCCTGCAAAGCATTGTAAGGAATTCTGCAGTTTTGTCCCCTATAAAAAACAGCCAAGCAAAAACATTCCTCTAGTCTTCATCCAATTCTCTCTGTCTGTACGAAATATTTGAAGAAACTGACTATATAGGCCCCAATCCTGCAACTAATAGCATGCAGGTGAACTAATGGAGCTCCACACAGATGCAGCAGTATGCCCAGGTACTGTCAATTGCAGAATTGGGCCTCAGCCTTTGTACATATCTCTGCCTCCCTTGATAGCTGCATTGATATCATACTTTTTGAGATTTATTTTAGTTCAGTAAAGAGTGAAAATCCCACTCCAGGCTGAAAATGCGTCCAAAACCGCAAAACAAACAAGCTGTAACTGACATAATATTTTATAGTGATGTTCTGATGACTACAGCTGGAGTCAGTTTTGATATTCAAATGCTTCTGTCCATTTGGTACTTATATGGCTCCTACCACTGTAGATTGAGCACCTATGCCTGGTTGCATATTTTATAGTTTGAAGGATGCTTCTAGCTGATTTACATCATTGCATTATTAAAGTTAGTTCAAAAGCACCTAAAGGACGTGACAGATACTTCTCCCTCCCCAGTTTCATATATAAAATAAACAAGCAATCCAAAGAAGGGGGTTATATGCCCACGTCTAGAAGAGAATAGAACTACCAAGCCTAAGGGCATATTAAGGTTAATAGAAGTCAACATTCCATTAAGATGTGTGAGGACTGTCTCCCCATTCTTCTATCCGTGCTGCACTGTTTCTGTATGTGTGGCTACCGAGTAAACAAGACAAATAGCCCACTGCTCTCCAGCGCAAGCGTTATCTTCCTAAATATTACAGCTGCAGATCTCAGGCTCTGCAGAACAAAGCAAGACCAGCAAAGTGAACCTTAAATTGCCCCAAAGTTTAGATTTTCTCTAACCAACAGAATTTGAAAGGTTCCATTGCCCTACGTTTATACACACCAATAACACAGCTGCAGACCCCCCAAGTTAGATAAGACAGGTCTGCTCAACCACTGGAGACTTTCCCAAATCAGAAATATAATTTTAAAAAACTGTATAGAGAAAGGAGGAAGTGAAAAAGGCAAGAGTTTCAGGGGAAAGAAAATAAGATCAGCGGGCTTGGAAGGAATAGATTTTTTATCAGTAAACGTTGATTTCCCCAAGCACACCTAAACCAATGAACAAAATATTTCCATCAATAATAATCGAAACTTACCCATAGGCAAAGTAAGAAAAATGCTGCTTGATAACTTTGATTTAAGCATATTTACTTTGTATATTTTGTCATGTGGTGTTGACAGTGTGTGTTTTAATGGGCATAAAGCTTTAACTTTCTGAATCACATCTACCATCAGTAATTAATTGCCTGACCGCCCCTATTGTCTGACACCCCTGCCCCATTCATACCCTGCAACTGTGAAAATTGAAAAAAATGCCTGAAAATAAGCAGCAATATTAATCGGTGAAATCGTTAAAAAAACAAAAATCACATTCTGCCAAGCCTAAAGATATGCGACTGCTGTTTACGGTCTCCCCTCAATATGTTCTGGGTAAGCTCTGCTGAGTGAAAATAGGAGATATTTGTTCATGACATTTAATGGGAATAAAAACATTTGAGATTGCATTCCAGCCTATTTTGGAATGCAACATTTCTGAGTTGTTCCCCACCCCCCCAAATCACCACAAAGTGGTAGTTTTCATATCAAAACATGCAAAATTTAAGTGTCAAATGTTTCAATGCAAAAAAAAAAAAAAAAAAACACCAAAAACCCACCTTTAGTTAAATACATTTCTAGATGCTGAAACTTTCTGTTTTCACTCAAAAATAGCCCAATTTGCAATTAAGGGGGGAAAAAAAGCACCCATTTCCCCAAGTCACAGATAATGCGAAAGACCTCCCATTTTGAGGTTTTAAAATTTCGTTACAAAATCTCTTACATGCATCCCAAGGCAGTGATTCTGCAAGTCTGTGTGAAGCAACCTGTAAGATGAGGGCTCTATGGAAGACATAGCAGACACCTACAAGGAGAGGAAATGGGAGGAAACATCTTGGCTGTGGCCTGTAGGTCGGTGGTACCATTCCAGAATCATAGAACTATAGGGTTAGAAGTGGCCGCAGGAGTCATCTAGTCTAACCTCCTGCCAAGATTCAGGATTTGTGGTGTCTAAACCATCCAAGACAGATGGCTATCCAAATGCAAACGATAAATAATAAAAGGAAAGGTAAACGTATCAGACAGACCAGAAACTACCTACAGTGAAATTCTACATAGTATACGCTGAACTACGATAATGTCCCATAATGCCATAGACTATAGGGCGACTTAGAGACTTCTATAAAGCAGGGCTCTACTCTATATATCGATGCTTTTAAAGAATGCCACTCATTAAGAAACATTTGCAGTCAAGTTACTTCTTATGTCATCTCCAAAAGGAAAAGAAAAGGAGGCTGAAGGTACATGACAATGCCTGCATCTCCCCACTTTGGGGGATGTTATAACCATCATGAAGCACACCGAATTAAATTCGTCTGTGGCATAAAGGGGCCCTCAGACCTTCATCGTTTAATTTCCTTCTTCTCCACCCTTTGCAAGGTTCACTTAGAAGCCAGAAGCTAGTTTCCTATTGAATTCATCTTGGTTATTTTATCTGGAAAACAATGATTTCCTCTCCTTCTGTTCCCCGGGCAGCTGAAATGAACAGGGATGTTGTTGTTTATATCCTTGTTTATGCACCATCCTCAGTCAAATCAACCCAGTTCCAAGAATAGCTATTGTAGCAATCGCTACTGTGACTTATCAGTCCCGCCAAGAGGCTGCTTTGTTGTTGAATGTGTTGTTTTAAAGTTCTTAGCAATGAAGTGATGTTGCATGTTGTTTTTGTAAGTAGATATTTAGCATGAACAACATCCCTCGCGATTCTAAACTGTTATTATTAAACATTTAGTAGCATCCAAAGGTCCCACAGTGCTAGGCACAAATGCACAGTCCCTGCCCCAAGGAGATCACAATTGGATCTGCGTAGGAGGGCATTTGCAGGTGTATGGAGCTTCCTAGTGTCAACGTGGTTATGAACAGGAACAAGGGCCTTCCCCTTATGTATCAAATTGTAGGATTGGAACCCTAGTATAAGAAATGCAGAGTTTGCAGTTTACAATCTCTGGCACAATCTCGTATGTTTATGGAAAGATTATTAAGCAGGAAAGGCTTGTTAATCAGTCGCAGTAAGAGGATTGGGATCTAGGTGCGTGAGAAAGGAGGTGTGGCCAACTCGGCGCAGAGTTGCTGGGAATTAAAATGGGATTTTTTCTTTTTTCTTCTGTTAAAAACCAAATCTGGTCATTTGTTGTTGGCTAAATGCTATTGGGTATTGTCAGTCAAAGGTGACAGGCAGGGCTCCCCGCAGAGACTGAAGCTGCTTCGTGAAGGCTCCAACCAGAGCACCACAAAGCTGTGCAGTTGTAGGTGTGGAACATTAAAGCAATCTACAGCAACAATTGCAGATTTCCTTTAATCCTGTTATTTTTAATTAACATAGTTTACGCCTCTCCAGAGCCGGGACATTCATGTAGTTTAAGGTCTTATACATGTCTCCCTTTCTACACGTATGTTGCAATAGTGCTTGGATTTCTTTATTATTTATTACTAGCATTACAACAGTGCCCAAAGATCATGGTCACCTGTAGAGCACCGGGCTAATTCAAAGCCAGTGACACAGAGATCTCTGAAGTTAACATATTCACATTTATTCCTGCATAATATTTACTGCTGGATTCTTTCCTCCCATAATTCCTAGCACAGCACATTTGAAAAAGGGATGGGTTGAAGGATAGCAGGGGATTTAAACAAGCTGGGGCCCCTTTCATCTTGCAAAGCTGGGAAGGGGGGGATGGGGAGGGGAAGAAAGCATCTCCAGGCTTCAGCCACTTCAAGATCTTATTGCTGTTTATATCACAAAGTAGCACAGAAACATCACCTGCAGAATGTGCCTTGCCCTACCGAGCAGCTCCCCCAGTTTTCATGGCTCACATGCTTTCTACGGGCTCTGCAATTCCACATCATCTCCTCCTAGGAGTGACGCAAGGAGAGCTGCCAGCAACACCTGCAAGCAGCTGAACCTCTCTGGGCATCTCAGAGAGATCCCAGGAGCAGCTGCAGGATCTTTGGTAAACCTCCTGCTCTGAATCTCATGCTCCCCTGTTGAAAGAAGGTCATTGAATGTTAATAAATCATCTTAACAGAAGTCCTGTCTTTGTACCTTTGTCCTGCCCTATCCAGCTACACCCCACCCACTCACTCCACTCTTACCCTCCCTCTCCCCGTCCCCTCCTCACCATTCTCCAGAGCCAGGACAGGAAGAATCACTCTCCTTCTGCCATCCCTCCTATACATGGAGTTACTTCTGCAACCTCTCCAAATCCCACTTAACTGAGCACTTGGCCTGTAACCCTTACTTGTGCCAGCAGCTCCACAGAAATAAACGTGACCACTCCCACGAGCAGGGATTTGCAGGACTGGGCCAAACGTGGAAAATCCTTCAGGCCAGGGATCGGTCATTCTATAGCTTTGTGTACAACAGCACTTTTCAGGAAATTTTCCGCCACTGCACTACCACCCACAGGGTACTAAGGTAGACAAGACCTGTGCATCTTTACCACCTAAAGTTGGATGACCCAGTGGCAAAACCCCCCTGGCCTCTCCACACTAGTGCTGCCACCAAGAGAACTGCAACGGTGCTAATGCAAGAGTGGAAGATTGTATGTAGCCTGTGCATGTGTATCCGACGAAGTGGGCATTCACCCACGAAAGCTTATGCTCCAATACATCTGTTAGTCTTAAAGGTGCCACAGGACCCTCTGTTGCTTTGTGCATGTGTAGTACACAACACACACCTATAGCCTCTGCCTTTTCCCCTTAGCTCACAGTCACCTCCTTCTTTGTGTAGGGCATCCTGCAATGCTCTGTACAAAGAACACCGTCATGCAATAATTTGTGTGGCGTTGACCGGGCATCACTGGTAACACTGATATAACAACCCAGCAGCCAATCAAATGACTCCACATGTGTCCCAAATACTAAAGGAATTTTGTCATTTTAATTGTTACATCTGTTCGAGAACCCCCCCCCACACACACACACACTCTTATTCATTATGTCAACACTATACATTTTTGTTACAACGAGGTGCAAAAGAAACACTCATTTTTCAGTGTAAGAGCATTGTCTATATTCTATATCAATAGCCCGTATTTCTCCACCACTCCTCTGGGCTTTGGGGCCTTCCCATATTCGGAGCAAGCAAGAATAGCAGGTCCAGGGATCAAGTCCCCAAAGACGTACAAAGCAGTGCTCAGGAAACACAAGGTAATATTTGGAAGTGTGCCCTTTGCTATTTTGTAACTCCTCAGGCCTAGCTACCTTCCAGGAGAGGCTGGGAGGATCAATTCAGCTCTGTAAAAGCACTTTGAAGAGGAAGCGCAAAATAAACGCCAAGCATTATTCATAGATTCATAGATTCGAGGACTGGAAGGGACCTCGAGAGGTCATCGAGTCCAGTCCCCTGCCCGCATGGCAGGACCAAATACCATCTAGACCATATCAAATTGATATTATAAGAATTAGTATTTTTAAACCGTGCCCTGTCAAGGGAAGGGCTCTCACACAAACAGCAGGAGCGGATCCCCCGCAATCAGCCCAGAGGAAATAGTTTGTTCTTTTATAAAAACAAAAACAGATCCAGTTTGAAAAGCCTGTGTTTTCCAGAAGCCACTGAAATGCAACCATCGCATCCCGCCGTAAACTCCCCGGCTAGCCTTTAAACTGTTGGGCTAAAAGCAATTTAAACACGGAGAAGGAGCAAGGGGGAAAAGTGAAAGTTACAAAGCCGGGAGGGGCGGAGGGAATGACAAGCAATTGCAACAGGACACAACAGAACCCCCCCCTCGGAGGCTGCTGGATCTGCCGGGAAGGCTGGACACATGGCTCGGCCAGCGCACCGAGGACAAAAGTTTTTCCTGTTCTCTGGAATGCGGGAGGGGGAGAGAATTCCCCGCAAGTGACCCGCTCGGCCTCCCTCCGGCTCTCCCATCTGCTCCTAACTTACATTTCGGACACGGACACACACCCCCACGGCTGCCCCTGGCTCGCTGCGCCCCTGGGGCTCCCCAATCACAGCAGGGAGGGAGGGGCTGCAGGCCCCCTTCTCATCCCCGTGTGCAGGGAGCCTGAACCCCCCCCCCGGCCCCTCTCCTTCGTCCCCGCCCGGCAGCTGCCCGGGGCCTCCGCGCCCAGCTGCTGCCCAGGCCAGTTCCCGGGGACAGCAGCCCAACTTTAGCCCCGTGCTTCCGCGCCGGTGCAGCGGGGCCTGCAGGCGGCTGTGCGGCACGCGTCGCCCATTCATCCCCGGGAGCAGACGGCCCGGCCCGCAGCCCCGTTACCTGCCGGCCGCATGGTCCCGAGCCGAGCCCGGCGCCGCCCCCGGGGAGCGGGCTACGGGGCTGGGGGCAGGCGGCGGCTCGCCCTGGCCCCCTCCCGCGCCGCCGGCTGCATGCAGCCCGTGGGGAGCCGGGCCGGCGCCTCTCCGCTCCCGCCGGCCGGGCAGGGAGAGGGCTGACGGCGCTTCGCAAAGGCCACGATGCCCGCTCCGCAGGGAGCCCCCCGGCCGCTGCTGCCGCTGCTGCCCGGGGTTAATCCTGCCGGCCCCAGCCTGCAGCCGGCTCGGCTGCCTTTCCCAGCCCCTCCGCTCGGATCCGCCCCCTGCCCGCCGGGGCTCCCCCCGCCGCGCCGCGCCGCCCCCGAGCTCCACCCACCCGCCCCGCCGAGGGGCCCGATCCCCGCCCACGCTCCCCGAGGGGGACAGAGGCGCCCCCCGCGGCGGCTGGGGGGCTGAGCCCGCAGCTCCGGGGCGGCAGGGCAGAGCTCGGCCCGCCGAGAGCTGCAACCCCCCCGGTGATCGCTGCATGGGGGGCAAGGGGGGAGCATTGCCCAGCTGGGCGCAGGGAGAAACACAGCCACATGGCTGTTCTGTAGGGCAGGGGCCTGGCCCCGCATCCCCAGGTTACTGGCTTCACAAAGGCCCTTCGCTCTGCAAACTGCCCCCCCGCAGGCACAGCCAGCCCTCAGTGTCAGGGGGGGCACGGGCAGGATCAGGGCCGGACCTGGCGGTCAGCACTGGACAAACTGGAGGAATGGTCTAATATTCAGTCCATTCAGTTACTGGCTCCAAGGCTGATGGTCCAGTGGGTTCGATTTCAGCCTTGAAAAGCTGACTGACACGTCCGCAGATGCATAAATGCCTCCCATTCCTGTTGACCCTGTGCCAGGAAGCGTACAGTCATAACAGAGCAAACAGTGTGCTCCAAAAACAAGTGAGTAGGAGAGAATTTTCTCTCTGAGTTCACGTTACTTGGACTGTAAGCTCTTTGGGGCATGGACTGTCGTTTTGGCTCTGATCCCTGAATGGACCCTTCAGTCTTTATTGCATGACAAATAATAATTAATAAAGAGTTTAGCAAAACCTAGGGGAGAAGGTCGCAATATTTTTCAATCTTCGCCCAGGCCTGCTTAGGATATCAGGGATGCCCCTACGCCTCACACCAAGGCCACCTGGAACTTCATGGTGACAGCATGAATACACACCTTCCAGTTCCAAAAGCACAGGCCCCTACCATTTGAACTAACAGAGAATCTCAGCTCTATAGGGCTTATGACACATAGCGGAGCATCAGCTGTTAGACACACCAGTACATGTAATAGAGCCAGTAAAAAATGGTGAACATTCAGTGCAAAGAATTTTTGAAAATGTTCAAGAAAAAAAAATCAAAAATTCATAAAATTGTGACCATCTCTCCCATGCGCAGGTACCAATGTCTGTCTATATACAGACCACATACCTGGTGATCAGACCTCTGTGATAAATTGCATTTAACATGAACCTTTGATCACCTCACCTCCACTTTGCCCACTTAATCCATCTCTGCCTGGACTGCTTCTAACATTCCAAACCTTAGCTTTAAGCAGAAAAGGGCATTTCCTTCTTTTTCCCCAAATCTTATGTCAGTTCCAGGTAATGGGGCAGATACTATTTAGACCTGGATTAGTACAATGTTTTCAGGCCTGATATCATATGACTTGTTGTGTCTAGAAACAAGAACTTTATATATCAATTTGGAAATCGCTATATGTAATCAGAACTCGATCAATTGCCCTGGGATTTTTGGCTGGTAAATAAACATCAGTAGTTTTTTTCATGAGCTTGACTTATCATAGCACATGGCAGGCTAGTATATTTTGTGCCCAGGATGGTAACTTTTAATGAGGGATATGTCTAGGTCACCGCACAGAAGTGCCAATATAAAATCTTCATACCATCATGTATTCTGCAAGCACTATCATTTTTTTAAAACTATTAGAGAAATTGTAGAGAGGGTTTTTTTTAAGTGTTATTGGTTCTAAGTTTGGATCTTTCCTCCTGTGAATGTAGCCTATTGTCTCAATTTTAATAACCTTTAATATACTAAAGGTTATTAAAATGGTAAGACAGTGGGCCAAATTCAGCATTGTCGTCAGCCTGTGCAGCTCCACTGACATCCCTAGAATTACATCACCTAATACCTGGGGTGAATTTGGCCCTGTGTACTTTAAATACAACCCTGTTCTATATAAATACAGGAATTGGATGAGGAATGTCTAGTGTGCATTGCTGTGAGGGATGTCAGTGATGGGCTCTGATTGTCAAAGCAAGGGGTTAGCAACCAAGACTAGAGCTTATATTCCTAGCTCTAATGCTACCGACCTCAGTTTACCCATGTATAAAATGGGGATACTACTACTTACTTACCTTACAGGGCTGTTGTAAGAATTAATTTATGTTTGTAAAGGGCTTCAAGATCTTAAATGAAAGGCACTACAGCAATGCAGAGCATGTATTAATTACTATTAGTTTAATGTAGTTAGCTAACGATTCCCAGGAGTCAGAGCATGTGAACTGATTTTCTGTGTCCTCCTGGTGTGGACACTGGAGAAGAATCTGCACTGGATTTCAGTGCCCACTTGACTTTAACAGCACCACAAGTACAGTGCTTTGAACTGAGGCGTTAGTCAAAGGCCCTGCTTAACTGACCAGTTTATGCTGATGCTGTTCTGGAGTCTGAGTTGATTTTTACACTGCATGGTAAATCAGAACCTTTGCGGGCTGCATGAGAAAGAAACGTGGATTTTGGACACTCTGTACATCCGCAGATCTGCAGTGGGGTACAGCATGAGTGCAGGAACCCAAACCATGCAGAATCGGGACCTAAGATTCCCCAGACATTCATTTCTGAACTCCCTCGGCCTGATGTGCAAGCCACTCCTTTCTCTCCCCCCGATTCAGCCCAGCACCCCCATGCTGCGAACAGGAACATTTTATTTATTTCAATCTATAGCACACTGGGCTATGGTGGATTATCCTGAGTTATGCGATAATCTCTCAACCAAAGGGCCCCTATGATTCCCCCGGCCTGGAATGTGTTTGAGGCTTTGCTTCGTGATATTTGCATGAAGTCCCTTCTCTCACAGCTGTTCCCCAGAGCCAAGCTTGATGGGGTGTCCTGAAGGGTTAGGCAAGGCTATGCTTTGGTATAATTGGCATGTCAGGCTGATGTCTCCTACAAAGAATCCTTTTATCTTTTTGTGGGGATGTGTGTGTGCGTGCGTGCAAGCCTCTCCTGTCAGATTTTAGAAGCCAATTAATTCTGAGGCTTCCCCACAACATAACCAGGATTTGATATGAAGCTGCTAGGTCATGATAGAATTCCAGCTCATATATTGGCTGAGAGACAAGCTCAAGGTGCCGATGAGAGCCAACTGCCAGCTGTACACTGGACTTTGTCTATTTCGGTCTCTGCTCCAACCTGCACAAAAATTCCCTTCATTCCAAGCAGGAGGAAACAGACTTGACACAGCTCACCGTTCTGTCCCTGCCCCCTTCCTTCTGCCTAGAGGCTAACGGTGCTTGGGTTAATCAGCAGCGCAGACTGCATGAGTCTGTTTCACCACCTTGCCACGTGCAACAAGCAGGATTTCTCCCCACACCAGGGATGCTGTTCTGGCACTGGGGAATGGGCTGGTGTGCAACTTCTGTCTCTGCTATTCCGACATGTCTGTGCTACAGCCACCCTGCAGATGCAAGGAGAGATGCAGCAGGGGTCAGTGGCAGGGACTGAGAAAGACAGAAGAGCATGGGTCAATGTTGTCTCCTCTAAGGAATGACCAAGAATATCACAGGTCCATGGTGGCCCTGGGAGGGGTCACCGAGAAAGGGACAGAGCCACCTCAGATGAATGGCACAGAAAGAGATGGACATGGTGCAGCACAGACGGCTATGGCTTCTTGGATACACAGAAAGGCAGGCAATAGGCAGGCCAATGGAGGGGCAGAGAAGCGAGTCACAGGAAACAGTAGGACAATACAAGGGAGGGAGGGCAACATTTTGTAATGTAGACCAGACCTCAGGGTGAAATTCACCCTTATGCAGAGGGCCAGCACCAGAACTATGCACCATTTAAGTCCCACTTATGTCCCAATTCTGACATCAAAACAGGACTTAAGTCGCACATGGGTTTGATACAGGTCCTCTGCATGGGGGTGAATTTCAGCCTTAGAAAATCATTTTTAGTGAGAAAATACAAATAAATGGCTTCTCAAAGCCGCTTTAGGACTTCGCACGGCAAATCCCAAGCCCTAGACTGCTCTTTCTGGGTCTCCAGGGTTGCCTCGCCTCTCGCCCCATGGCCCACAAATCTGTGCTTAATTATCCAGTCGTGATTACTGCACATACTGAGTGAGAATGTCCAACACTGGGTGAAGAAGACACTGTGAGGTCTGGTGTCCCACAGCCAATAGGAACAAGACAGGCTGCAAGATCTGTTTGGTATTTGGCCTCTGGCACAGTTCTCTGGGATGGTTTCCCATTAACCAACAGCAGAGGAAACAATTTCAGTCAAATCAAACAACAAACCAAAAAAAACAAAAAAAAATTAGTAGAAAGGAAACAGAGAACCGCAGACAATTATAACTGCAAATTTACTAACAAGCTCAGAAGCAGCTATTGAAGTCAAATACTTTTCATCCTCAAAACATTTCACATCCCTCACATGTTTTCTTTCTAAAGATCTTGGAATGTTTTGCCCAATCCAAAGTAACTTGAATGTTCAGAAAACAAACAGGAATCGTTACAACTCTGAACTCTTGTAAACTGTATTAAGGGGATGATTTTTTTTTCCAGCCTACAATTGTCTCTGCAAGCTCTGCAAAAAATACTTATCTCAACCAAGGAAAGCTTACTGAATACCTATCTACTGGCTCCTGCGAGAGTTATAGTTGGGGGATTCACATAGAAAATCATCATGCAACAAGCCAGCCATGAGTAATAAACAGCACATAACAAAACTCTGAGCACAATCTACACAGTTCACAACCTCCAGTGGTAAAGTTTTCCACTGACTAATTATGCTTGGGAAAGGAATTTGTTAAACACTTGGCTCAGGATTTATAAATACATTCTTTTTTAGAATTGTCTAACCTATTGGGAACATAAGGTTGTTCGGAAAGACATTCAGATTGATCAGTACCAGTTTTACCATTATAAATAAAATCAAGTGGGTTTTTTTCCCCTGTCCATTTTCAGCTACAAATTTAAAGGAAACCAATTCCGTTAGTGCACAATATGAGTTACAGATTCTACTCAGGGCTTGTCTTCACTACCCGCCGATCCAGGCGGGTAGAAATCGATCTCTCGGGGATTGAATTATCGCGTCTCGTCGGGACGCGACAAATCGATCCCCGAATCGACGCGCGTACTCCACCAGCCCAGGTAGCAGTAAGCGCCGTCGACGGGGGAGCCACGGCGGTTGATTTGCCACCGTCCTCACAGCGGGGTAAGTCGGATCAGATATGTCGAATTCAGCTACGCTATCCGCGTAGTGGAATTTGCGTATTTTAAATTCAATCCCCCCCCCCCATAGTGTAGACCTAGCCTTAGGCACAGCTGTTTGAAACCAGTCTAGCAGCTTCTCTCTGTATCATCTCCAATGTATTAATCAACACCTACACCTTCCTAAAGAGTTAGGGACAAGCTATGGTCCCATTGACGTCAATGGCAAAATTCCCATTGACTTCCCTAGGACCAGGAATTGGCCCTGGAAGTACACCTCTACCCCGATAAAATGTGACCCGATATAACACAAATTCGAATATAACGCGGTAAAGCAGTGCTCGGGGGGGGGGGGGAGGGCTATGCACTCCGGTGGATCAAAGTAAGTTCGATATAACGCGGTTTCACCTATAACGTGGTAAGATTTTTTGGCTCCCGAGGACAGCGTTATAATCGGGGTAGAGGTGTATATGCCAATTCCTTAATCATCTTTACATCAGAATTAGGGGGTTTAATCTTCTTAGAACCTTCTTTGATGCACACATTTGAAATATCTATTTGAACTGCTTTTGGGGGGGGGGGGGGGGGGGGGGGGAGAAAGGAAACCCTTACAAGTGAATTGAAACGCTTTCTACCACCTAACAGCTGCATTCAGGGCACTGAGCTTCTCCTACAGAAAATTCTTAACATCGCTGCGGCAAGGGGAGAAGTAGGAAAGATGTAGAGTTAGTGAAAGGTACCGTTTTGAGAGGCCCAGAGACCGAAGTCCTCTGATAACCTACAGGATGGGGACTGCAGAGGCAGCAGGCAGTAGAAAAGGGAAAATAACTGATTTTCGATTCAGTGGCAGTTCCAAAAAAATACATTTAAAAAAATTGGGTCGGGTTGAACCAAATGTGAAATTTTTCAAAATGTTCAGTGAATCAAAAAACAAATCTATTTTGGGTCTGTTCCAGAGCCGGGATTCAAACCCAGGTCTCTAGCAAGTGCCCTAAACACTAGGCTAAACGTGGGGAGGTGGCAGGGATACCGGCAGTGGCAGCAGCATCTCCACCGCCTCTCGTGGCCGTTTTGTGAATGGCTAAAATGGTTTGTGTCCAAGTTGTGCATCGTTTCTGGTCACCAAAACGGCGCTTTTCATGGAATGAACTTTTTGCCTGCCCACCTCCTGGATCCCAATAGGTCTAGCTGACAGTACCCTTTGGCCCCATAGGACTCCTCCATCAGTGCGCCTTTGCCCTGGTGTAGGCAGAAGGAGGGTATTCAGTCGACACCCTTGTAGTCTTGGCCTCTCTTCAGAGCCTGCCGACAAGGCTGTTGTTTTGGGTGGCTATTTTTCAGATGCGAACAGTTGCCCATCAGGAAGGGAACCAAGAACGGCGAACACAGCTGTCATAGGTCACCTATCAGCCATCAAGAGGCTAATGACTTTGAAGGTATGCCTACACTGCAGCTGGGAGCATGCTTCCCAGCACGGGCCGACAGACGCGCTAGGTCTGCTCAAGCTAGTGTGCTATCAAAATAAATGGCGTCGCTCAGGATAGCATGGGGAGTGGCTTGGACTACCTGCTTCGACCCCAGGTATATACTCAGGTGACTAGCCTGAACCGCCACCCATGCTACCCCCAGCTATCCTTTTAGCGCACAAACTCAAGCAGAGCTAGTGGATGCCTGTCTACCTGTGCCAGGAAGCCTGTGCCCAGCCGCAGTGTCGACATGCCCTTAGTCACGACAAACCTGGGCTGGATTCCCACTGCAGCTGATGGGGGTCATTAAGCATGTGCACTGCTGACACAGCAAGGGAGAAAACCCAGAATCCTGAACTCCGGTTTTCAGAGAGACGGATTACCAGATCTGTGGTTTTAAAGGGATGCTGTCCGGTTAAAGATGGGCCAAGATTACAGAGGTTAAAAGACCAACAGAAACAGTTCAATTGTTTTCATTTAGTCATGAGATGAGCCTTGAATTTCATGTGCAGCGTCCCTGTGTGTGTGGGTTTCCCATCCGTTTGGGAG
Organism: Trachemys scripta elegans; assembly: GCF_013100865.1. Lineage (NCBI taxonomy): Eukaryota > Metazoa > Chordata > Testudines > Emydidae > Trachemys > Trachemys scripta. Next base: position 6,427,794 of record NC_048305.1, read on the forward strand.
GCTATTGCCAAAGAGCAGCTGGGATTTTAATTAGCCATGAGGAGCTCAATCTGGAGCATTTTTTAAATGCAACGCAACAGGGGGGCTGGAACAATTTGTACAGTGGGGAGGCTGAGAACCATTGAACCAAACTGTAAACCCTGCATATGATGGAAATCACTTTAAGCCCGGGGGCGTGGCAGCACCCCCAATTCCAGCACCCATGAAAGCAACACAAGAGAGCTCGAGGAGGCAGTCCTCACCGTTTGCAGCTAGGTGGCTCGCCTGACAGTCATCTATCCTGCGCCTTTGCTACTCGGGCAACCAACGGGACACTCGAAGCACCCACACTGGCTGCTAGAAAAGCCCAGAATTGCAGGCTTGTGGGGTGATTTCAGTTGCCAGGATACACAGTTCCTGAGGCTAGGGGGAGGGTAGGAGAGGAAGGATCCTTCCCTTTGGCTGTGAAAGGAGAAAATAACCTTACCACGCAGTGCCTAGAAAGACTTAATACATTTATCTGCGGCTATGGGACTGTTGTGTGTTTTATTAGATGCTCATCTGGCAGCCCGGTGTGTTTGTTTGTTACTATCAAATGAGGTTTGCAGCTTCCTTGCTTCTGGGACACATCTGTTCCAAAACCACCTGTAGGTGGGTCCAATCCCCAGAGGACAATTCTGGGTGTGATCTGCGCTACCCACCCTTGCACATACCCAGGTTCTTCTTTGCAGCCTTCTTGGGATAAATTTATCCAGGCTTGCTCCCATCCTGCTTCACCTTTCCTGCGTTTTCAAGCTTGGACATGGCACCTGAGACATGACTGGTTGATGTATGAACTCTGCCGATCCCCACTGCTATCGCACGGTTCTTGTGGAAAACTACCGTAATGACTAGAAGGTCCTGGATGGTGAAGAAGCTAAGAGAATGCTGAATGGGAAGAACAGACACTTAGTTAGACAAGGATCAAATGGAAACTGTGGAAAACGCTCTCTTTTCTCAGGCGTTTTCAAACCAGTGCGGTAATGACTGCAAAATGCCAATGTCCACATTAGAGAGACAAGGTGGGTGAGGTAATATCTTTTATTGGACCAACTTCTACTGGTGAAAGAGGCAAGCTAACAGAGCTCTTCTTCGGGTCCACATTATTACTTCAGTACCTAGAGGCGCCAACCAACCAAGATGGAGGCCTCCCTGTGAGGTGCTGTAAACACATACGAAGGGACTGTCCCTGCCCTGAAGGGCTCACAATCCAAACAGACAAGGCAGACAAAAGGTGTGAGTGGAAACAGAGTAGAGAATGACTTGTCCAAGCACAGGCAACAATGAGGAATAAAAGTCTCTCTTCCTTGTTTCTTCCCCCACCCTCCCCCAAAATACAAACTCCACCATCAATCACAAGGGTGCTGCTTGTATCACTGGAACCCTCAGCCAGAATTACAGCAGCCTTAATTAAAGTATGTGGTAAGGGAATCTTATCCCATATGAAAGAGAGATCCAGGATGTAGGTGACAACTGCTCAAGGAGACAGGAGCAGTACAGGATGGCCCACGTGGGGGGAGCTAGGAGTTCTCTGGGTGGAAGTGAGCAAGGGAAATGTAGTTTTCAGGACACAAAAGCATTCAGAACAGTGCACCCCATGAGCATGTGCAATAGACTCCCAAGGAAAGTGTCTAGTGTCCCAAAGACACAAGACTTGAGTCATTTAACCGCAGACTGGACAAAGCCCTGGGCAATAATCGGTAGGGCATGGCGGTGCTTTGGCAGGGGAATGGAGTAGGCAGAGTTGGCCGCTAGACACAATTCTGGTACTTCTGAAACGGTCACTCGTACGTGCTTGTACCATTAGTGCCAGAAAGCCCTTCTGGCTTCCAAAAAGGGCCAGAATCGCACTCCAGAGCATTCCGGCATGGCTTGAGCCCTGGGACGAGGTGACCGAAGAAGTCTCATTTCTATGAGATGCCTTGTGGTGGCATACCTGTAAATGGTTAGAAGTGTGGAAAGGCCACAGCACACTGACAAACCACGGGAGTTGCTTAGTCTTCAGACCACCATTCCAATGCCATCGCGTCACTATGTTCTTTGGCTATGTTAGCCACACCAGTCACCCCTTCCCATCCTCCTCTCCTCAGCCCCACGCTGGACTGGCCATCGTCTTTCAGTCAAGGACTGCAGATAGCTTGTGGAGGCAATCACCTGGCAGTCAGTCGGACAGACAGACAGACAGACAGACGGATTTATGACCAATGTTCCTCCGTCTCCCTCAGATGGTATCTGAGCACGTGGGTCCAGCCCATCTCTGGGCTGCAAGGACAGCTGCTTTGTTCTGATTATTTTTTCTCAAGTGCTCCTTGGCTTCTGATACTTATTCTCCCCACTTCCTCATAATCAGATATAATCCTCGGTCATCAAATTTAGTGCCTGCGGAAGCAGCTCTGATGTCAGAAGCAGAGGGCTTCAAGGTTAGAAGGGCCATAAGCAGCAGATGAATTCTTTAAAATTATGTCTTCATGCCAGCGGCTACTAATAACAAAACACACAAAATACAGCGGCAGGATCAGCTCAATAAAGGATTTCAAATGTTTTCCTTGGGCCACCAGTGAATCTTTCAACTTCTTTGACAGACACTGGAAGCAATCCAAACCTTAAACAGCTCTCTGGAGTAGTACTCTCAGGCCATCAATGAGATTTCATACACCATCTAGTGGGAACTCTGGGAGTAGCCTCCATTCATATATCAAGCCACCAGCTTCTTTTCTGGCCCGATATTTTTAATCTAAATATGTTCACTCAGTGTAGACGGTCTGAATCCTGTTCAGTTTGCTCATGCATGTAACCCAGTTAAAATCAGTAAGGCTAGCTGCATCTTTACAGCAAACAGGGTTTGGCCCATTGTTTTCTACCAAGTAGGCTGACCAGATAGCAAGCGTCAAAAATCAGGACAGGAGGTGGGGGGTAATAGGTGCCTATGTGAGAAAAAGACCCCAAAATCGGGACATCTGGTCACCCTACTACCAAGAGACCCAATCCTGCAAGGTTCTGAGCGCTCATTTCCCATTGAAGTCTGAGCAGATGGGGGCACTCAGCACCATTACATGCAAGAGGCACTTAGAAACTAGGCAGGATATTGCATCTGTGATTAAATCAAATTCAATCTACCTTTCCAAAGACCATCTTTGATGTTTTCTCATATACTGTAATCAGTTGGAACGGGAAAATAGTCACTTTCTAGGTTGCCTTAATGAAAAACTTTCCAAGTGTCAGGGTTTTTTGTTTTGTTTTTCTTTTTGCAGTGGAGGGGGTTCAAATCTCCTGATGATAGATTCTTTTTAGAGTGATTATCCCAGTCCCTGTGCTATCATTCACGGCTACAAAGTCTATGCCTTTTACATTAGTCATCTGACTGCCTCACAGAGAATTATGTATATTAAAAGCTCCCATGTTAGCTCCTTATGAGAAAATGTTCTAGAGAGCAGCGTATATTAAAATCACTACGTACAACCCCTTGTGGGAAAAATTCCCAGGACCTCCTTAGATTCCCACATAGATACATTTTTCACAAGAATGATATAAAAAAGTTATTTAGCTCTATCACAGGGGGTTAACCAGATATTAACTGCATTACAGACCTATTTAGTTTTAATAGACATCTCTCTAACATAAGGTAATGCATGCAGTTGGGACACATTAGCAGATAAGATTTTTCTAGAGTTCTTTTGGGATCAGATAACTGCCAAGTGAAGCCAACTGATACCAAGGCCTAAAACGTGGACAAGCATTTTATAGTAGATTTTGCTAGTGTTTTGCGGTTCTTTTAAATGATTTAGGCTTAGAGCAGCCACTGACACCTACCCAGAATACAGGCCCTCGGTTGGCCCTGCCCCTGCTGGTGTGGCCTCACATGCACCGTGTATGTAAGGTCATGCTGCATGAAAGATGCCATTTTAAAGGACATGCCGCTCTGCTCCTGCCGGCATGGCCTTGCCTGCACCATGTGCTTGAGGTCATGCTGGTGGGGCGCTCAGTCAAATAGCATCCTCCATGCGCGATAGCGGACAAAACCACGTCCGCTTTTACATCAGCACCGGACAGGGGACAAACCAGATGAAAACAGGACTGTCCGGCTTAAACCTGGGCGAATGACCTGCCTAGTTAGGCTTTGTGTTTAGGCTTTAAGGGTCTGATTCAAAGTCTAATGCCAGTCTTTCCACTGACTTCAGCGTACAAGGGGTCAAGTCCTAAGCCCAGCTCTAGCACCATCAACAGCTAGAAGTTTCTTTGATAGCTCAGCAAATGGGGGATGGTCCATTTCTGTTTTACGGGCGTGTTCATGCAAGCTCGGAGTTTTGCCATCAATTTCAAGGAGATCAAGATCGGATCTTGAAGGAGGTTCAGCGTTAGTTTTGAATGGTGTAAGGGGTGGATGCAGAAATCTCGGAGCGCTTGGTGATGTGGAGTTAAAATCCTTCCCCGAAGAAAGGCATGGACTCTTCCCCTCCATCGTGATATTACGTCAGCTCTCAGGAGTGCAGGCAAGTGTCTTAGGTAAGGAGGGCTGATTGGAGACACCCAGCTGTCCGGGACTCAGGCCTTATCTACATGCAGAAGTTACACCAATTTAATTTAAACTGATTTATAAATCAATCAATCTAGGCTTGGTCTGCAGTTAAAAAAGCTTTCCTGGCATAACTATGTCTGTAAGGGAGGGGATTTTTTCCCCAGACATAGTTATGCTGGTAAAAGCACTCATGTGGACATTGTTATACTGGGACAAGATACTTTACACAGGTAGAGCTTATTTTGCTTCACAGAACCGAATAAACCATACTGGTATAAGCATTTTTATACCACTAGAGCTGTGTCTACACTGCAGGAGGCGTTACTGCTCCAACTATACCGGCAAAGCTAAAGCAGCAACAAAATGTTAAGTGTAGACAAGGCTTTAGGGCACATCCACATTACGAAGTTTGGTCAGTGCAAGTTCCGAGGGCGTTCCGAGGTTGACTGCTGTATATTGCTCAGGCACATGCATGCTTGGCTGCTTGTGTCGGCGCTGTGCATACTCCCCATGTGTGGCTGTGTCCATGGAAATTGTGCTATCCACCTCTGGGGTGCGTATCTCCAGGTGCCCCCTGCCACTGTCTGGTTCAATGCCTTGTGGGACATTTTTGCAGTGCTTTGTGGGATACCAGCAATTGGCCCAGTGATTTCTGGGAACAAAGGATCAAGATCTTAGTATGCCACTTTCTCCATCCCATAATGTTTGGTCCATCCCATAATTTTTGTGCCACAGTCCCACACACCGCTTTTCAGTCTCCACCATCTCTCTGGCAGAAGCATGGACCCTGCAGAGCTCAGTGCAGTTCTAATGTCCATTGCTAATACCAGATGCACAGTTCTCCTGTATTTGCAGAACTCGAATGAGTATTACGACACGCGGGTGTGCGACGAGGAAGATGAGAAGATATGCAAGCACAATAACCGGATGTTGAGGAACACAGTGAATAAAAATGCCAGGTTGCTGCTGACATTCGGGGAGCTGCTCCACATGGTGGAGCACCACTTCTGGGCCTGTGAAATGAGCACAGACTAGTGGGATTGTAATGAAGGTTGGGATGATGAGCGGTGGCTGCAGTACTTTCAGATGTGAAAGGCCACAATCCGGGCTCTGTGTGCCGAGCTCACCCCAACCCTCTAGCGCAGGAATACCAAAATGAGAGCTGCATCAGTGGAGAAGAGAGAGTGGCCATCCCACTTCATCAGATGCATGAAGTGGAAAATACAGTAGGAAGAGAGAGATATATACACACACACACACACACACACACTACATGAAAAGATGGGGGTTGCCTTACCAAGTCTAACGAGACAAGTCTCTCAGTGACTCTCATGATGGGCTACTCCTGGGGTGATCTTATTCACAGCTCATCATCATCTTTGGACGACTGGAGAATTATCTGTCTAGGTATCAAAGATTTTGAAGATAATTGGCCAATTCATAGACAATAACAGACTTAGATAGAGATCTCCAGTTGTCCAGAGAGTCTGCTAGGATAGACAACTCTGGAGCTTCTATTAGAAAAAAATTAAACATGTAAAAACAACCTTTCGTGCATCCATCACAAGGGCATGAAAAGGGGCATAAACGCCGTTACTTGTCCTTTGCAGATCACCTAACAAGACCAACCCTGATTGACTCTTGATCCGGGCTGAATCTTTGTGTCTTGTGAAATGGTCCCAGTCTACGGGTGCTCTCTCAGAGAATGAAGATGGTTCGTACCTGCCAGTTTGCTGTGAGAGATTTCCCCCCGCCCCCTCCTAATCTTTGCCACTTGAAAATTTTCATCTCAGAATCTGAATCCAATGCAAGATGACAGTGATGATGTTAAAGTAAACATGCCTCATCAGAGAAATAGCAGCTGGAAGGGTGCCCACCAGCAGTAGCCAGGCAATGATTTCTTATCCAACAGGACTTCCCACTTTCATTTCTCAATCTATCCAGGGCTGTCGAGGTGTGACAATTTGAATGAAGTATAGATCATAAAATTAAGTGAGATTTAAAATGTCTCATTGAAATACACAGCAAAATCCTCTCTAACAGGAGAAAGAGCCTGTTTAAAAAAAAAAAAAAAAAAAAAAAAAACCCTCCCTTAAAATGAATGCAAAATGAATGTCTCTTTCCAGTTGAGTGCAAAGCGGCAGGTCGGCTGTTTTATGTTGTAAACACTTCGCACCAGTACTCCTGAAAGATAAATTAGGTGTAAAATAGTCCCTGGATTAGATGAAATCAAGGTGTGTATTAAACTTATTTCAGATCTGTCCTTCAACACTTCTGCTTCTCGGCCTGATTCTTGCTTCCTGCACTTGGCACAAGAATGTAGGATGGGGGGGGGGGGGCAGGGGGAAGGTGGTTTTAAAACACTTTCCCGCTCTACATTCGGAGGATGGCCAGGACTCCGCCTCAGGGCTGCTCCAATTTGCACTTGGGCAGCTCATGGCCTCCTAGGGCCCACTAGGCAACAAATAACTGGGTCCAGCTACGGCTTTTCCAGGGCTGATACTTCCGAGTCAAATTAATCAAGGCCCATCGGACCAAGGCCCAGTTGCCACCAGTGAGGAGACAGCATCATCTCCCAGCTAGCAGCAGATGGCTGGAAGCACGTTTTTTTACTGTTTTTTCCCCCCTCTGTGGGTGATGCTGTGTAAGAGCCCATTGTTATCAAGCAGTCCAGGAGGGTTCTTCGTCTATGGACTAGTGTGACAATTTAGGGACAGACACCTTCCAACTGAGGAGATAGCATGAAGGACACAAGCTCTTCAAAGGGCTGAGAGGCCGCTGCCTCCAACTGCTTAAAATTTAATTGAAAAATTTAGGCAAAGAATTGGGGGAAGCGGGAAATGCAGTCTCTGGTTTTCTCTCTCTTATCTTGGACAGGCTTGGTTACTGTAGTTACTCAGACTCCTGGGTCTAGCGTGCTCTATCACAGGGTGATCTTGGACCTTTGAGGGCTTAAGCCCCATCTCTGACCTGTGCCTAGTTTTCCTTCTACTCCCCGGGACTCAGAGAACTGGAAGCAGGCGACTGACAGACTGGACATAAGCAACAACCTGGAGTAAGAACATGATGGAAGCTCTCCTGTAACCATGGCCTGGGAAGGACCAGTGGCGACTCCCTCTGCTGAGGGGAATCGGGGCCATTTGGGATCCTTTCCGTAGGGAAGCCTGAGGGGAAGGCTTTGGGAATTGATTGGCTTGGTAGGAGGAATCCGTGAAGGAAGCAAAGTCTGAGGTGGAAGCTCAGGACGGGAGGATTGGATTATAATTCCATTATTACCAAACGAGAAGGGGAGATGGTGCGTTGAATTGAAAAGTGGGAGGGTAACTGTACAGAAGAGAGGAATTGAGACAAGACAAGCACTGGATGCCATAGGGATCAGATGCGCACTCATGCTGCCCGATACGATTGCCTTAAAGTTTGTCATGACCGGGGTACTCTGTAACAAGTTATCAATACTGGTTCTTGGGATGTTTACTGTATGCTCATTTTGGTTTGGTTTAATAAGGAAGGTTGTAAGAAAAAGAAACAAGAAGTGAAACAGTTGCTTGAGATAAGCCACCCCGGGTAACACTTCAGGGTTGTTAAGAGACAATGCTCGAGACATTAGTGGCGAAGATTCTATCTGTTGGCTCCAGCCAAGTTATAAAGCTTGTTTTGCCACGCAGGGGCACGGCTGGGAACCAGCAGCTCAAAAGGATCTCTGGTTGGTTAAAAAGCGATGCTCGCTCTCTAAGAGGGCAGCTGCCGAGACAGTTGTGAGGTGCTGTCCAGACTGAGACCAGCATCTGCTGGGGTGTCTGAAGAAACTAGACCCACTTGATCCATCATCACAGGCTGGGAGGGCTTTAGGTCAGACAGATGCGTGTGCAGACTGGTTTTAAAATCCCTTTCTCTACAGGGTCTACTGGTAAAATTAAACAATGTCCGGTCACCATAGCCACCACTGGTCACAGACTCTGCGGAAGCTGTCCCGGGCTGACAGTGGTGTCCCTTAGAGGGTGTCAAGTATCAGAGGGGTCGCCCTGTTAGTCTGGAGCTGTAAAAAGCAACAGAGAGTCCTGTAGCACCGTTAAGACTAACAGATATATTGGAGTGTAAGCTTTCATGGGTGAATGCCCACTTCGTCGGCTGCATGTCACCTTAGAGGGTGACCACCCAGCCCTTAATTTAAAACGGATACGTCCCATTTTAAACGTTAAACTGAAGCTTGCGCTAATTGCATTGTCCAATTGAGGGCAGTAGACATGTACAGGAGAGACCAATACTGTACATGCTGCCCTACAGGAAGGGGCGTTCCCCTAAAACCTCCCTTGCAGGAAAGCGCTGTCCCTTGCTTTCCCACGTGGTTTTCCCCCTTATATTATTTCCATCCAGCAAAAGTGCCCCCCCGTGAGGGAGCGACTGCACCCAGGCTCTGCCATGCACAGCTGGCCCCTGGCACTCACACATGGGGGACCCCTCGCCTCGCTCACCGCAAACCACGCAGACGTACTCGAGGCAGGCACCAAGCCGGAATGAGAACTCCGCCATCGCTGTGAGGGGCAAGAGCCCCTTCCCGTAGGGCGCCGCCATCTTTGTGCGGGGTAACGTTCGGGTCCCCTGGGCGCCGCCATGTTGGGGGTGGTACCCAGCTCGCATCCCCAGACATACCTAAGCGTGTAATTTATAATTAAATCGTTAAACATGATAAAACGCGCCTGACTAGAACGCTCAGCGCGCGGGTTTGGATTTTATAGCGAATGACGCCGATTGACGTGGATGTGGGCGCTTGACCCCCTCCGTCGAGGTAGCACTTCCGGGTGATGCTGACCTCTGCCCCCGTGACCCCTCCCTCTTCCTTTCCGGTGTTGGGTGCCCGAGAAGACGCACAAGTAAGTGGCCGGGCCTGGGTTTGGTGTCATCCGCGTCCATCCTCCCCGGGTGCGTCCCGCTGCGGCCTCTGCCGCCTGCAGCCGGCCTGCCCGGGCCCTTCCTCACCGATAGCGAGCCGGCGCGGCCGCCCGGCGGGTGGGGAGGAGGCCGCGGGAGCGGGGCGCTAGGCCGCGGGGAAGCCGGCGGCTAGAGTGGCCGAGCCGCCCGGCGGGTGGAGGGGCGGCGGGGGGAGCGGGGCGCTAGGCCGGGGGGAGCTGGAGTGGCCGAGTCGCTGGCGGTTTGCGGGCTGGCCAGGGCCGGGGGGAGGCTTTGTTTATCTTTCGCCCCGATTATGCAGCGGGTGGGTCCGGGCTGGGGTCCCAAACCACTCTCCGCTCGAGGCGGCTTCCCCCGGCCTGGGAGCGCAGCGGGGCTGTTGGGGGGAGGGAAGAAGCTCGTCGGAGAGCGCCTCCGCCAAGCGGGGTGCGGGGAGGGAGGATAACAGCCCCGTGTAGTTTGGGACATGGGGCTTGTATCGCGGGATGGGGGTGGGATCCTGTCCTAGACTCAGCACAGGGGTGGGAGGATGCTGAGGTTCACTGTATATGTATGGTGGGGCACACCTGCCCTCCAGTGCTGCCCACAAGTGGTTTCCAAGCACCCCAGTCACTCACGTGTCTCTTCACAATCAGAAATCCCTCTGGATGGAGGAGAGAGGGCCACAGTAGTGTTCCATGTTTATGAGTGGAGATGCAAAACGTGTCGGTCACTTCATTAGACAACAAAGAGTCTGGTGGCACCTTAAAGACTAACAGATTTATTTGGGCATAAGCTTTCGTGAGTAAAAACCTCACTTCTTCGGATGCATGTGAGGTTAGACACTTGACTGGGCAAAGAGCTCTGCTGAACCGGGCCTAAAAACAGTACTTCTGATTTGTGCCAAATAGATATGATAGATAGCTATGGCCAAATTAATCCCTGCTATAACTTCATATATTAATAGGTTTACACCCTGAATAAACTTGGCTTTTTTAATCTAATCTCTTCTATTATATGTTAGGGACAGACAATAGTTATCACTACATTCAGTTAAGCTTGAGGAAACCCCAGTTTATTAACTACGTTTTATACCAATTTTAGACCTAGGAGAGCTGCTACATGAAGGATAAGTGGTTTAGTCTTAAGTTAACACATCAGGATTTTTTTAGGGTGCCTTCGAGGTTATGCTTAATGATCTACTGAGGGACATCACAGTGGATGCAGTCTAGTGCTGTAGTGCACACATCCCAAAGTGGTCTGTTGATTGGTCTAATGCTGGTATTCTCTTCATTTCCAGCTGCTGAAAGTATTAAATATTATTTTCCATGCTGTGGCTATAGATATTATTTGATTGTAAATGGGAGAGGAGGTGGGTCATAAAGTTGCAAATGGGAGTGGAGGTGACCATGAGACAATTTATCTGAAATGTGGTCCACACACTATGAACAGTTCAGGGTATCCTGTCACCACATCACTCTTGTATGTTTCCATAGCCAGAATGTTGGCAGAAAAGAGAGACTTAGGTTGCCTAGGTTAGTTGAAAGTTTTCTAGAGGAATTCACAGAGGATTTCCTGCATCCATCTACACTTGTTCTGGGTTTAAAGGAGGTATTGGAGATGCTACTGGTAAACACAGGACTGGGAGTCAGGATTCCTGAATTCTATTCCTGGCTGTGCTTCCAACTCTCTGCCTTAATTAACCAGTCTGTAAAATGAGAATAATACCATACAGATTTGAGACCCCATGAAAGTGGTTCTATTTATCTGCATTATCATAGGGCATAAAGGCTTCCACCCAGATTAAAGCTCTATTGTGCACTTCATATGTACATTGGGAGAAGCAGCACGTCCTCCATGGAGTTTACAATCTAGGGCAAGAGGCAATCATAGGCAGGTAACAAAGGCAGTGAAGGGCCGTACCCCAAATCAGACAGCAGATCAGTGGCAGTATTAGGAATGGAATCCAGTGCTTCTGATGGAGGGCTGATTATGCACATGATGATTTTAACTGCACGGTTGCCGTCCAGGCTCTCTTTCACGTTAATCCTTGTGTGGAAATGCAGCAGTGGGCAATGTTTATGGCGCTGCTGTTAAAATTTCCGAGAGATTAAGAGTGGCAATGGCATACACCTCTACCCCGATATAACGAGACGCGATATAACACGAATTCGGATATAACGCGGTAAAGCAGTGCTCCGGGGGAGGGGCGAGGCTGCGCACTCTGGTGGATCAAAGCAAGTTCAATATAATGCGGTTTCACCTATAACCCGGTAAGATTTTTTGGCTCCCGAGGACAGCGTTATATCGAGATAGAGGTGTATAATAAAGCCAGTCTGATCTCCAGATTATTTAATATACTAAAATGTGGAAAGTGAGCCTAATGCTCTTCCAAAGGGTTAAACGAGCTGGTTTTACTGATGAATGGGTTGCCTGGTCCTCTTCAGTCTCTGGAATGTCCTGTATTCCAAACAAATAGATTACTGGTGCATGTCTCATCTGTATTGATTAGTAGCCAGTTCGACTGCAAAATGCCTATTGTGTTGATTTAAATACCCTTAAAAAGTAACTTAATCTGTTAGTCTTTAAGGTGCCACCAGATTCCTTGTTGTTTTTGTAGATACAGACTAACACGGCTACCCCCTGATACTTTTCCCCTTCATAGGAGTATAAAGGACCAGAGACACATGGCTCCTGTGTAATTCCAGAGAAAGAACTATCTTTATTGCTCCATTTCATGACAGCATGTAACTCCCGCTCTTATTTCCCCTCTCAGAAATGGCACCGCGTAAGGGTAAGGAGAAGAAGGAAGAGCAGGTCATCAGCTTGGGACCGCAGGTTGCCGAAGGGGAAAACGTTTTTGGCGTCTGCCATATCTTCGCTTCCTTCAATGACACTTTTGTCCATGTAACTGATCTCTCTGGCAAGTGAGTACTGAATGTTGGTGACATCAATACCATATAAGGCTCTATATTACTTACCTTCCCTTGGTATCGTCCTTACATGCTTTTAAAATTTAAATTGTGCATGTGTAACAGTTATTTTGGTTCAATAACCCAAGCTGTTTTCACTCACCTTTATCCTTATGGATAAAGTCTGTGCCCAGTATATGTGGATAAGCATCATATCATACACTTACCTGTTGAACTTACCTAGTTGCTATCTAACTGATTCTTCTAGGTCTTGGCTACAGGAGAGGGTTGCACTGGTTTAAAATTTTGTAGTTAAACTAGAAGAAAACCCCATATAGAAATCCTTATTTTGGTTTGAGTGGCTTATTTCAATATAGCTTAAGTAGGTAAGGCATCATCTTAAGCTAAATTGATGTAAGTTTCTCTTGAACTGAACTATGCAGGGCTTTGCACTCTAATCTTCTGAGCAGAAGGCAGTTGAGTATTAAAAGGAGTCAACGTGGATATATACCCGACACTTCTAATGCTGCTTCTTACAAAACACATGGAGGTACCATCACATAAAATGTCCAGACGTACATCTGAGTTGAAATAAGTGTTTACAGAAAGGGAGATTAGCATCGCCACTCTACAAAAGAGATGACCTTTAAACTGCTTGACAATGTCTACCACATCAGGAGCAGGCGTTTCCATTTGCCTTCTTGGCTATTTAGTAAAGATCTTTCTAAAATATATAATCCAGTTCAACCACAGGACATGGGGCTTGATGCTAAAAATTTTATGGCCTGTGTTATTCAGGAGGTCAGACTAGATGATTGTGTGATCCTAACATTTATTAATCTATAAACTTTGGTGCTCGGGTGACACCATACAGAAGACTTGTAATAGGGTTTTTAATTGAAACTTGTTGGGCCATCTTTCACTGTCTTCTATTTTTGCTCAGTGAATGAGACCTAAGAGTTAAGGCATATCTATATGAGAAAGTTGCATTGATCTGACTTAAAATGTGATTTTAAACTGATATATTTAGATCTGTGTAAAGACTGTATGGTTAATTAAACCTGTTCAAAAGGCTGTATGGAGATGCTTATTTTGGTTTAGCATAAGTCAATTAGGAACAAGATAAACTGGAATAAAGTACCGTTTAAACACAATAAGTGTCCACACAGGGCTTTGCCCAAGTTTAACAAATTCTGTTCGTAATTTATACATTAAAGCAGTGCAATTTTTATATGTGAAAAGGGCCTTGCTCCCTTCAGAAATGACCTTAGAAAATGTAAGATGGATTCATATTAATGGTTGTCACATGGCAACTTATGAACTGGTAAATATATCAAATGAAATTATTTTGTCATTTGAATCTCCTGCTTCTGTAAGGCTTGCAGGTTGTGATCAGGCGCTTTCCTGAATATTGCTTTTGGCCACGTACAAAGAGGTATTGTCTTTTCAGGGAAACCATCTGCCGAGTGACTGGTGGTATGAAGGTGAAGGCCGACAGAGACGAGTCTTCGCCCTATGCTGCTATGTTGGCAGCCCAGGATGTTGCCCAGCGGTGCAAGGAGCTGGGCATTACTGCGCTTCACATCAAGCTGCGAGCCACAGGTGGAAATAGGTGTGTGTGGCAGGCTCTGCTTTGACATACATACATTTTGCAGCGGTGAGGTAGTGCTTGGGTCCTGTCGGTGACTAAATGCTAGGTTATGCTCATCAGGCGGCCCAGAGTGAAATAAGGTCTTGCAGTTTTCACACAATCCTGCAATCGCGCTTCAATTGTTGCTATCGCAATTTTAATGTGGGCAGCTGTTCTTCTACAACACTGCTATTGAGAGCAGCAGGGAGAGAACTTGTATCTCAAACACGCTCTAGCATTATTTTATTCCACGCATCTTTGCAAACTTGAAGAATTTTTTGTGTGCAGGTGGGGCTTGTTCTGTTAGCAGAAACAACTCCATGTTTAGAGGTGTACATTTTCAGTTGGTGAAACATGTGAAAGCCCTGGTCCACTGACCCATGGAGATAATATTCACAGGACTAACATTAGTTCAGTTCAGCTCTGACCTGAAGGAGCCATGCTTATAATGGGCTGTGTTTTAATTGATACGTTAAGAACTAGTTTGATTGGGAAGGTATGGGTCATTCTACATAGTAATGACATTATCTTGTGAATCCATTTGTAATTAAATGAATACCTGGCATGGGTGGGTTACAGGAATCTGTTTTTTCCTAAAATATATCTCCACCGCTTTTTCAGCAGGCTTATGGGACGCTTGTTTCATGTTGTCAAGTATCAGGGGGTAGCCGTGTTAGTCTGTATTCACAAAAACAACAAGGAGTCTGGCGGCACCTGAAAGACTAACAGATTTATTTGGGCATAAGCTTTCGTGGGTAAAAAACCTCACTTCTTCAGATGCATGGAGTGAACGTTACAGATGCAGGCATTATATGTTTCATGTTGTACTTGGAAGGGAATCCACTATTGTATCTGTGTAATGGCAAGAAAGATCATGTTTCATATTAAACTTTATTGACATCTCTTCTGCCCCCTTGTCAGGGGTGCACTTACCATGTATATTCAGAATTGCATTGAAGTATATTCTGTTGGCTGTTACTGTCCTTGCCATATACATGCGTTAGACAAAAAGGGACGCATCTAACAAGAGTTCCAGGATTTTCAAATTCTGGATAAAGGATAAAATGACTTAAGCTACATGTTGTTTCCTTGGGAACGGTGTGTATTCAGCTTCAGCTGTTTGGTGAACGCTTCTCTGACCTGATCTGTTGCCTGTTTTATTATTTCTAGGACCAAGACTCCTGGACCTGGTGCCCAGTCAGCCCTCAGAGCTCTAGCTCGTTCTGGAATGAAGATTGGGCGCATTGGTAAGTGTGGTGTACATATGGGGTATTTTAGATAAATAATGGGAAATTAGTATCTGTTCCCTGCAGGGCTTTGGAGCGGAGCGCGGAGCGGCTCCGGAGCAGTGGAGCTGCAGGTTTTTGCCTGGAGCTGGAGCGGAGCCAGAGCACAGCTCCAAAGCCCTGGTTCCCTGTTTCGAAACCCTGTCACCAAAAGAACTCTGTGCGGATGCATCTGTTGTTATTTAATACCCTGAGTTACATGATGGCCAGGTCTGAGATTTATTCCCTGTTGGTCCTACAGAACCCAAGCTTGACCATCAGACATATTGAAATCCACCTGGTCACTTGTGCTTTTTGCCTGAGGGTGCTGAGTTTCCTTTAATTTGATGTGTATGTTCCTCGAGGAACTGGAGCACTTTCAAATTAAATAAGAACCCATCAGCAAGTGGCAGGAGTTTTCAGTGTGGGCTAAGGATTGGGAACTAACTGCAAGTTGTATGTGCTAAACTGCAGTTGTATAGCAAGATAGTGATGGGCCTCTGGTTTAGACTCACTGACGCTTTGCAGTAGTTGAAAGGTCTCTGGCCATGATTTGCTGGGGTGAAAGTCCCAAAAGGTGCTGCTGAAAATGCCTTCTCAGTGTTCAAAGAAACCTATGGAAGGACTGTGGTGTACATTGATCTCCTGTAGGAGCTTGTCTTGCAAGCAGGGGCTGCCTGTTGCTGCTGTGGAAGTCATGTGACCTACAGTCTGTAGTTTCCTGTGATGTGCCATTTCAGTGTGGATTTTCCATATTCTAAATGATACAAATGTGGAAACCCTGCCACACACCAGTCAACGCGCAAGTGAAATATTGTACCTCCTGCACATCATTTCCTAGGCCGCCTCCTGAGAGGAAGTGGGGGTGTTTCCTGCTCCTTGCAAGAAAGGCTTGGGTTTTCTGTGAGGAAAGGTGGCCGCTGGGAAGCAAATGTTGATTTGGCATTATAATGCCCCTTGCGCACTCAAAGCAGAGTAAAAAATTATTTTGCCTTTTATACTAAATCCTCTTATCGTTAATGTTAGATCCTACTAAAGGCCGGTCATTGTGTGAGGATACATTATTAGCATGTGAAGCCAATGCAGTTCTTCACTGCTGAGGTCTGGGGTAGTGGATGAGTGGTGTCTGGCAGGGTACATTTTCTGTACCCTGGAAAGCTGTTTGAAGCAACCTGCCATCATGAATGGTAATGTGTAACTTTCTTTCCACAGAGGATGTCACCCCCATCCCCTCTGACAGCACTCGCAGAAAGGGTGGTCGCCGGGGTCGTCGTCTGTAAACCGTGGCTGGCTTTTGTTTCATCATTAAATCTCTCAACAAAATTTCTGCTCTCGTTTGTGTTCTCTTAACACGAGCTCTGATCAGAGGGCTAGTGTTCGGTGTCGTGTGTCCTTTGGTTGTCATTTGAAAGCCCTGTGGTTGTAATGTCTTGTTTTCATGGAAACATTCAGAAGTATGAATTACATACACAAATAGCTTGATCTCGGAAGATAGGTGTCCTGCTTACCTTCACGCAGCTACACCAGGGGTGCCGTATTTGTGTATAAACTGGTAGAGCAGTTTAAAAGCACTCTAAAATGACAGCCCCAGCAGACGTTCTATGGCATGTTATACTTCCAGTTACATTTCTGTGAAAAATACTCTCTTCTTTGTAATTTTGTGCTCCCTGCTGTCCTATTTACCCTTCACTAATTCCTGTCACGATTGTATGGAAGGTATGCTCTCATCTGTGCTAAATGCATATCCCAGGTGTCAGCCCAGGGAGGTTTAAAAGCAAAGTGCCTACGTTCTGTGACTGTGAAGCCCCCTCCACATTGAAAGGTGTTACCTATCATTGGGTGACTCTGTTTAAAGCTTGAAGATAATCGTCCTAATATCATCGGACAAAGCCCCACTCCTTTGTTCTACCAGTGTCAGGATGACGTCCAAAATGGCTTCTGATACCCTGCTACCTTCGTTGCTATATATGTGTTTCAAACAAGTTGTCCTCAAAAACTCCATGTCCTGGGAGTTTTGTTCTTGCCCCTCTCCCAGTATAATAGCCTTTATTTGGAAATTGCATTTATTTTATGCTGTCCCAAGCGTGCTGCAGGTTGTTGTGAAGATTCGTAACGACGGTAGACGTAGCACGGAGCTAGTGGATTCGACAGGTGGATGTGGCAGTTGGTGCTTTTTTGGTCCCTAAGAGGCAGTTACAGCCTTCCATACTGTGGAAAAGATGTCTCATTTTTCCCCTCTCGAGCAGAAGTGGATTCAAATTTGAAGGAGCAGGGTTTGAATTCTTCCTTCCACTCCTTAGCAAACCTTAACAGTAACTACATGCCCTACTGAACAAATACCTCCTGATTTTTGCCACCAGCAATAGCAGACAAGTATGTTAACTTGAAGCTACTGCTAAAATTCAGCAGTGAAATAGTTAATGTCACCATTTCAAGTATCATTAGACTTGAGAATCAATGTCTCCATTGAAATAAAAGGGGCAGTTTGTAAGTCTGAGTTGTTTAGTTGAAAGCTTAGATTTCGAAGCACTATTATGCAGCAAACCCAGAGTAATTTAAGTGATTAAGACTCATGATATACATGAGGCCCTACATATTGGAGACATGGACTCAGAAATTCAAGTGTTGTGGTCTCCTGTGAGACCTCGGCCTGCCTTTGAACCTTTAGGTTTGAGAATGAACATAGAAAGATGGAGCTGCTTTCACATATGCCCTTGCCAGCTTTGGCTCTTAAAACACTAGTGTCCCATAAGAGGATTTGTCCTTGGCCTCTCTCCCTTCCTCAGATACTGGAGAGGACCCTTTGGCTGCAGGTAGACAGAAGTGTCCAGTTCTCAGAGTGAATCCCATTTCCAGCTAATTGGCTAGACGTGGTTCTGAGTCCGAACCAGTACGTAGCACTGCCCTGCGGCCCCTTGGGGGCTCTGTGTTGGCTCCCAACTCAGTGTGTCTCTCCTTACACTGCAGGGGCTGCCATTTAAATGGTGGAGAAGAGACGCTTAGGACTGAAGCCACCGCTGGGCTTTATTTTTGTTAATAGCCTTTGTTCAAAACCAACTCTAGCGCTGCAGCTTGCAGACCCTTTGTCCTGACTTCTTGGGAATGATCTGCTGACAGTGCCACTTTATCAAGTCCAGCGTCTTTCCTGTGGACTGTTACTTTAATAGCTGATGTTCTTGGAATTCCCCTTTGCATGAAACATCCCTGGATGGGCGCTAGCGTCTCCCCTGACATGGCCAAACTGTCCTTTGTAGCTTCATACGTATCATTGTTACACAGAAAGGCTTTTAGAAATAAAGGTTCTGTCCTGTTTCTTTTAGAGTTTTATTTGTAGGCACAATGACTAGCAGCATTTGAAGTTGATAAAGTCTCCTCCGAATTCCGCTGTTGGGAACCAGCCAAGGAATGAAGCTGAACATTAATGCTATTCCAGCCAGTGAGAAATTAGCCATGGCCTGATGTCGGAAGTTACCAGGCAGAAGGGTGCTCAGAAAGAACAGAAAAGTAGATGTGCTCAGAGGAGGTTCAGGGAGCTGGGTGCCTTGTATCAGAGAAAGCGAAGAAAGGATAAACCAGTTAATAATTCTAAACAGCCTATGCTTGCTGATGTGAGACAGTCTATTGGAATCCCCATTCCTATTGGGCAATGATTTAGCCCCTTCTCAGGAAAAAACAATCCCACCCACGTACGTTGGGACAGATGGATGCTTGGCTTTGGAATTTAAATACATATGACATGCAGCTGTTCTGAAATTCACTGCGCAATTCCCCCCCCCCCCCCGTTTTTCCCCCCCACCCCAATCAGCTCTATATGCCAGTTACTTAGAAACCGTTCCCAGCTGATAAAGTACTACTGCTATTTGGGGCTAGAGGTTACATGAAGCATCTAACTCTGGGATTCGGCAGTGGCCCTGTTTGCCCATTAATTCTACTGCCACAGATGTGTTGGTTTTTAAATGTAACTTTGATTTGGATACACAAGCTTTTGGAGTACACGCGTGTCTCTGATTGGGTTTGGCAGTTTGATTCTAATGAATAATTTGGTGCACATACACAGCAACAGTTGCAGAGTTACTCGGCGAGGTGAGGGGGAATTGTTGCCATTTGACAACGGGGGGGAATGAAAGCCTGAGGGCGGTTAAGTCACTTGCACACATTGACTTGGTGAGCCATTTTGGCATCAATCTGAAACAACCCAGGTGCCTTGCGTCAGAGTTTGTAGGGTGTACTGCATGGTGCAGGGTCTGGCCTCCAGGGGTTAAATGCAGTGTGTTCATAATCTTCCTGGTTTTTCTTTAAACAGGATGTGGGGAAGAGATTTCAAAGGCACTCAATCCCTGAGCTGAATGTACTGATTTTGGGGGTAGCAGAGAGGGTGTTGTTTAGGCCTGTTGAGTTAGTTGTGTGGCAAGCCAGTCAGCCATGGCTTAGCTACCAGTGCTCACTTCTCGTTTTGTGCTTGAGGGTGGTGGCTCAGATGAAAATTCACCCTTGGTGGCAGTCGCCACAAATCCAGAAAAGGGAGCTTACTTTTTATTACACTTACTGATACTGATGGTAAGTGGGAGTACTCCAGGCCAGCAGCATCTTACCTGTCTTATTATTTATTACTAGGATCCCCAGTCGAGGGTCAGGCCCCCATTGTGCTCGATGCTGGACAGACAGGTAACAAAGATAACAGTCTTTTTTCTCCAGAACTCTCAATCTACAACTAAATAAGGGAGCAAATGCAAGGTTCTGTCTCAGTCCTTGCTCAGGCAAAATTCCCATTCACTTTCATGTGTCGGTCTGAGCAAAGAACTCAGGATTTGGCTTAATAATCATGAATCTTCAGAAAAGAAATCAGACCTGGGCCTGGTCTGTGAAGTGTTTCTTTGTGTCTCTGACATAAGGCCTAGTGGCCTAGGAGCACTTGTTACTGCATCTGCAATAGGAGACTGAACTTCTCGCCTCTCACGTCAGATGCTTCTCTCTCTCACCTCCAGACATTGGCCCAGTCTGTGACATCTCCCTGGCCTCTGGTCTGAACAGCACTCATGTGCGTTGTAACATACCCACTTACTTGAGTCTATGGAAACCCCAGAGAGCAGAAGTAACAAATGAGGAAGAGGAACCGAGTTGCTGGGGAGTTCCCGTTTCTGTAAGGATGTTGAGCAGAAATTTGGGCTGCTCCTAATTGGCTGTCTAGTTCCTGGCCCTGCTAACCTGGCGTTCTGTAGGCAAGGTCATCCGTGGCTCCTGGAGGGTGAGCCTTGCCCTGATGACAACTAGTCCCATCAGCCATGATCAGATGACACCTGCAGCGGAGAAGAAGTGAGGTGACTAAATGAACAGCCTGAGGAGAGCTCTGCAGAACGTGTTGGCTCTAACTACAGCTGTCGCAATATCCCCCTGTCTATGATCCTGTCAGATTTTGCAAGCTAAGCAGCCTCAGGCCTGGCTGTATTTGGACAGGAGACACGTGTGATGCAGCAAATTCGGTGGCAATACAGTAGGTGTCAGACAAACAACCCAGCACCGTGTTATGGACCCTATGGAGTGCAGCTCTGGGTGAGGCCTTTGGGATGAGGCATAAATTAGAGGTGAAGATCCCATAGCCCTGTTAAATCCATTGTCCTGCCTACCTAAATTCCTCCTGTAGTTTCAATTGGACACAGATTCCAAATACATCATTGGCAGGGGAAGTCATTCAAGCAGGGCCAAAGTGGGAAGAGGAAAGAATGCCTCTGTCTGAGGAAGATGCATAAAATGCACTCCTACCCAGCACAAAGCTTCATACTATGTTTGGGATTTCTCCCCCAGTTCCAGCTGTCTTGACCGGCCCTTCTTGATTCTGCGGCAATCTGTGCTCTCTGCCATCGCTCCCAAGCCCTCTTTCCGGTACTTCATCACCTGCTGTCTAGTGTTGCTATGTACAACATCGCACCTTCGTCTTTTGGTTTCAGTCCGAGTTGGACTGAATCCTTAGCTGCTGTCTTCCCGCCTTGGGATAGCTGCATTTCATGAGTGGGTGAAGTGAACTCGCTATATCCCTTATCTCCAAGGTGCCACGTGCTTTCATGTTCATTCCTGCTGGAATTACACTTAAAAGTAAACCAGGCATCATGTAGAGTTTCAGGATGCATGGCTTTCCCCAGGCTGAATAAACTATGAAATCCTGGGTCCCTAGGTGCCTGGCTAGATTTCTCTGTGTCCTTTTGTCAAAAAGCTCCTGACCGCCAGGGAGTCCAATGTTTTTGCTGCTTCTGTTGGGGAAGTGTAATGACCCTCTTCAAGCCGTGTAATGACCCTCTTCAAGCCATGTAAAATGCTCTCTAATGGGTGTCTGATGAATGGGTTTAATAATGATGCGTTGAGATCCTCTGATGAAGGGTGCTGTAGAAGTGCAAAATATTATAATCAGTGTAAATTAAAAAAACTGTCAATGCAACATTGTGATGGAGATTTTAAATGCTCAGAGTAACTGCTCCAACAGCAGCTGGTACTCGGTGCCCACACTGACATGGGACATTTTCTTCTTATGTCTTAATGTAAAGAACGTGCCTGAACCAACCTGCAAAACCCATTTGCCCCGAACGTTGGGGAAGTTTGGATTTTGATCCAAGCTCTGGAGCTTCTTTCTAATAGGTCGGTTTGTGGGTGACCTCATCAGTCGCAAGGTAGAAACGTAATTTGGGAGTCTGTTTTGAAACCTGCTTTAATACCAATTGCTGATGAACTCTGTGTTGAGCAAGTGGAACTTGGGCAGAGTCCATCCCCACATCCATGCGCACCAGGCCTGCTGCTTTCAGTGGGAGTTGTGCATGCGTATCTAAGCACAGAGCTGGCCTTTTGCAATAGGACACTGCTCCTCCAGCATTCAGCAAGCTCCCTGCTGGGATGCACTTGTTCCTAGGACAGCTTTTCAGTCCATTAGCCTCCTAATTATTTCCCTCCCCAGATAATGCAGAGTTGCTCCATGTGCTTTCACCTGGGAGAAAAAGCAAATAGGAGTGTGTAGAAAAGCATGTCGGATGCTTTCTCCGTGTGTGATGTGCCCAAGTAATGGTTTCTGAGAGGATTATAAAACAGGAATGTCTTGGCTTTCGTGTAGTTGAAATCTCATAAGTAACCTTAGTGTAATGTTCTGATTTAATTTCCTAAGTCTTCTAAAACGGCTTGAACGCTGAAATGCTCCAGTTATTCTTTTTTGAATGTATAATCCCTGAATAAATGCCACTAGGTTGATCTTAAGTGTTCAGTGCCTCAGATATCCTCTCATACACTAGATGTATTGCTGGATCTTGGTGTATTAAAAAGTTAATAGAAAATGCTCGTTTGCATGTGCATAAAACACAGCTTTAAATACTGATAATTTAGGCTCCAGTGCTGCAAAGACTGATTTACGTGAGTAATCCTTACTCCCACGACCAGTGCTGTTAGCTGCTGGGGGACTTCTTGTGTGTGTAGTGCTTATCCCTGCGAGTAAGGATTTGCAGCATTGGGTCCTGACCAAATCAAATCTTTTCAGACAAGTCAGTTTCATTATTTCTGGCTACGGGCCAGATTTTCCAAAGCGCTTGGCACCCACCTGTTTCCATTGCTGGTCTGGGGCGCTCCTGGGTGCTTTGTGCACGTCCCAAAACCCGGCCACATTCTGTCGTGGTCTGGAGGCACAACGCTTTGTGAAATCTCAGGCAAGTTGAAGTATGGAAAAGAAGCCATTTTAAGTGATATCATTGTAAAAAGGCACTTGTACCTGCTTTACATATTTCCCCCCACCTTTGACAGACTGAAACGTTAGCCAAACTGAACATGTGCTGAAAGCAACCTGGCAGGGGTCAGCCCAAAGAGTAACTTATTACTTTTCAAATAAAAGCCCTTCCCCCCTTTAAATAAGGAGTAGTAACTCTTCCACTAAACCTCTAGCATGGCTAGTCCAACCCTAATCACGTGTAAGTGAGCAGGATCTAAAGAGTGACTGGATGTGTCCTTAGTGCTGATCCGTTTCCATTTCCCCCAGTAACCCTTTTGCAAGGGGTAGGATGAAATATGTAAAAACTAAGGGCCAGGCCCTCAGCTAGTGAAACAGCAGAACTCCACTGGAGTCAATGGAGTGATACCAGTTTACACTGGCTGAAGATCAGGCCCCAAAAGTGAAATGCTGCCCTAAGACGCTTGTGCAGGGCCCCAGGTATGTAGCTCAAAAGGCAAAGTCCGCCTCTAAGCCTGTGTGTGTGTGTGTGTGTGTGTGTGTGTGTGTGTGTGTGTGTGTGTGTGTGTTAAATATTGCAGAGTTCACAATTCGTCCTGATTCGATGCAAAATCTCTTGCCTCAGAACTGATCTGGGAGAGGGAAATGTTGCCTGTTTCACCCTGAATGGCCTCTTTCAACATATGCTAAACAATCTGTTCCACCTTGTATTTCGCTGGGACATCGGGAGCACCTTTCCCAGACCCAAAGAAGAGCTCTAGCTTCTCTCTCTCTCCCCTCCAGACATTGGTCCAGTAAAAGAGTTTCCTTCACCCACCTTGTCTCTCTTATAGCCATTGGGGATTTGACAATGCGATCACTGTGCTGGTTCCATCCACTCATGCAACTCCAAGATGAGGCCTGTGAATTCAAAGGTTTGCCTAGGAACAAGTGATGCCCTCTGAGTAGCCAATAGGATTATTTCTAATGCCGCACTTTAAATAATAGCCCTGGCTGAGGGCTCTATGTGGCTGGACTGGAGGTGGGCCGGCTTTGGTGGGGTATTTCCAACTATTGATATTTTGTAGCTTTCACTTCCTAGTTTTTGTGCTTCAAGAAAGTTCAAGGGAACAGGATCTAGTTTCCTTTTCAGCAGCAACTTAGAGACGGTGCGAGGTGCAGGCAGAGCCCAGAACATCGCCAGCTGCAGAGCAGAAGTCAGCTAGAGGGGAAGAGGCACCATGGAAGACGAAGACAGACGGGACTTGATCTCCACCCAGGAGCGACCTGCTGATGGCGTCATGGCCCCAGACTCTGGAGCACAGAGGTATTCCTCATCTATGTTTTCAATCCCCTTTTATTTTATTTTTTTGGGGCAGGGGGAGGTAGGGAGGGCTCTGGAAGCAGGAGAAGGAAGGTGGGCTCAGTTAATGGTATGGAGGGGCCATTTAAATCTTGGTAGTGGAAAGCGTGAACTGACGGCGTTTCAAGGGAAATGAGTTCTTCATGGTTGACCTGACCAGAGTCCCAAGTAGGGTTTGAATGTTGAGTTCAAATTTCCCTTCTTTCTCCTGAACTCAGATATGGCCAGCGGGTTACCTTATTTTAACATGTGGGAGAGTACGGGGCTCTTTAAAAAGCCCAGCGTTCAAGCCCAGCTGCGTGACCGCTTGTGATATCTGCACAAGCATCTCCCACCCTGCAGGAGGGGCTTTCCACCAACGAGGGGGGGTTGGGAAGCTGTTTTGCCCTTTATTCCTTGCCCCACTCTGCACAACTCCCTCGGGAATCTTTGGCCCTATTTGTGACCTGGCTCCGTGATAACCAAAGCCCGACATGGGAATCATGCAAAATCTCTTGAGTTATTTTATTCCCTTGGCTGGTGGCATCTGTGCCCTGCTCGGCCCTGTTCGTCCCAGTTCCAATGAGCCGTTTAGCCGTGATTCTGCATACCAAATACGCCCTTCTCGTTGTTTGACCAGCATGTGCCTTAGACACCCATGCAACAGACTTGACCCCACCTGGCTGTGGTGTGCACATGGAAAATTGGGTCTATGGCGGCACAGATCTGACCTGTAAATCAAGCCCCAGCCAGGCAATATTTTTAAATGAGTGCCTTTATTCAACACCCTTGACTGCCCCTTTCTGGAAACTCTCCCCTGGAGAATGTGATCTTCTAGGTGCGTAGTGTCCTGGAGCTTGGACAATACAACTTAACTTTGTGCCCCCATCTTCCGCTCAGGGTGCTAGCGATGCTGTTATTTAATATCCAGTGTTTGTGGAATTCCTCTCGGCCTGAAGCATTGCTTGGATCAAACTTCCTGAGCAGATACAGCCCGGAGGAGGGCAGATATCTCCCACTGTCCCTAGCATTTGTACCAGTATATAGGATCCTAGTGCAAAGGCTTTGAGAAGGAAGGGCTTTCTCCTGTGGTATTCTAAAATTGCTGCATTTGTACAAATCAGTAACCATCCCCTAGCACAGGGAAATGCAATATTGGGCAGCAGCCAACCTGATACCACACCAGACCAAACAGCCACAGCCACTGGGAAATCAGATGTCTCATGACATCAGGAGTTGCCAGGCAGGATGGTTTGCAGGACGCTCAGAACAGTAACATAGGACGCAGGAGGGAACCTGCTTGACCAGGCCCGGATCAGCTCCAGGCTGAATTTACTTTTTATGTCGCTGTGTGTGTGTGTCTGTGCTGTAGCAGCCACAGAGACAGCGCACACACATTCTGTGTTCTCCAACCGATGGGCCTGATCCTGCAAACTAGCGTGACCAGATGTCCTGATTTTATAGGGACAGTCCTGATTTTTGGGTCTTTCTTATATAGGCTCCTATATATAGGCTCCCGATTTTTCACATTTGCTGTCTGGTCACCCTACTGCAAACCCTTACTTCTTTGAGTAGCCCGGACTCATGTGAGTAGTTCCATTGACGCCAATGGGACTGCTCCGTAAGAGAGTTTGTAGGATCTGCTCCTACAGCGAGACAGCATGTCTAGCGCAAAGCTTCTTGGAATATTTGTGGCATGCTTTAGTACTTATTGCCTTGGGCCCATCAGCAATTTGCAAGTCTTGCCACCTTGTTAGTAAATGAGGGTCCCTCTCTGATCAATCTAGCTGTCTTTCTAAAACACCCTCCCCCTCCTTCCAATAACACCTGCGAAGAATGAAGGCTGGGTGCAAAAAAAGGTAGTTTGTGGAACTTGGAGCGTCTTTCTAATAGGTCAGTTCATGGGTGACCTCATCAGTTGCAAGGTAGAAACATCATTTGGGAGTCTTTTGAAATCTGCTTTAATACTAATTTCTGATTGTCGAGCAAGTGGAACTTGGGCAGAGTCCATCCCCAGATACACGCGCACCAGGCCTGCTGCTTTCAGTGGGAGTTGTGTCTGCGTATCTAAGCACAGAGCTGGCCTTTTGCAATAGGACACTGCTCCTCCAGCATTCAGCGAGCTCCCTGCTGGAATGCTTTTGTTTCTAGGACAGCTTTTCAGTCCATTAATCTCCTAATTATTTCCCTCCCCAGATAATGCGGAGTTACTCCATGTGCTTTCACCTGGGAGAAAAAGCAAATAGGAGAGTGTAGAAATCATGTCAAATTCTTTATAGAAGTGATATTTTGTTAAGGTTTTTAAAAATGCCTAAAGTTTAGGCTACTAAAATTATAAGTGTGTGAAATGAACTCGCAAAAGAACTATAATCAGTAAATCTATGTGTATGGAAGACAAAAGAACAGGAAAAAGGAGAGATGAATACAGTGCAAGAAGAGGTGTAGCTGTATGATTATAGTACTTTATCCATTACCCGAAAATAGGAATGGTCTTTCTATACAATCAAATAGTTCTTTATCACCCAGTAATCTCTAGATTCCTTTATCTGCGTGAACAAAGCTGTTCCCATGAATCAGGGGGTCCACTCTTTTATGTTAAGTTTTGAGTCTGATTTTCCAGAGTCTCCAAATTATATATACATTTTCAATTATAATGCTTGACAACTCTTCTCTCTCTTACGCATGCCGTGTGCAATAAATGGACCATGGGAACAACAGGAGCATAACATGGCCAATTTTCTCCATTTCCCCTTCCCCCAACCTAATCTGGATTTCCTCATGCCAAGCTGAGGACGCTACCTACGGATCTGATCCAATACCCACTGGAATCAATGGGAGTTTAACTATTGCCTTCAGCTGGCATTGAATCGTGCCCTACCTTGAGAGAATATGCAAAATATGGAGGCAAAAGGCATTTAACAATTGTGTACATAAACTACCCTATCCTGACATGCTCGCAAAGTATACCATGTACTGCTTCACAACCTCTTCAACTCTTTACTCCATGTGGCCTCTTGGAAGAGTTCTCTTCACAGTCCTAGATGTTTGATATTATTTTCTCCAGCAACCAATCCCCTGCACTCCTACCCCAGCAAACACACACACACACACATACACCGCCCTCATTCCCCACCCCCACCGTTTAGAAAACTGTTTCACTTCCCCTGCCAGGTCTCACACGGCAAAAAGAGCTCTTAGCGCTTGCATTTCCACGCAGCATGACAAATGACGACAGTGAGATCTTTTGGCCCGTGAAATCGTCTCCCAAGGAAAGTGTCGGAAGTCCCAGTAGTCACGCCGTTTCCATCTAGTTTGGACAAAGTAGCTGATCGGTCCGATCTAACCCAAATCTCCATGGCGTTAGTGTGGGGAGGGCATTGGATGAGTGGTGGATGCTTTCAGATGGGCCGGAGCTTGACAGAGCGGAATAGTTCAGTGCCCGGACTGAGGATGGGCCGCCCTGAGAACAATTGTTTTACCACCAAAGAAAATAATTACCGAAACAAAACCCTCCACTGCACATGCATGATGCACATCTCCCGGGGAGAGGAGGAGAGAGAACGAACTCTCAGTGCTCTACTGAAAGCTGTGCTGGTCGGTGCTCCAGTACAAGGGTGGTATAAGAACCCCTGGAGAATAGCATATTCTGCACATAGTGTGGCTGACGCGGGCGGCTGCAGCTGGCGTTTGCCGGGCACTAGCCTCCCTCTATCTTGTATCTTGCAGGAATTACTGCAGCCGTGGAGCCGTTTACTCTGCTGTCTCCATCTTGGTGGCCCTGCTGATTGCCGGCCAGGCCGTCACCGTCTACTTCGTGTATCAGCAGAGTGGCCAGATCAGCAAACTGACCAAGACCTCCCAGAATCTGCAACTGGAGGCCCTGACCAGGAAACTCCCCCAAAGTGAGTAATTGCCCAGCATGATTGCACTGTCTGGGCACAAGTCTAGGCCAGTTGGGTGTACTTCACAGGCCCAGAGCGCCCCCCTGACTCTCTTGGCCGGTGGAGATCAAGCTCCCCAGAGAGATGGAAGAAAGAGTTCTGGAGAGTGCTATTAACAAGGCTCCTGGAGTCATCTAGACTAGCTCCTGCCCCCCTTCTGGAGACGGTGGTTCCCGTGCTGTCTTACCCTACTGACTCTCGGCATGTTTCCTTCCTCGCCCCCTACCTGTGGAGAGGGGGAAGTGAAACTTGCACGGGTGAGAGTTTTGATCAGAATGGGGGCCATCTGAGCGCTGCTTTATCCTTCCATCCATTTGCGGCGTGTGGGAGGAGGGAGCCCTTGTGGTGCTATTCCTGCCCATCGTGCTGGAGCTCTGGGTGGAACCTACCAAGGAACCATTTATCGCCTCTGCCCCCAACACTAGGCCCTGGGAAACTGGCTGGAGTCTTGCCAGGCTGGCTGGAGCATTGGCCACAGGGTCAGTGACTCCATGTATGTTTCCCAGCCTGGGTTGATAGACTCACACTAGCTCTGCTGGAACTAGCGTGATAAAAATAACAGCCTGGACATTGCAGCGTGGGAACAGCGCAGGATAGGCACTGAGCTCAGGCTGAGGGTGATAAAGTCCCATGAAGCTAAAACACAGGGACCCTTATGCTGATTCGACTCCTGCTTATGGAGACCCTGAGCTCAGAATGGACTTTGGGGGTCCATTCATCTCTCTCTCTCTTTCCTCTGCAGGTGCCAAGCCAACTTCCAAGCTGAGGATGGCAAAGTTCAGCATGCCCATGGTCATGAGGGAGCTGCCACTCGCCCCGAAGGTGGACATGACGGTAAGAGACGTCCCCTGGATCCCTCTGCATGTAGTTTTGGATGCTGCTCTGGCAGGAGTTTCGTCGTCTGTTTGGGAACATGGTTGAGTGGTTTCTTCTAAGCCTTGTGCCATAGGTGCTAGGTGGTCAGCAGTGAGAGAAGCAGAAAGTAGCCCCGGCCATCCCACCTCTGAGACCTCAGCCAGCACCTTGCAATGCACGCTGCTCACCAGCAGCTTGGGCTTCTCTCCGGTGGCTGGGTCTCCCGCTGCTGGTTACTGGGTCCCAACTCCTAGAGGTCTGTTCAGTCCTTGGATCTTCTCCCAACAAGAGTGACACATACGAAGTGCTGCGGAAACCCACCCATTAGTACCTGGATGGCGACCACCATCTCCGACCTGTTGCATTCACACCAGTGTTGGAGAGATGAAAGTTCTGTGTCCCATTCCCCAGGTCCCGGCCCATTCACTCCCCAGAATAAGAGTAGTTGCCTTGCTCTTTCCCCTGAGCTTGTAGGGAGGAGTTTGTGTGCTGAGCCCCTCTCGGACAGTGAGTGAGAAAGGGCTGGGAAAGGGGAGCGGGTTGGAGGTGGTCAGCTTGGTATTTTCCAAAGCTCTTCTGTTCTTCCGTGTGCCGTAGACAGGACTGTGCAGGGCTCGCAGGCTTTGAGAAAGGTTCCACCTCCTGGTGGGGTCCAGTATTTCCAGGAATTAGCCTGCCCTGAGGTGAAGGAGAAGTTCTGCTGAAGGTTTTTGTGGTGCAGCGTCCACCCTCACCAGCCTGGCTCCCTGGTAGCCAAGCGACTCCGTGTCTGCCAAAAAGAACCCCCAAGACTGGACATGTCCTGCCCATCCCATTCCAGCTCCAGGCCATCTGCTTTAAGTCTCTGGCTCTACAGCTCCTCGTCCTGACCATCACAACTCCAATTCTCTCTCTCTCTCTCCCCTCTCTAGCCCCTGGAGAACACGGCCAAGCTTAGCAACAACACCCCGGATCAAGTCAAACATCTGCTGCTGGTAAGAGCCTCCTCTCTGTTCCTGTGGCTGCTTCTGCCACGCTCACGGGTCTGTCTGCAGCAGCCAAGGATAGTTGGGCACTTCCGCAGACCCACTTCCTTTCAGCCCTATTAGCCTATTGGTTGTTTTGGCCGAGGGGTATGGACTATTAAAGGGCTATTGGATTAGGAGCAGCCTTGCGTTTCTCTCTCTGTCCCTTCATCTGCTGCTCTCATTCGCGTAGGCTCATGGCTCAGTGTTCCCTTGTTCCCGGGGGGCCGGCTTGACGGTGGCAGGTGAGTTCTCTCTGGCTCCCAGGTGTCAGCCTGCTGTTAACGCTGTCCTGTCCCCTTTGTCCTCCTGTAGCGGGCAGACCCCAGCAAGGTGTTCCCTGAGTTAAAGAATAACCTGATGGAGAATCTGAACCACCTGAAGAACACCATGACAGACCGAGACTGGCAGGTGAGTGCTCTCACTCAGTCAGCTGGCTAGTGGACCAGCTGCAGCTCCACCTCCTCCTTTGCGCCCGTTCCAGGAAACGGCCTGAACTGGGCTGGGGATGGAATGGGGGTCTCCTGTTGGGAGAATGGCTGCGTTGCATGGTAAAGCACAGCCTGCAGCCGGGCTGCTGTCATGGTTACATTGCAGGGGAGGCTGGGGGTTCACAAGGAACCCCAGCTCTCCTGCTCCTGACTTTGTGCTGCAGATGTGAGAGCACAAAAGCAGGGAGGGCTCCAGGGTCACGCTGAGCAGATGGGGGTTAGGGGGCTATGCCAGTTGTCTGGGGCATTCGTTTTTGTTGGGTGCATTTTATTAACAACACCTTCTTCCCCTTGTCGGTCTCTTGCAGTCCTTTGAATCCTGGATGCACAAGTGGCTGCTCTTTGAAATGGCCAAAACCCCACAAACTGTGCAACCTACTGAGATCCCAGCAGATGAAGGTATCGGGGTTATGGGTCACCAAACTCCTTTAGGGTAGGAATGGTCAACCCAGGAGATCACTGGCCAAGGTTCAGAGCACCTTGGAGGGCAGCGGAAGCATGTACCCTTTTGGAATGGTTCTGCTCTTTGGTAACTAGGGATCTTTTCCTTCCCCAGAGTCCTCCTGTGTCCCTTTGAGAACCTCATTTTTTGCCAAACTTGTAGTTTTCACCCCATCCTTGAGGCTGCAGGTTATGACTACAATTGGCCCACTGAGGCACTTCAGGGCCCATCAGCCTGAGGAGTTGCTTTGAGGAACGTCAGGGAAAATCCCAGGGAACAAGGGTTTGAGCTTTGCTGGAGGCCGTACAAAACCTGATGCTACGGGACCGCCTTCCCAAATCCTTGAGGCAGGGTGTGCTGTGAGTCAGCTTTTAGCAGCTAGATTTCCAAAGCCGCATCCTCTGCTGGGAGCAGAGTGGGCCTTAGGCCAATCGCCACCGCCTTAAGAAAACCTGGAAATAGATCCGTTGACATTTCTGGCTCTTCGCAAACCGGTGGGGCTGGCCCACTGGCTCTTTGCCTCGCAAGGGTTGCTGCTTTGAATTCTGCCCCGTCACAACAGAAGCAAAATTCATTCCACTTCCAGGCTGGGCTGACTCTGGTGGGCACACATGAAGTGTCTATAAAGAACAATTCATTTTTAATCCCAATTATTGCAGCCAAATGGGGGATTCTCATGGAAGGGGCCCAGTGCCCTGATTAAGGCCTCCCCCCCAACAATGCGATGCATATGGGAGCATCCTATGGGGATAGACAAGAACCCACTTTTAAACAAGCCTGAAAAGCCTTATAATCACATACAACCCTGTATTGGATCCAAAGGTGAAACGGAGATTTAGCTGAGATGCCTCTCACTTCTCAGTATGGAGAGCTCCAAGCCTTGATTTCCCAGCCACTTAGTCACTCAGCAGTGGTTGGCTGCATCTTTATATTAATGCTGTCTCCATTAAGCAGCAGCCGTTACCCTTTGTTATCACGAGGCTACATGGGTTTCCTGGGAGCAATCCCGATAAAGCCGTTGTCCCAGTGAAGTTAGTATATTTTTGCACAGTGGTATTCCCTATCCCTTCCCACCCTGGGGCGGTGCCAATGGGCCGGCCCAGTGTGGAGAAGTTCTTTGCACAACGTATCCCGCCGCCTCTTCAGTGCTCACGCAAGCAAGCTATTGGATTGGCTGAATAGCCTCAAGGCTTAAGAATGTTGGTAAGATCCCAGCGGGGTGGGGAGGAGAATAAAACATACTCATGGGTATTTCCTGTGCTTGTTGCTTTAGTGCAATCTAAGTGCCAGGCGGAATCAAGTTTTAGTGGTGTCTACCCGGGTCGGTTCCGCCCCCAGTGTGACGAACATGGTGACTATCTTCCCAAGCAGTGCCATTCCAGCACGGGGTACTGTTGGTGCGTCTACAAAAATGGCACCAAGATCGAAGGCACTGAGACCCGTGGAAAGCTGGACTGCCCTGGTAGGAGCTTATTTCACGTTGGCCGGCCAGGGGAAGGGGAGAGGAGCACATGTGCATATTTGACGCTGCCTATGATCTCGTGTGTTCTAGCTCCGCGAAGCCGATGAGCGCAGTGGGCGTTGTGTCCAGGAGCGGCGCCGGGGTTTTTGGTGCCCTAGGCAGGGGTTCTTCCGCGCTCCCGGTCGTCATCGGCAATTCTGCGGTGAGGGGGTCCTTCCGTGCTCCTGGTCTTCGGGGCACTTCGGCGGTGGGTCCCGGAGCGAGTGGAGGACCCGCCGCAGAATTGCCGCCAAAGACCCGGAGCGCGGAAGGACCCCACCCCGCCGCCGAATTGCTCCCCCCCCAAATCCTGGTTCCCTAGGCAACCGCCTAGGTCACCTAAATGGAAGCGCCGGCCCTGGTTGTGTCAATGCGGGGCCATTGGACTGGCTGGTAAATCAATCAGTCTGGGAAAGTCGAATGCAGCCCAGAGCGTTCATTGGGGCACAGGATTCAGGGCACTGCAGTGCTCCTGCATCTGTACTGGGTCCTGATCCTGCGAACTCCTGAGCACGTTCAATTGTCATGGAAGTCAGCGGAGCTGTTTTTTAGACATGCCGAGCACCCACAACTCCAAAGGAAACCCAGGAGAATTGTGACTACTCACCAACTGGCCCTGTGGGAGTTTTGGGTGTTCAGCATCAACCAGCAGGTGCAAGATCAGACCTTAGGTCATCACTGGGAAGAACCCAGATAACACAATAGGAAATGCAGCCTATTAGAAGCAAATATAAGGTGGAGGATCATAGACATGGACAAATGATAGAGGGTGAGATTGCACTGCCTATGTCTGCCCAGAGTTGGCTGAAGAATGGGAACTATCCCCTTTGCTGCGTTCTCACTCCCCCATATCCTGGGAGACCATTGATTCCCTGCTACTGGGCGCCCTTATGTTGCTACCATCTTTTCTGAATGGAGCACTCTGAAAATGTATGAACTGAAGCTTCCGCCCTTGTTGGCTTAGTCAAATGGGGATAGCTGTCACCGTCCCAGCCCGGTCTGGCCAGCACTCATCTCAGAGAACCAGAGCAGGAGGACTATCTCAGCTGTGTCCAGACTCCAGTCTGGGCCCACACATGGCCAGTGACCCACAGAACCTTCCCTGAAGAAATGAAGGGTCTTTGCTCTCAGAGGCAGGGGAAGCGATCCACAAATCCCCGAGCTCCCCGTTTTCATCCCACCGCTGAAGGCGGCGACCCCAAATATGGCTGTTAGCCTGACACACACACAGAGAAGTGAGGTGTCTAAAACTCCTTGGTGAATCAGACACTCAGGAAAATCAGAGCCCACACGTCAGTGTGTAGGGCAGGTTCTGATGAATACATGCATGTAATGATGATCCAGGCTAGCACAAAGCGTCCTAGGTGTGTTGGTAGCCGAGATGGATGTGCCTGTCTCAGGCGTGCTATAAAATGCCCAATCTCTTGCTGTGTCTTGCTGCAGTTACTCCGAGCGGTTTGGAAACCGAAGAACTGATGTATTCGGGTGTAGATCTGCTGAAGCTGGATTCTGGGAAAGGTGAGAGTCTGAGCCAGCCTAGACTCGGCGAGGGGATGGGGAGAGTTGGCTGATTAGAGTCCTAGGCCCAGTGGCCGGGTGACATGATGCCGTGTGGCATAGGGATGATCAGGAATAAGCAAGAGAGAGGAAGGAAGGACCTTTGCTGTCTGGGCTATAGCCATGTTTTGGTGTCTCACCACCCTCCTCAAACTAATGAGGCCCAAATGAAGGACACAGGGAAAATAGCACCGGCAGCTAAACATAATGCGAGCGCTATTTCTTTCAAATGAAATAAATGCTTTGTCCCACTCGGGTCTGCAGCTCAGCATCCCTGCAGTAAATCATTCCTGCTATAACACCAGGTTGATCTGGGCTGGGGGATAGATGACAAGTATGGATATCCCAGAAGCAGGGGGGCAAAGGCCTTCGCAGATCTGGGCCACCTATCCAATGGAATCAGGAGCAGCACGGAAAAGTGCCGTTTGGATTTTTATTTTCTTGCTGCGGTGTGGGGGGCTTTAAGGCTGGCACCCGTGGCTGCATGGCCAGGTGTATGGACTCTGGACAGGAGTGAAATCTAGTCTTCGCCTGTCACGTCACTTCACGTGACTCGTGTCAATCCAGCTGGAGAGGTGCTTTGTATTGGCCTCACCCTGACGGTGATTGGAGCAGAAGAAAGCAATGATTGGATTGTTGCTTCACCGAAACCCAGCCGGATGCAGTGTGTATCACTTCCTGGGTTCAGGTCTATCTAATTTCCTCCCTCTTTTCTCCCTCCTAGAACCTGCCAAGTAGAAGAGGACGCAGAGGCCTGGCCCCTTCTGTCTCTGCCTCCAGTTTGCAGAGTTACCGCTCACATTCTTGCTCTATTTCACTCACGCTTTTAAATTGCTTTCCTGAATTACAGCAGCAGCAGCCGCTGAGTGCCTCTGTTCAGGCATTGAGTAATATTGATCGTCTTAGCAGGAGATCCAAATGGGTAGATTATAGATCCTTGTCCGCCAAACCCAGTGCCTCTCCCTGTACCAAGATGTGCTATAGCAAGCCAGCAAAATATTAGGACTTTTAGTGGAGAAAGGATGCAGTGCCCCCCTGAACTGCAATCAAAGGCAGGCGAAGGATAAAGCTCTTAGCGCTTTCTTGGCTAATCAGAGCACATTAGCAGCTGCATGTATAACCACAGGTGTCTGAATAGCGATGGGGCATGTGCAGTACCACTGCTCCTGTAACATCAGCACTGGCCAATGGGAAGAGGGGATCTAGGTCCAAAACATGGTCAATTTCAAATGAATTATCTCCGTGTATTGTTAATTAGATACTCTGGACATGATCCTTCCCTCCCTACAGCGGTGGAGCTCCATTGACTTCAGTGGAGTTATTTCCGGTTTACACCAGTGTATGTGAGGAGAATCAGGCCCTATGTTCGCTTATCTATGGCTCTGAGGGTCTGGATGAGTTCTCAAACCATGGTCTTGAGATGGTCAGCCACTGGTGCAGACTTTCCTGGTTGTTCCAAGAAAAAGAACCAAGTGTTTGTGTGTGCAGGGGGATGTCCATAAGGTTCTGCCTGTCACAGCATTGAATGATAATGCTGGGGTGTGTCTGGATCTCTCTTCAGTGCAACCTCCAAATTCACTGAACCTGCCAGCAGCTCTTAAACATGTATTCAAGGCTGATAAGTAGCACAGGTCTTCTCTCCCCCTTCCTAAAGGACCAAGCTGGGGTAGGCAGTATCCCACCCTCTGAAGCACATGCTATTCCAGATTACATGGTCAGGAGCATTCAGCCACTGAAATCCCGATTGCTTGAGCAATGCTTTGCGCTTCAGCACAGTGTTAGAGAGCTTAGTTTGAGAACCTGGCTAGCAGTGGGTTCGCAGCGCCTCCGGGTCCCTGGGTCACCTCGGCGTGGTGGGGTAAATCTAATCAAGAAGGTGGAAGGCAAGGTTTGAGAATGCTCAAGCTAAAGAATGGGCCAGTGGCTTTTCCTCACGCTGAACAGACATGAAATGCAGCAGCAGCAATGAACTCTGATCTTCTTAACCAAATTAAGTGGGCTGCAGAGGGACATTAGCATACTAGAGGAATGCAGGCTTCCTTTATTTTTTAAACAGGCAAAATATAGCTGTATTTCCCCATCCCCCGCTTAACCCTGGTAGGTGGTAGGATCTTTGTTGAACAGGTAACGTAATAGCTAATCTTGGAACTAGAACTGTGTGTTTTGAATGTATTTGACCGTTACAGCATAACCAAACTCACAAGGCTGATGATTTCAAATAAACTTTTAATAATGACCGCCACTAAAAAACTGCCTGGAAGCTATTTAACAAGCATTTCTCGGTCAGGCCAGGGTCTTGTTAAAGTAGCTGGCAAGGCAGATGGTACTCAAAATCGATCTCTAGCAAGTGTATCTGTTCCACTGCCTATATGGACTTGCCCGGGTACATCTAGGTGTGTATCTCCCTCCTGTTCTCCACAGCCTGGCCCTAGTGACGATCACTTTCCATAGGACAGAGCAGCATTGGTCAGGCCCCTAGATGTTTTGCATAGGTAGCAGCTGGTGGGTGCTTTCCCTGAAGTGGGGGCTGGAACATCTCCCACCCTTCAGGCACCAGCCAGCACAAAGAGTAGATGAGGCCTTAGGGCTGGGAACAACTTATCTCCCCCTCTGGCCCAGATGTGTGGAGAACCTTTTCCACTGCTCCAATTCGGTGCTTGCATAGCCATGGCCAGACTTCCTGCCTGGGCCTGTTGCTCCTTTTTCCTTTCACTTTTAAAGGCACATGGGCTGCATTTTGCAGCTGGAGTCAATTCATTTTAACTGCACAGACCTGTGATTGATTGATGGTTTTCACTCCACTTGGTAAAATGAAGCAGGGGCAGTGGAGGAGGGCGAGGGATGAGCAGGCATTTGTGGAGTGGTGCTATTGCAGGGGAAGAACTCAGGGGGCAAAGGGGCTGCTGAAGGCTGTCCAGGCCAAAGGTGGTGTCTGAGCTCTGCCTCTGTGCTTGGCCCGTTCCCCCAGCAACACAAAGGGGCTTGTTTCACACCGGAGACTGAGGAACAGCAGTGCCTCTTTCTCTCCCCACGGAGGTAAAATACCCAGGGCAGGCAGCTCTTTGTACCCCATCCCATTGCCTGCCTGCCAGGGCAGCTGGAAGGGCACAGCTGTATCAGCCTCATATTATGAATACCTGGAACCCCTGGGGTCTGTATGGCTGACACAGCTCTGTCCTTCCAAGGCAGGCAAATGCGGTTATTGACCAACTGCTCCCCTCTCCCCTCCTTGTGCGGGTTATGTCTTTGGGGCCTGCTGAAGAAACCTGAGAAAGCAGGAGCATGGTGAAGTATGGTTTTATATGGTGGTAGGCTGCCCGGGAGCAGCCTTCAGCCCCTGGAGTCTGCATTAGCTTTGGAGGCGCTCAGCCAATGGGCGAGAGGAATTCTAGAGAACCTCTTGACCCCTGAGCTCTGACACCCATGTGGGCTGGGACCAGCGATCCCCTTTATGATTTGCATGTTCACCCAGGCAACTTAGTGCGTGAGCAGAGGCTGCTGCGTGCCTCACCTAGTACCTCACTCCTTACCTAGGGGCCCAACTCCAGCTGTGAAGAGAAGGGTGGTCTCTGCCACCCCTGGCCCTGAAGTGGGGGCTGCCAATTAGCACCTCCTGGGCTGGTGGGTTCCATGATGTGAATCTGGGCCAAGGTAACATACAGACCCATTTTGCGCTGGCCCCCACACCCAGCCATCAGAGAGCAGCAGCTTGTGGTCCCTGCCCATGGGTCTGCTGTTGAACCTTTCAGCTCCAGCTCCCATCAAGTCACCCCTGGCCTCCCCACCCCACTCTGCCCCATCCCTGGGCTGTAGGTCAAGAGTCTAGTGCTTCTGCAATGCCTGGTCAGCAGGAGGGACTCTAAACAACCATTTCTACTAGCCTAACAGAGCAGGCTGCAGCTCACTCATCTTCTCCACCCATCACCCCTGAGGTCTTGTCCTCACCACAAGAGATGTGTTCTTAACTCCTGTTAACTAACTCCAGCTAAAAGCCCCGAGAAGACAAGGCAGTTTATAATTTTCAGCCACAATAGCTGAGTGAATTAAAGCTAGGGGCCAGGGAGGGAAAGAGAGCCTTTTCTTTTCCTGGGCATACTAGCTTTTGCATGCTGGCATTGTAGCATGCAGTAAGAAAGCACCACTTTCCTAGAATATCAGGGTTGGAAGGGACCTCAGGAGGTCATCTAGTCCAACCCTCTGCTCAAAGCAGGACCTATTCCCAACTAAATCATCCCAGCCAGGGCTTTGTCAAGCCTGACCTTAAAAACCTCTAAGGAAGGAGATTCCACCACCTCCCTAGGGAACCTATTCCAGTGCTTCACCCCCCTCCTAGTGAAAAATTTTTTCCTAATATCCAACCTAAACCTCTCCCACTGCAACTTGAGACCATTGCTCCTTGTATGTATAGCAAAGACAAGGTCTCATGGTTATTCAGCCAGACCCAAGGATCTGACCTGCAGATACTTTTTATTGCCCCCCCTTAGAGTCCAGACTGCTGGGGCCTCACCTGCTTTCAACTTTCAGTAAAGCAATCCTCAACTCCTATTTAACGAGCAGCTGTATCCACCCATACGTTAGGAAGGGCTTAAACACCCTTGTTCCCTTTAAAAGTGTTGCCCTTCCTGGAGCCCAGTCAGGGACACTCTTCCAATCAAAATCAATTTTATTTCTGTGTTCCATCAAAAACAAAAACCCAAGAACGCAGCCTAGGCCAAGAGGGCCTTGTGCGCGCCGCTGCTTGAATACAGCCTCTGACGGGACCTAGGAGGGAATACCAAGAGAACCTGGTTTTAAAGTTATATTATAAAGTGAACCCAAAAGCTGTTAAGTAGGTAGCAAAAAGACAGACACCGCGATCACAGAAAGATTGGAAGTTTCTCTTAAAAAATATAGCTCTGGAGAGAGATTGCTGCATATCACTTCTAAGAGGGGAAATGTTGCACTTATTCCCTCTGCCCAAGGGGCTGCTCCGATTGCCTCCTTTCGTTTGGTTACAGTGCAACGGCTGGGGGGTTCCGGGGGAGCAATATACACTTAAGTCCATTCCCAGCCAGGCAGTGGATGAGGCAGCAAAGTACAACGCTTGGTTCTAAAAGTCACAGTTAAAAGAAGAAGTTATAAATTAAGATTTAGAAGTTTAAAGTATTTTCTTTTTCTTTAAAAAAAATAATAGAAGAGTTTTAATCCGCTTTCTGATGAGCTTTCTTCCACCCCTTCGTCATTCATTTGTCGGCGGCCGTCCGAGGGAGGTGCTCTAGAGGGGAAGAAAAGATTTTATTATTTCTTCTCTAAGTCCATCCCCCAGAGATGGAAAGGCCTAGTACCAGGCCACAAAGTGACCAGCGAACTCCCCTAAGCAAGTACCCCCCCTTCATAGAGGGGTAGTGTGATCTGCTCTTACATCTCCCCCAGCCTCAACTTCTTTTTAAAAGGCTTATTAATTCTACAAACAGCCAGGACAAAGGAGCTTCCCTCGGGCTTGTATCCAAAAGCTAAAAAGGTCCTTGGCTTGGAATTTTGGATGCTGGATTCTCACTCCTAGGGCTTGGTGCCCTTGTGCTAGAGAAATGGAGCTCCAAATGCATTTTGGTCCCCAAGGCGACAGGAGGAAGTTTGAGTGTGAGCCTCGCACCTCCATCCCCCCAGCACTGGCAATCGTGTGCCACCCTGGGAACCAGCCCGTCAGTTGAGCAGGAAGTAAAGATCCCAGAGAAAGGTCAATAACTAAGAGAGATGGACAAATTTCCCCATGACCAGTAGCACCTTCACTTCTATTGTCTAAGTTCAAACTTCCCTCATGCTCTGCGGGGAGGTGGGGGAGTCCTACGCTGTCTGAATAGGGCAAGTAACGCCAGCGACACAGAAGCCTTTGACCACAGCTAAAGGGGGCCAGCGGCACTTGCAGCTGGTGCAGCGAGGAAGCCGGAAAGCTGACTACAGCACTGCTAGTGCTCGGGTGAGATGCAATGCTGGCTGGCACTAGAGCCAGCCCAGTGCTGATGAGAGAAGCGCCAGCCTGCTAAATCTGAGCCCTTGGATTGGCTGGCGGTTCCATTTGCCTGCCTCCTGGGGTGGAATAACCAAATCAGAGCTGTTCAATCTGGAGCCATTCTCATGGGGAGGGAGGAGCTAAAAAGCCCAGCCGCTCAGGGTGACTCCGCCCCCTACTCTCCTGGGAGCAATGGGGGACAGGCAGGCACCTGTGCTTCTCCCCTCCTCCAGCACCGGGCGGGGGGGGGGAGGGGGGAGAAGAGAGGGGAGGAGAGAAAGAAAAGAGATAAACAATCAGAGCAGACCCAGAAAACACGCAATGTATTGTCTTAAAAAAAAAAAAAAAAATAACTAAAACCACCCCCACCCCGTGATTTTTGACCTCTTGAG
The DNA here is from genome assembly GCF_013100865.1 of Trachemys scripta elegans. Taxonomy (NCBI): domain Eukaryota; kingdom Metazoa; phylum Chordata; order Testudines; family Emydidae; genus Trachemys; species Trachemys scripta. Next base: position 6,468,208 of record NC_048305.1, read on the forward strand.
GCTGGCAATGCTGTGACCAGAGAGGTGCAGCTCCTGCACGGCCTATCTCTGGTGACAATTAGGAACCGTCTGGAAGGTTCTGGGGCCAGCCGTTAAGCTCAGGGGCTGGTGCACAGCCAGCCAGCTGGGGAAGACTTGCTTATACTTCCTGGCACTACGGCTGCCCTTAGGGACCAAAACCACCAGGGCTGGGGGAATTCCGGATCCTGTGCTGGGAGCAGAGGCCCAGATGCGAGTCCTGCACAGACAGATCTTCGGAGAACTGACGGGCATCACGAGCTGTCCTGTCACCATTGCTTAACGCTGTGGATCCAGTTGTTCTCAGAGCCATGCCCTGTGGTGACCCATTCCTGGTGAACCCCGTGAAAACCGAACGTGTACATCAGGAGAAAAAGGTCCCATCTCGCCCTCCTCCCACTGAAAGCTTGGGCAGGACTTCAAGGGGGAAAGAATGAGCCTTGCATGGTGCTTTTTCCACACAACTTCTTCCTATGCACAGGCATGGGTCCATTCTCCCTGACAGACGGGTGCGTACACACACACACACACACACACAGGTTGCTTGTTAAAGGCTATGTTTTAAAACAGGCAGAGTCAGGTGCCACAGAACCGCTCCTCGTCACCAAAGAATACAGAAATGGGCTCAGGGTTTGGAGTTCAAAGAGCTAATGACACATTGTCCCCATGGCCCACGTACCTTCTCACAAGGATCCCTCGAGCTCAGCAACTTTCTTCTTCTAGGAAATAAATCAGTCAGTCAATCAATCTGTAAAACCCCCATATGAACTGGGCCCAGCAGAGCCAATTCTGTAGCCCATGACAGTTGTTGGAGGCTTCCTTGCTAACTCCATAGAAATTAACATTGCCTCCCCCCCCAGACAGTTTCATTGGGTGGCTTAGATCAGCTTTCCAGTTGTCCAGCAGCTCTGTTCCCATGGCTACTCCTCTCTCCTGCCTCCCCCCAGCCCAACACACTTTTTAGCCGAGTGATTCATTTCTCTCCACAAAGCGATTGCAGAGCCTGCTGGGAAGCACAGCCAGGGACTCCCCACTGCACTGCCCCAGTGTGATCTCTTTGCCCCCTGGAGCAAAGCTCTCTCTATCCGCAGGAGCAGGGTGGCATGGAGCGCTCCCTCCACGCACAGCGGGGCACTCAGGCAGGAGTGAGTGGGTCGGTCGCTAATGCGCTGTCACCACTAAGCATTAGCACAGCAAGGGAAAATCCCATTCCCTCCAGCAGGGCCAGCCCCTGCCCCTCTCAGCACCCACCCGCCCCCACGCAGGTCAGAGGGGGTGTCTGAAACGAAGACTAGGTCAGTCCATCCCTTTCCAACACCAGTGATGCCGCCACGCCTTGAAGGGGCCAGCTGTAGGGTGCAGCCCTGTCCAACTGGGTGCTGCCGATGAGATGCTGGAGAAGGGAGCCCCAGATGCTGATCGTTTTGTGCTCTGGGTACCTGCCGACTAGGGACAAGACAGAAGCCAGCCCTCTCCCACCCAGCTCTGGGGGGATGGAAGCGCACATACACACCCACCCACCTTTTTTTTCTTTTTTTTGTGGGTGGAAGCAGACCCGTCCGTGCTTGGCTCCACTCCAGATGCAGCCTTCTTGCTTTTCTTCTTCTTGTCTTTCACAGTCTTCTTCTCTGGGAGAGACAAAAGGACCCGGGTGCATGTGAAAGGGGACAGGGTCAGAGCTGCCCTGGGGGTCAGATACTGCTGAGAGGCTGGGGGGAGGAGGGGTGTCTCTGCCTCACCCAGTGAGCTTTGACTGTGCCCGTGTTAGCAACTGCCCCAGCCTTGCCCTGCATTGCTCCACCAGGATAGCAGTGAACGCACAGCCCTGTCCTGCCGCTCAGGGTCCACCAGCGCCCAAGGGACATGTCGAGAGGGAAGCTGCCGTGCCTTTGAGAGCACGCCCCGTTCTATCCCACGCTGCACTGGGCACATGCAGATGATGCAGGCATCTCTCGGGCTGGAGACACAGATGGGGGCAGCAGCAGCTTGGGCCTGGGCTAACATTTCAGCCCACTCACATGGACTGGGCACAACTATGTGGTGACATGGTCCAGGGCACATTTCCACCGCAGCTAATACTGCAAAGCGAATTGGGGGTTCTCCGAGATGGGGCCTGTGTGGGGGGTGTGGGGGCAGGCTGGGAGGTCACTGGCACCAAATACACATACAATTAAGAAACAGAAGAGCAACCTGTTCTAAGAAGTCTTAATTTTTGCAGGGCTGGAGCGTCCCTTCACCAGCCCACAAATGCCCACCTGGGACAGCCTGTCCATCTACCCCACGCTGCGCTGCCGGGCCCCTCTCCCAGATGAGGAGTTGGATTTTTGCATGATAGAAACCCCAGCAGATACTGTTCGATCTTCCTCTCCCTTTTCTGCCCTTTATTCCGGCCCCTCCCTCCGGGAGCCGACACCGCTAGTCCGCAGTCCTGCGCTCCGCCAGCCGCCGTGGGAATCTGCAAGGCACTGGCGCGGAAGGCAAAGCCAGAGCAGGGGCTACCCGCGGGGCAGGGGCAGGAACTGCTCTTTTAATTGGAAGTGACAAACAGCAGCCTGGCTCCAGTCTCTCTCTCTCGCCCCCCGGGCAGCGTTAACGGCACTGAATCATCCTCCGCGATCGCTGTGGCTCACTGCCACGCTGGAACGTACAGTTACAATACGCAGCCAGGCAGGGGCCGCTGTGCAGAGCGGGAGTGGCAGTGACAGCTCAATGCAGAGCCTTTCCAACAGAGGGAAAAGGGTTTGTCACGGGGCTGCCGTTTCCGAGCAGCGCCGAGAACACCCAGCTCATCAGCGCTTCTGCCATTGCCCAGAGTGTTTTAAACTCAGGGAGCTGGCGCTGATCACAACCCCAACCTCCATTCTGCCTGGCTGGGAACTTCACCCTCCCTGTTTCTTCGAACGTGCCCATGTGGCCTCTGTCAGGCACCAGCTGGGAGCTGGCACTGCCAGCCAGCTTGGCTTCAGCCCTTTAGGGCTGGGCAGGCACTCAAAACACTGCAGGGTTTCACCGGTGTCCCCTGGAACAGCTCTGTAAAGCTTGTAACTGGTGGCAGCTTGCCCCGTCCTTGTCTCATGGCATGCGCGAGGCCTGCCGACGGGTCCTGCCGTTATGCAGAGTAGGGAAGGGAGGGGGCCCAGAGCGAGGGGCGGGGCATAAGGGCATTTCTGGAGAAGGGGCGGAAGCAGACAAACTCCTCCCTCCAAGCATCGCTGCGACGGACTAGCAACGGCGGCAGCACAGCTCTGCGGACAGACACGTGCCCGACCCGTAAGCCAGGCAGATGTGCAGGCCACAGTCGGGAGCAGAGCTCCTCACTGCCCGCAGCCACCTTTTAACAGCAGAGTCGTTCTGACCCGGGTTAACATTCATTCAGGCGCTTGCTTAACTAGTTCAGCTCAACCCTGGACTGGATTTGGGGGGCAGCATCTGAGCCCCAAGCGAACCCTTAGGAACCAGACCCTGGGGTGCCATTTAGGGGATCCGGCAGCAGAGACCAGCGTTGGGGTGAGCACCAGGCACCAGCCTGTCTAGAGAGGAGCGGTGACAGTCGAACTGGGCGAGGGACAGCACCAGGGCCCTTACTTTTACTGGCTTTCTTCTTCTTCTCCTTGCTGCCCGCTGGTTTCTCCCCTTTGCTTTTCTTCTTTTTGGGAGTCTCGAGGCTGCTTTTCAGCTTCTTCGGCTTGGGCTCTGTGGGGCCGGCATCCCCTGCCGCCAGCTTCCTTTTCACAGAGGATTTCTGCTTCTTGTTCTCTTTGTCCCCACACTTTGGTGCTTTCGCTGCTTTCAGAGCCTTGGCTGATGCCGCGGGAGTTTTCTTAGTCTTCTTCTGCTTCTTCTTCCCTCCCCCCAGCTCCCCTGGCGCTTGCCCGCCCGGAGCCTTGGCAGCAGTGGTAACCCCGTCTTCGCTGTCGCTCGCCAAGCTCTCACTCTCGGACTGAGCGATGGACAGCAGAGCATACGGCGACGGCATCTCCGGAGCACCCTGAGGACCGCCAGCATTCTGAGCCACCGCCAGGGCTTTCTTTGCCCGCGAGGCTTTGTGACCGGCACCTCCTTCTCCCGCTTTCCCTGCCGCAGTCTCTTTGCTAGAGGCCACTTTGGGGGTGACCGCTTCTGCCCCAGAAGAGGACAACTTGCTCTCTGTAGACACAATTGAAATAAGAGGATTTAGGGAAGAGATTTGGTTATGACCCAACCAGCTCCAGGGAGGCTGGTGTTTAAGAGACACCTCCAGTCCCTGCCCCCAGACAGTGTAATGTGCTGGTACTCGTGTCGTATAGAAATAGTCACTAATCTCCCCAGAAACATAATGGTGTATTGTTACAGGGCTCTATGGAGGGGGAGTGAGGGGGGCGGGGGGACACTGCATTAACTCAGAGTACAAAAGCCAGGCTTGGGCTACAAACTAAAGAGAGTCCAAAGGGCTCATAAGAACGTAAGAATGGCCGAACTGGGTCAGACCAGATGCTTCAGAGGGAATGAACAGAACAGGGCATTCTGGTCTCCAACGTGCGCCCTAAAACCCCCCCCAAACCAAAACCAAACAATTTGGGAATTTTAAGTCTCTACTGGCCCAGACTAAGAGCACTGGCTGGATCTGCAGGTGTACAGACACAGCTGTACGTGGGCAGCTTGCACTACAATTGTATCAAGACAATGCCATTATGTCCCTCCATTTTGAGAGTAGATTCTAGATCACAGTGGTCCCTTGCAGTCATCTAGTCTGACCTCCTGAACATCACAGGCCACAACACAGCTGTGTAGGGAGGATATGGACGAAACCCAACAGATCTTTCAGTCTTGGATTTCTACTGTTCACTTACAACCACTGAATAGCGGTGGGGAGAAAGGTTTTTAACCATACAAAAATGATTAGGGGCATGGAACGGATGCCCTATGAGGAGAGATTAATAAGACTGGGACTTTTCAGCTTGGAAAAGAGACGACTAAGGGGGAATATGGTTGAGGTCTATAAAATCATGATTGGTCTGGAGAAAGTAGATAAGGAAATGTTATTTACTCTCTCATAACACATGAACTAGAGGTCACCAAATGAAATTAATAGGCAGCAGGTTTAAAATAAAGAAAAGGAAGTATTTTTTTTTCCACACAATGCACAGTCAGTCTGTGGAACTCTTTGCCAGAGGATGTTGAAGGCCAAGACTATTACCGGGTTAAAAAAAACAAACAAACAAAAAAAACCAACACTAGATAAGTTCATGGAGGATAGGTCCATCAATGGCTATTAGCCAGGATGGGCAGGGATGGTGTCCCTAGCCTCTGTTTGCCAGAAGCTGGGAATGGGTGACGGGGTGCATCACTTGAAATGAACAGAACAGGTCATCATCCTCTGGGGCACCAGGCATTGGCCTCTGTCGGAGGACAGGATACTGGGCTAGATGGACCTTTGGTCTGACCCAGTCTGGCCGTTCTTATGTTCATACATTCTGTTTCAATCATCCATCCAAATAGCTCTGTTCCCTTGTGTTTCCCTTTGGCTTGCCCTTCCCCAAATAAACATTTCTGAATGACACGTAACAGGGACAGCTCCATGGAATATGTAGCAGGCAGGTATTTTGTTGGTAGCATTTGATAAAGTGATTCTTAAATCGGCATTTATCAAGCGTTGACACATTTTCCAATCAAAAATGGTTCCCAGGAGAAGTGCAGCATATATTTGAAGAGAGAAACACCTCCCAAGTTATCAGGTTAGAGAGTGCTCATTGCTAGCTGGTCTTTGACTTCAGAAATAAGTTTGGCAACTATCACTAGAAATGTTAGTTAAATTTCGGGATTCAGAATAGCCATGCACATGGGAACACCTTGTAAGCTGTATAACTGAGCAGTTGTATGCTTCTCAAACATCCAACCACCCCATCCCGAAAGGATGCAGAAGCCTAGAACAGCTTGCAATGTTTCTGGAGATGTCCAGCAGGGGGCAGCAGCAGACTGTCACAGTAAAGGACAATGTGGGCTTGTGATTCACACTCTTCACCTGGATTCGGATTTCAGAGATGGAGAAGACCTATTAGGTCATCTACTCCAGCCCCTGCCAATGCAGATTTGTCCCCCCAGCAGGGCCGGCGCAACCCATTAGGTGACGTAGGCGGTCACCTAAGGCGCTACAATTTGGGGGGCAGCAACCGCGGCGGTATTTCAGCGGCGGAACCTTTCGCCGCCTCTGTGGGGGGCGGCATTTCGGAGCGGGACCTTCCGCCGCCTCGGGCGGCAGAAAAGCTGGCGGCGCTCCTGCCCCCCAGCATATATTCTCCAAGCTCATCTAAAAGTCCCAGCTGATGGAGTTTCCACCACTTCCCTTGGGAGATTACTCCACGGTCTAAGGGGTCCGGAGCCCTGATACAGTGCATGTTTAGGAACCAGCTCTAAAGCTGCTCAGGTTTGTGAGCTAGATCACAGCCTAGGACAGGGGTCTTAAACACGTGGCCTGCGGGGTTATTTCCTGCGGCCGCCAAGCTCCCCTCCCCCGCCGCCCCCGCTCTTCTGCCTATCTCTAGGCACTTCCCACCACCAAACAGCTGTTTGGCGGAGCTTAGCGCTTTCCAGGAGGGAGGGGGAGGAGTGGGGAGCCGCGCGCTCAGAGGAGGCGGCGGAGAAGAGGCAGGACAGGGGCGGGGATTTGGGGAAGGGGTTGGAATGGGGGTAGGGATGGGGCGGGGCAAGGGCAGGGCCTCATGGAAGGGGTGGACTGGGGGTGGGGGCTTTTGTACCTTTATATAGAATCATAGAATATCAGGGTTGGAAGGGACCTCAGGAGGTCATCTAGTCCAACCCCCTGCTCAGAGCAGGACCAATCGCCAGACAGACTTTTGCCCCAGATCCCTAAATGGCCCCCTCAAGGATTGATGAAAAGGTGTCAGTGATGCAGCCCTCATGTGGCCCTCTTAGTGATTTGAGTTTGAGATCCCTGGCCTAGGACTAACCTGCCTTCTGTTTGGCTGACGTCTTCTCAGCATCCGTATCGGAGTCACTGCTGTCACTCTCCGAGACGTCGGGCAGGGCTGCTTTCCCGGGTTTGGCGAGGGCGCTGGCAGCAGCTGCTGCTTTTCTACGCCCTGGTTTGGGGGAGGTCAGGGGAGCAGGTTTTTGTGCTTGGGGTGTTGCTGGAGCTTTAGGAAGACCTAGATAACCTGTTAGAAGGGACTGAAGAGCACACACACACACACGCTGAGTGAGACACGCAGTCACCGGGGCTGAACCCTCTTGCCTCCACCCGGGACATTTTAACTGCCACCCCCAGCTGCCCCTTGAGCGGCCCTCCAGGGTGGCAGGCTCCCCTCAGGCGCCCTTCGTGATTTGGGGCCACTTGGAAGTGGAGAGACAGCAGCAAAGTGCACCTACCAACACAAGACACAGGGAGACCAGGGGTTTGTAGGGAGCCCACAGAACCTTTGGCTCTACCCCTCTGCTCCATTATTAGCCCCTCTGCTGTACCACACACCGGGCCATGGAGGTGGGTACAGGAGCGTGCTAGGGGGTACCCCGGTGGTGGGGCGTGGCACAGCTGGGGCAGCACACGGAACGGAACCCAAACAGGGAGGTTATGTATATGGCCGCTTGACGAGTTTATGACATATGTCGTAATCCACTGCATATTTGCTCCTTTGTTCTCTCCCTGTTAAGCCAGCCTAGGGGAGGTTACTGACTATCAGTGCATTCCTACGCTTGCATGCAAAGCTGATGTATTACAGATGTACTGCGCTCCCTAGATATTACTAATAAAGGGGGTTTACTGGCTTAGACATGGGTTTAGTTACAAATAAAAGTTGCTGCTAGGAGCCTGGCTAGTTTCCCAGGTTTGGCTAGTTCAGTGCTGCAGGGCACCAGGTTCCCCGTACGGGCCTTTTGATTCGACGGCCACGTCAGTACAGCACCAGGCCAGGGCAGAGCAGCAGCGGTGCTGCGATTTGTCCGTCGACTTGCAGGAGCATTCCAAACACCTGAGTTCAAAGCCTTCTCCCCTCTCTGCCCCGGGGCCGGGAGACATCTGAAGCCCAGCACCCTGAGCGGGTGCAAGTCTAGGACTCCAGGGTAGCAGCCGCCGTTTCCCCCAGTGCTGAATCTGGCCCGGCGTCTGCTCCATCTCACAGAGCAGAGGAGAAAGGCGACAGCCCTGGCCCACAGGGTACGGGACTCCTCACCTGCGAAGGCTGCTGTTCTTCCTCACTGGACTCCGAGGAGGTGCTGTCGGCCTCCTTCGTCGCTCCCTGCTTCTGGGGCGCCCCTGCTGGAGAAGCAAAGTGCCCAGTGAAGGCCTCCTGCCGGTACAGCACAGTGTGCACCTGACCGGGGAGCGCCCCAGCTCTCTCTCTGGGCACCCCTCCCCGATATAGGCTGTTGTGGGGCTCCCCAGAGACGCGCGCTCCAGAGCGGCCGCTCCTCCACAAGGAGCCTGCTGTGGCTTCTTGTCACTCTCAGCCTCGTGTGTTAGCAAGACCCATCCCGCCAGCTAAGCCGGGGCCAGTGCACAGCGAACACTTGTTCTCCGCGCTGCTCGCCGGGCCAACAGCCCCCAACCACTACTGGAAGTCCCCCAGAGCCGCGTCTCTTACCAGGCCTCAGAGGTTGCTTGGCCGTGTCCTCCTCCTCGCTGTCGGAGGAACTGCTGCTGTCCGGGCTTTCCTGCCCTTTGCCGGATGCCGGGGGCACAGCCTGGCTCTGGGTGGCTCTGCCTGCAGCGCGAAGTCCTGCTTTTCCCGCGGCTGCGACGGGACCTTTGCCCTTGGCAGAAGGGGTCAGCAAGGCAGGGGCATTTGCTTGTGCGCTCTCCCCTGCGGGGGCAGCGGCTTTACCTGAGGCAGCCCCGTGCTTCAAGCAGGAAGGAGGAAGAGGCTGAGGGGAGGGAGAAGGAAACAAGGAACATTTTAGACAAACAGGGGGTGGGGGATTCAGACCTTCCCTGAGCTTTCCAGAGCAGCCAGCTTCATGGTGAGGGTTTAGATGATCTGAGGGGGTGTGGGGAGTCTCTTTCCCATGGGGCACGTCACTTCACCTCCGTGACTCAGTTTCCCCACGGGCACACTGAGGGAAATGCCACCTGCCTCACCGGTGGGGCTGAGGAAGCTCCGATACCCGAGGCAGTCTGTAAAAGGAGTTAGGATCCTCAAATCGAAGGTGCGACCAAACTGCAGAGTCTCGTCAGTATCAGAGGGAGGAGAACGCCCTTGGGAACACAGCTCGTGCCCGCTACTCCTCAGTCTGCGGCAGGGGCCGCAGCAGTTCAATTCAAAGACAGACGGAGAGGGATAGAGCTGGTCTGGTCCCTCCAGATCTTTAGTGTAAGGAGGTGCAGGGGAAGCTACGAGACAGCACTGACGCGAGCCCAGAGCCATTATCTGGGAGGCAGCCAGCAAGACAGGCCTGCGGGGAACGGCTGGCAGCTGAAAAGGAAGTTTTCAGCCTGGCGCTCTTACCACGAAGGAGCCCATCTGAGGGGGAGCCCTGCAGCCTCCTCAGGCAAGGCGACAGGGATTTTCTTTTCCCTCCCTGCATCATGGTAACTGTGCTCAACGTGGCTGTTAAAATCGCGCCGCAAACCTCCGAGGACACTCCGCCAGCCCAGGCCTACAGGCTCCAGCGCTGCTAGGTCTCCCCGCAGCGCCGCATGTCGCCCTGCACACTCAGCACTTCTCCCTTACCTGTCTTGCAGGCTTCTCTTCCTCCTCGCTCTCCGAGGAACCTGAGCTCGAGCTCTCGGACGCTGGGCCAACTGCGGCAGCAGCTGCTTTCGCCGGGCTGCTGGCCACCCTGTTGGCCCCTTTCCCAGTGGGCAGCGTGGGCCTGGCCGTGCCGGCCGTTGTGCCCAAAGGCTTGGCGGCTGGGGCAGGTTTAGGTTTCACCTGGGCCGGTTGCTAGGCCAGACAAGAAAGGAGGAAAGTCAAGACGGAGTAGCAACTTTTACAGAAATACAGCAACGGAGGCGAGGAGCCTGGAAGTCCAGGGAACTAGACTCCATTTTGCAGGAGGACAATGCATAGCCAAGTAAGCCTCTCTGCTCAGATCCCAGGCTGATGGGGACATACCAAGATAGAGAACAGGACACGTGCTCTCCCACTCTTTTCCTACACCCCACGTGGTTTATGATGATGGTTAAGAAGAAGCCATAGCATTTCATCACAGCCCAGGCCTATCACCTCCCCAAATGGGAGGGTAGTGGCCAACGGAAAACGACGGGACAGCCTTGGAAGGAGCACCTTGCTCCGGGGAGTAGACCATTGGCAGAAGCAAGTGAATACAAAGAGGAGGGCAGGTGAAGCAATCAGTCTCCTGGTATCAGTTACAAGCCAATCTACATGTGTGGCCTCCCCCACTCGGCAGACACCCAAGCTTCAATGTGCCGGGCTCTGTGGGATCTCATTTCTCGAATACGACATTTGGTGCGAGATGCCATCCAGGGGGCTGTGGATCCAAGGTGCCTTTAAACATTTTCAGCTGTGATTTGAGAGCTCAAAAATCACAGTGACTACTTTTACGTACCTCTAAAATATCAACCCTCTTAATAAACGAGCCCTCGTGCCAGCCTGCCAGCTGGGGAGCACACAGCTTTCTAGTCATCCACAGCTTAGGGGCAATCCTTTTCTATCCCCGACTCCCAACAACAGTGCCATCGAGGCCGGTGCTTCGTATGGCACGGACACTTCTGGGAACGGGACTGAGAGCACCCAGCCCCTCTCACAGAGGCCAGCCAGCAGGTAGCAATGATTTCAAGCACTTGGGAGCTGAGCTGGAGCGGAAAGGCTGTGGGGCACATCTGGAGGCGCTGCCTGGAGCGGAGGACCATGCAGTGGCCCACTGGAAGTTAGAAAAGTCACTGGGGCTGCTCTTATTTATGGCAGCTTCTCCAGTGGCATATGGGCCACCCTGCAGCACTGAACAGCTGGAGTACAAAGCGTTCTGGTCAGTACATCCCTGCCAGGCCCGAGGGGAAGGGGAGAGAAGAGACAGGGGGTTATGCTGGTGCTACAGGGCTTGGGAACCTCTCCTGGGCTGGGGGAATTCTCCACTGTCGGGGGGAGGGGGGGGAATCCAGATGATTTATTCTGCAGGAGCTGCACAAAGAGGCCCAGACATGGGCAGGAATCAGCCTGTATGATTATCACTGTCACAAGGCAGCCAGTCCCTCCACTGCTTCTAACCTCCGAACCCTAGCCAGCCCCCACTGGTTGGAAAGGTCCCTGTGCCAACTGGCTGGGATCGCTCCCCAGAGCCTGGCTTTCCTGAAGAGCAAGCGCTCCAGACAGACAGAGTTTTGCTAGTCACCATTCCTCCAGCTCTCAAAGAGGCCAGCTCAGCAAAGCTTCCTCCCCATCGCCCGACCGCCGCGCGGTCTGTGTGCTAGTTACCTGCGGGGGTACCTGATCCTCCTCCGAGTCCGACTCCTCGCTGGACTCCTCGCTGCTATCTGCTGCCCCGGGTGCTTTTGGAAAAGATGCTGGAAGGGCCTGGGCCTTCTTGACGCTAGTCAGCTGTGCTGCAGCAGGGGTCTTCATTGCTGGAAGAGGTCGGAGAGAAACCGAGGGTAAGACAGACACTGTTTATAGGAAGACAATGGCTGGAGAGATGAGGGAGGCTGCTGATGCTTCAGCGTTCCGGTTTTAGACTGGGAGAGAAAACCCTGCTGAAAGGGGAGAGCTGCTAGAAGACAATGATTTTCTAACACCTCCTTCTCCACAAGATTTCTCTTGCTACCCCCAGGCCCCGGCTTTCTCTTCAGTACGACTGAAGGGCCCAACAGGACGTGGTGCGAGGGGTGGCAGAGGGATGGACTAGTCGGGAACATGCCAGAATAACGGAGCTCTGGAGCTGGAGAACCCTTCCCTCCAGCCTTTGTGCAAACAGACGGCCACCACCAGAAGCCGGCAGGGATCAGTAGTGGAAAATGTTAGCAACTGGACAGCTGAGCAAATGCCCTGTGCAAAGCCTGCTGGAGGCGTCTGTTCATTTCCTAGGGGGCTGCGGTCTTCCACATCGCACAAACCCTCCCACCCCTGCAGCTGGGGAGCAAGTCACCCCTTCCATCAGCCAGTCACACTCTGTCTACTAATAAAGCTGACTGGCTGGGTTTCTGCCCGTTTCCTGGCAGCAGTGACACCAACAAGCAATAGAGGCCAGCCGGCCTATTGCCTGGTGCTTCCGCTAGATCCAGAACACAAACCGATGGGGTGTCGAAGGGCAGATCTGTGCATGCTCAGCCTATTCCTCCGCACAATGGGCGGACTCCACTTCTCTCAGCACTCGACCCCACGTTTACAGCTAACAAAAGCTCTCCCCACCTCCCGCGTGCACAGGCTGAGTTCTGTTTTACCAGCTCCCTGCAACAAAGGATTTGACATTAGCTCAAGCTCTCCCTGCAGGAAGGTCTTGCAATAACCATCTACAGGTGCAAGACTCCTTTGTAATGAAGTCGTTCCCTCCGGCATCCTCCTGCATCCAGGCATCAACTGCGGAGATGCCAGGAATAACTTCTGGTTGCTCACGCCACGAAACCCAGCCAGAGACACGAACCAGCCTGGAGCATGTGTTATCTGCTAAGGCAATGCCTCTGCCCTGCAAACAGGGACATCGCTGTGCAAAGACCACAGTCACAAGGTGAGAGTAAAAGCATTGAAGGGTCATGTCCATGGAAGGGAGGAGGCAGGTCAACTGAAAACAGCCAGAGCCAACCTGGACAGTCATCAATCCCCTCCATTTGCTGGGTTCCCATGGGTTGTCCGTGTGCTGCCCCAGCATGACACTGGCCACACCCCAAGTTTCCTTTGCAGGTCTAATGACAGGGGTCCTGCATCTTCTCGGGGCACTCAGACCTTGTGCTCTCTGGGCCCTGTACCCGCAGAGACGCCTGAATACTCTGGAGACGGGGGCAGCAGCAGGGAAGCAGGAGCAGATACATATTCCGCATGGGAGGCTCCACTGCATCTTCGGTGATCTCTCTCTATCCCCACTTCAGACACAACCATCTCCTCGTGGGACTCCAGTTGTAGCCACCCCCGGCCCACTCCAGGACAGCTGCCAGGACTCCCTTCCTACCCCTTCATCAACCAGAGAGGTCACTGAGTGGTGCCAGACTTCCTCGCCCACTCCAGGGAGAAGCGTGGGGATGGCAAAACTCTCCCAGGCCACACAGGAGGGGAGAAGAGGGCTTCAATCATTACTAGTAATCTCTTATAGAGCCTTCCATCCACGGATCTCGAAGTGCTTATTAATTATGTGAAGGCTCCTCCGTCTGCACACGCTGGGGAGTACATGTCAGCCAGCAACTGACCCATGCTGGTAATGCTGAAAGGAATAGAAAACAGAACAAAATAACCCCCCCCCAAACCCAACTCTTTTGCCAGTTTGGAAGGACACTCTAGAAGAGACAGAAGGGAACTGCACTGACAGGTCTTGCTAACATCAGCTTCAGAGCAACTGGCAGTCTGCATCCCTTGGCAGTTCAGAGCATGCCGGGTGTTGGTTCTTAGGGGGCAGCCCCGTCTAGAACACACCAGCTGCTCAAGCCGAGAAGAGAAGCCAACCCCATGAGTACGGAGGAGAGAGGCCCTGAATACCAAGGGAAGGCTAGAATCTTACCAGCGTTAGGAGGCGGTTTCTGGGCTGCCTCGTCCTCCTCACTGTCTGACGACGTACTGCTCTCGCTCTCAGAGACCTTGCCCTTCAAGGCATTTCCAGCTGCTTTCCCGGGGCTCCCAGTTTTACCAACCAGGCTGGGCTTGATGCCAGGGGAAGGCTGAGGAGTTGGCAATCTCTAAAAAAAAAATAATAATAAAAAAAAAAGTCAATGATTTTTATGATCAACAGGTTCAGTGACAGAGCCAGGGTTCGTTTCCTGCATCCCGTATGCTGCGGTCATCATTTAAAATGCTCCTTTTATCCCAAAAGAACGGCACAAGTTTGGAGATGGATCATTTCTGAAACCAATGAAATGTGGCTACCTCTCTTGGGTGGGAAGCAGCAGCTGTTTGCCGCAGATAGAAACACCACCCAGCAGTTCAGGCAAGAAGGGAAGAAATGTACTGTATCCAATCGGAACGGCGTGGGAAAAAGCCATATTTCACTAGAAATTGACCAGGCCACCAGGGTTACACCCCTACTCTTTCAAAAAGGACCAAGGGATCTTTAATGAGCAGGGATTCAGCACCTCATTATCATGTCTCATCGACAACTGTATCTCCAGCTGCACAGCACAGCACTCCCCATCATTAGACCAAAACAACGGTTCGGTTTGACTTGGAAGGGAGAAGGCCACCTACGGAAACCCCACTACCACTGCCTGTGGGGGCTAGATGTCCCTTGAGGCTGCTCCATTGAATACTGACTGTCTGACCCTGGTGGCTTGTGATGTTTGCAGGGATCCGAGCACAAGGTGAAACGACTGCCCGATTCCACCATCCCAGCAGCTGCCTCCTGGACCCAGCATTAGAGCGGCGTTTAAGGGAGACAGCGTCGCACCATTCCTAGGAAGCACTTTGTCCACCACGGGAGCGATTCGTTTGTCCATGCGCCTAAATAAGCGGCCGTGAAACCCAAACATGGCGCTTGGGTTGAACAGCGGCTGGCAGCGTTTTGATTTCTGTGACTCAAGGCAGCGCGTGAGCCGAGTCTCAGTGTCTCGCGCAGCTGACGAGTCGATGCAAGGAGGTACCAGTTATTTTGGCACTTGAAAAAAATGATTCCAGCCAGGTCTGATCTTCTGGCCCCCACGCGGCGCAGAGAGAGCTTCCGTGCTCCTCTCACCCTTTGGCTGCTTGCAGAGGGTGTGCTAAAGAGAGGAAGTCCCGGAGACTTCCCTACCCTTTGGGGTTCTTCGGGGGCGGACACACACTGCACCCGCTCAGGCATCCAAACATGGCCTGATCTTCACCTGCTGGGCTGAACGCTCAAGCACCAGTTCGCTCTGGCCGAGCAAGAACATAGCCACGCTGGACCAGTCAATGGTCCACCTGGCCCAGGATCTCGTCTTCCCACAGTGGCCGGTGCCAGATGCTTCAGAGGGAATGAACAGAACAGGGCACTTGTTGAGTGATCCATCCTGTGGTCCAGTCCCAGCTCCTGGCAGTCGGATGTTCAGGGACACTCCGTTTGCCAGGCATAGTGGGAGCAGAGTATCACCCAACCTGCCTGTGGCTGTGACCCACTTTTGGGGCGGTGTCCCCTGGCCTGGGAGCCATTACCAGAGCTCTTCTCAGGGAAGACGGAGCGTGACACTAACTCTACCACGAATGGCCCAATCCCCCCCCAGCATTCAGTCCCTTTACCCCACGTGCCGGACTGGCATATGGGCTCCTCCCACCTCTCAATAACAGTGAAGAACTAGATCACAGCTGTTCTGACAGCCTGTAAGGGTGACTGCTCCTTGCCAGTGGCCAAGAGCCCCAGGTTTACAGCTTCATGAGATGGAAGACGGTGTCAAACCCGGCTTTCTGGCACGGTCCCACCGAGCGCTGCCCCTGGGGCAGCGTTTATTACATTTAAACCAGCTGCTGAACAGACGTCAGCATCGGAGTGTTTACCCATTACAGAAGGGGCTCTCCAAACAAGCCAGGCATCTCTGCACAGAGACACAGAAACCTCCACAAGGACGAGAGAGGAAAACAAACCGGAGTCTCTGTTTTGTTTTGGTTAACATGAGTCACTTTCTCCGAGAGAGGGGCCAGCTTCTAAATGGCAAATCGAGAGCGTTATCGGAAACAGATGCAGAGATGTAAATGAATCACCTACTTGGGAGCACACCAGACTCCAGACTCCTCCCCACTCAGACACCAGCACTTGCGGGATCTTGGATCTAGCCGACCTAGTGACAGGACGGACTCTCGCTCACGTTCAGCGAGCGAGCCCACGTATAACAGGAGGATGTACTAGGGAACAGCTCAAGGACCGGGAAGACAATCAGATAGCAGCATCCGGACACTACGTAAGAACACAGAGCAGTGTGCAGAGGGAAGCTGCTGGAAATCCAAGTCTGCCCCATGCCCAGCTGGAGTGGGCCAATTCCCTATCTTCCGCACAGGTGTCATTTCCCTAAAAAGGCAGAGGTCTCATTTCTCCAGGGCTGCCACTGGAATGAGCCCAGGCAGGGATTCACCCTATAGCTTGGCTGAACTCCGCTGGCTGTAAAACGCCCCTAGGTGAGCCGTGCAGGACACGATCTGGGCCAGTGTGTTTTATGGACTCAGGAGACTGGAAGAAGCCTAAAGTAAAGGAGTGGAGGGGTTGTGGTGCAGTCTGCCATACTAGAGATGCTGGTACCCGAGAGAAATTCACGAGATGGTGGAAGCGTAACTACAGATGGAGCTTCTTGTCCTCTCCTCCGTCGCTTCCTTTCTCTCCCTCTCTCTCTGTTGCCCTGCAAATAGCTCCGGGCCCAGTGGTGGGAGCATGCCAGAGTTGAATCACCCCCTCCCCCATGCTCTTTAGTTATTTGCATAATGCAGCGAGTCAGAAAGCGAGCATGCTCCCCAGAAGCTGCATCAGTCACACGCCAACTCTCGTCTCCCGGCACACAGAGGAAGCACCCCCGCATACCAACAACGAGCTCAGTAACTGGGGATGTGTCACGATATAAAAGAATAAAGACTTCCGCTCCAAGGTATGAGCTCAGGACACAGTCACGCTTCATCTCCCCTAAGGGTCTAGTGGACCATCACCTCAGCACCGAGTCCAGATAAAAGTTCACAGCCAAGTTTTCCGTCACGTCCATGAATACCGTATGCCTCCATTTCTGGGCCCTGACGGGAGATGTAGACTCGCTGCACATCTAAAGTGAGGCACAGGAACACCGGTGGGCCCGTATGACATTTTTGGCCTTATTGCACAGGTGGGTTTGGAAAGTTTGAAAGAGCCTGCAGTTTCTTTAAGGTCAATCTTGTTTGCTTCCCCATTGCAGGGGGAAAAAAAACAAAAGACACCAAAACACCTTTGCAAACAAATTTCTTTGACTAAATAATCCTAAATCTTCAGCGGTAAACATACTAATTAAGCAGTTCGATGTAGGCATGATGTTCATTTTAATTGTGCTAATCCGCCCCCGCAGTGAAAGATGAAGCAGCTTGCAATTCTCTATACCTGTCTGGATCTTGCTTAGAAGCGATCGGAAGCTGCAGGATACCGTAAGTTAGTGGTTAAACATATGCCCAAGTACTTCATGTTCTCCATCTGCCCAGAAACGCTCCACTGGGAGAGCCGGATTGTGGACACAAATGGGCAGAATGGCTAAACGCCAATCTTCATTCCAAGTCCTTGGCTGCTGGCATCATGAAAGCCAGCCCATTTTGGTTACAGCCTTTCTCGGCAGCAGCGACTGGTACGTGGGAATCCCAAATTTGCAAATCCTTTAATAACCCTTCAGCAAGAGAGACAGCTACTTCTGCCTCAGGTAGGGTATTCTCTTCAAGTGGGGAAAACACGTTCTTCACATTTTACTATTGCTAGAAGGGCCAAGTCCCATGGGTCTTGCACAAATTCTTCATGCAGCATAAATTCCCCCATTCCCCCACAACCCCCCTCGTTCTGAACCAGCATTAAGATTTGAATCGCAGTGTAGAAATGCTGAGAGAGACAGACTGGGATAGCGCCAACCACTCAGAGATGTTCCCCGAGGCGGCAGACCAGGACAATTCAGTGTAAAAGCCAACATGCAGAGCTCATTGGACTCTCACTCATCTACACCAAACGGGCACACAGAGAGAGAGAGAGAGAAAGAAAACTCTCTGAGATGCAGGGGGGCACTAGGTCACAATCTTGCACGCACTGTCAGACTGCACCTTGCGGGGTGCCATCTTCAGGAATACTGAGCGAGCACTTGGGGCCACCATTGATAAGGATGCACCCTACCAGTAATGACTCCCCAGGGGCGTGCTTGTGGCCAAATTAATCATGAACAACTGAGAAGTGCAAATCCACGCCGTGTGGATTCCTGCCTCGCAAAACACACAGCCTGACCCCGATCCCACTGGAAGCAATGGGAGTTTTGCCATCAGCTGTAATGGGAACTGGTTCCGGCCTATGCAAGCACGAGCAGACTTCCCGGGCACACACGAAGCAAGCCCAGGCTGCTTGTGGCCCCATATGTATCCATTCTGGGACCTATGTCATGAGTTCCAGTCGAAAGGAAGCAAGAGGGGAGGGCTCTGTCCAGCTACTATTCATATGACAGACCAGCGTCAGCGTTTGGATGCAGACAAATGAACTGTTTCACTCTGGAGTTCTCCATGTACAGTTTCTGCTGGTTTGGCTCCTCAGACTGCTGAAGAATGGGAGACGTTTTAAGCCAAGTGATACTACGCTACGGGGCCCCCCACGCCTTGGCTTGTATTTTACTATAGTGTTTTGCAATGACTTGTGTTTGATCTTATTGGCAGCAACCAGTTCTCTGGCAAAGCCAAACAAGTTCTACAAAGGAGCCAGAGAAATTCAGTAACTATAAACTAGTCACTTGGAAACGGCTGGTCTTTAAACGATGTATTAAAGCAGGGGGCCCATCAAATCAGAAAACAATTCATAGTAGTTCTACAAAGCAAAGATGGAAGGACACCTTGCACAGGGCAGAGATTTCCTACATCAGAAAGATTTAGCATCCTAAACAGCCAGCCACTAACACGGCCATCACCAGCATCTCAGAACCCAACTAGAGGCAAGAATTACAAACCTTCTGGCTTATCGGCACTGGGGGCACCTCATCCTCGCTGCTCGATGAGTCGCTGCTCTCCGAGCTCTCTTCTGGCTTTACACTTCCAGCAGCCTTTGCAGCAGTTCTGGTCGTTCCAGGCCCCACGTTGGCCTGGTTGGGCACGGCTGGTTTTGAGGGCTGCTTCCGCGGAGCTGGCGTCAAGGGTTTTGCTGGAGCTGCCTTGGCGGATGGAGGAGTGGCTGGTGCACTTTTCACTAGCGTTGCCGTGGCCTGGGGAGCTTTTGCAGATGGGCTGGTCTAGAACCAAGAGACAAGAACAGAATAAACACAACAGGAAACCATGATTCGGGGTGGGGAGATGCGTCTTCCCAGGATAAAATATAAGGGATCAAGATGTAGATCTGGAAAGCGACTGCAAGATGTGCCAAGGCTGAAAATGCCAAGAGAGGATGGGTGACCAGCGTGGCGAACCAGGCGCCCCCCATCAGTCCTCCTCGGCACTGGAAGAAATCTCCTAGGGCGAGGGAGCAGTGACTGACATTCCTCAACAGTCTGCTGTGTAACTGGTCACAGCTGCACAAACAGTGCGGGGAGAAAAGGCTGCCCACTGCACGAGAACATGAACGGCTCCATTCCACATGCACCACGGCACAGGAACCAGTGGTGAAAAGGACCAAACCTCCCCTACCCAGGCACAAAAGCAGCAGCAATCAGGTGACGCTAGAGTTTGCTGATGCTAGATATTGCAGATCCAACACTCAGCTGTGAATCCATGGATCAGATCTAGAACTCGGAGGGTTTCGAGTAGAATTTTCCTTTCTTGGGTGGAGAAGAACGCCTGTGTTGGATTTTAGTTAAAAGCACTCATGCAACTTTTGCCTGTTGAAATCGACACACTTCAATTTTCAACTGGTCGCTTAAAGTTTACAGTGGAAACATTAACTGGGACCATTCCCTACCCTGTTGCAAGTGCGACCTTGCAGTGCACTGTGCTTTTTACGAGGTTCCCATTCGTAGCATCCCCAGGCCTCAGGACAGGTGTGAGGGACAACAGGCTCAAACTGACCCACCTGTGCCGCTGACGTGGCTTCCTCATCATCACTGTCCGACGAGTCGCTGCTCTCAGAAGTGTCCTCTGCCTTTGCACTCCCAGCAGCCTTTGCAGGAACTGTCACCTTTGCGGCTCCTGGTTTGCTCTGGGTTGGTGCATCTGCTGTTGGTTTCCATGGAGCTGGGTTGGACACTTTCCCTGGGGTCCTCTTGGTGGGCGCTGGAATGGCTGGCGCGCTTTTCACTGGTGTTGCGTTGACCTGCGCTGCTTTTGCAGCTGGTTTTGTCTGGAGGCGAGAGAAGAGACTGACTGAGGAGGGAGATCGAACATCTGTGCAGAGTGGGGGTGGGAGGAAGCCGAAGGGAAGTCAGGGGGCGAGGTTAGCTCAGAGCACAAGCCTCGATCAGGGGGTGGGATTAGTTACAAACAAGGCTCCCCCGCTCTGCAGCAAGCGGGACCATAATTCTGTGCAAGGCCCTTGGGTCGGGCAGCAACTGGCAATTCTGCAGCAGGTTAGTTTGCGCTAGAGATGGCGGTGTGGGGACTTTCATTTAACCAGCACAACAGGCTGTTATTCATTTCACACTCTCTGGGTTCTCAGTATCCCACACGTCTGCATCGAGTGCATCCTACAGGTCAGAGCAGCTCAGGGTTTGCTCCTCCCCTCTGCTCTAACCCGCTAGTGAGGGAGCGGGACCCAGACTTCGGGGCCGACAGAGGCTGGGAGGTGCTGTCGGGTGGGTCAGGTCTGTTTCCTCAGTGCCCTGGCTTCAGAGAAAACGGTTCCTAGTCCCTGCCCCACTATCAGTCTGGGGAAGGGCCTTAACAACGCTCGGCCCTGGGAGGTTAGAGGATGGGTATGGGTGGTGGTGGTGGGGAATGCTTAAAGCACTCAGTGGACCCTCTTGGAGGCAGATACCTGGAGCGCCGGGGTTTTTAATTCCTCTTCAGAGGAAGTCTCATCGCTCGAGTCCTCACTGCTACTCTCTGCTTTTCCCACCGTTTGCTTTAGTGCTGAAACACCAGAGAGGAGACATCACTCACACCGCGCTCTCTTGTCGAGTCCATGCAGACAGCTATGTTCATGCAACTTTTAGGTTATGAGAACCAATCAGAAGGCACAGGGGAGAGGCGACAGTCATGTCGCGTGGGGGCAGGGCCCAGTGACACCGCTCAGATCTTAGGCGCCTACTGAGCATGTCAAACAATTTTTTCAGTCACATATTTAAGATTAACCCCTGCACTCCCTTAGGAGACCCTCCCTCAAGAGGACCAGTCATCCCAAGTCCCCGCTTCTGCAGTGTGGACACTTACACACACATCCTCATTGCAGAATCAGGTCCCAAGCTCGGAGCATTTCTTTTCTGGGGAATTTCCCCTCAAAACGTCAATAACAATTCACTTCTGGCTTGAGCCCAAACATGGAACGTTTGAGTGACTTCTTCAGAGCGCTCGGAATAAAGCAGCGTTCTAGTATCATCCAGTGACCCTGACCCGTCAGCGCTCCATTGTCCTGGACACTGAACGAGACCCTTAACTGTAGCACTTGCTACCCCAGAAGCTAGATCCCTTCCATTTCTCTCTATCGCAGAGCCGAGCAATATGTCCCTTAACGCAACCTGATCTGGTTGTGACTGGCAGTGCTTGTGTTGCTCCCTCTTCTGCCAGGTTTCTTTAGTCTCTACAGGGAGCAGTTTTGCTTTGATGGTTAGCTGCCAGGAGAGCTGAAGCCACGAGGCTGGCGGCAATACTAGGGAAAGTAATTCAGACCTGATACACTGTAAAGCCAGAACCGGGATGCACGTCTCACAACCAGCACAACAGCTGTGCAATGCCTTAGGAAATGCATCCCAAGCCCCTGGGCTTCTCACCTGACTTGGGAGCTGGGAGCGTTGCTGCTGGCATCTTCTCCCCTTCCTCACTCTCTGATGAATCGCTGCTTTCAGAGCTCTCTGCTGCCAATGCAGTAACTGCTGCTTTGCTCTGTCCTACTTGGGCCTGAGTTCCTGCAGCAGGTCCTGGCTTACCAGCACTGGCTTTCTTCTGTCCTGCTTTGCCCAGAGCTGAAGAAGTCGCCGGAGCACCAGGCGTGAGCTTATTGGAGATGCCTTTGCTCTTTCCTGCTTTGGTCTGAACTACAGCAGCAGCCCCAGGCTTACCTGAAGTGGCATTGGCTTTGTTTTGGGCTGCGTGCTGCAGAGAGTTAGCAGCTTTGCTACCCGCTGCAGCAGTTCTCACCTGGAGGAAACAACAAAAGAAGTCAGTTCCAAGCCATCCTTTTGTCCTCTTCATGAATCGTGATGCTCTGAACTAGATTTGAGGAACCACCGCCCAGAAAACGCTGAAATGCAGCGAGTCGTTCACACTCTCTGACACAGAAGCTAAGTCTTTGCATTTAAACGGAGGCACTCAGAGATAAGTTAGTCTACGGAGCACCACCAGGGAGCTCAAGGGACTTGCACCAGCAATGTAGCTGACCTTCAGAGTGCACTTCTCCAGGACACCTGCAACCCAAGCAGAGTTTTGCTGTGGTCACTGCCCCAATCCGGCAGAAGAGGTTTGGAGGCGGCTTTTGTTTTTCCCCCTGAAGTGAGCACCTAATTAACTGGCGCATGAATTAAAGAGGGAGTTCGGTGCTCATTTAACCTTTCCCTCATTAGTGCCACATCTAAACAATGCTCGAGTCTCTTAACGCCTCAAAGTGAATGAAAAGCACTTTCCATGCAAACAGGTTCAACTCCATAGTCCATTTCCCTTTTACAAAGCCATACGCACAGCTCCCTCAGGCAGCAGAAGAGGGTTGTCAGTACAGCCATACTGGCAAACCCTCCCAGAGCTGAAGCATACGTCAGCATAGCTTATACAGGCTCCCCAGATGAAAAACTGGAGCATCAAAAGCTCTTTTTTGCTGTTCTGACTAGGGTGTGTGACGAACACCCTCCCCCGCACAAGCAGGCATTGCTAGAACTTTCGAATGCAGCCCTGGCCACAGGCCACTAGCAGCCTTGGGGGCTGGCACGGAGACAAGCGTCACCTTACCTCCTTGATTTCCTTTCCAGCCGCTGCCTCGTCTTCTGAAGAGGAGTCTTCGTCCCCGCTGCTCTCTGCCTGCACCGTGGAGTTAGTCACAACAGGGGCGCCAGCTGCCACACACAAGGGAAAGCCACAAAATGCAGAGACTCAAAACACAAGACTAGCTTCCCACCAACTACAGACAAAGGTAGCACTAGCTACAGACTCCTGGCGATGCAGAAGCTGGTTCTGCACATTACCACGGTGTCGGAGGAAAGGTTCAGAAAAGGGCAACAAAAATGATTAGGGGTATGGAACAGCTTCCGTATGAGGAGAGATTAATAAGACTGGAACTTTTCAGCTTGGAAAAGAGACCGCTAAGGGGAGATATAATTGAGGTCTATAAAATCATGACTGGTGTAGAGAAAGTAGATAAGGAAGTGTTGTTTACTACTTCTCATAACACAAGAACTAGAGGGTCACCAAATGAAATAAATAGGTAGCAGGTTTAAAACAAATAAAAGCAAGTATTTTTTCACATAATGCACAGTCAACCTGTGGCACTCCTTGCCAGAGGATGTTGTGAAGGCCAAGACCATAACAGGGTTCAAAAAAGAACTAGATAAGTTCATGGAGGATAGGTCCATCAATGGCTATTAGCTAGGATGGGCAGGGATGGTGACCCTAGCCTCTCATAAACTTGAAGGTCAGAAGGGACCACTATGATCCTCCAGTCTGACCTCCTGCACAACGCAGGC
Organism: Trachemys scripta elegans; assembly: GCF_013100865.1. Taxonomy (NCBI): domain Eukaryota; kingdom Metazoa; phylum Chordata; order Testudines; family Emydidae; genus Trachemys; species Trachemys scripta. The sequence continues at coordinate 6,491,696 of NC_048305.1, forward strand.
CACAGACTCTCACCCACCCACCCCTGCAACAAATCCCTGACCTATGTCTGAGCTATTGAAGTCCTCAACTTGTGGTTTAAAGACCTCAAGGTGCAGAGAATCCTCCAGCAAGTGACCCATGCCCCACTCTGCAGAGGAAGGCGAAAAACCTCCAGGGCCTCTGCCAATCTGCCCTGGAGGAAAATTCCTTCCCGACCCCAAATATGGCGATCAGTTAAACCCTGAGCATGTGGGCAAGACTCACCAGCCAGCACCCAGGAAAGAATTCTCTGTAGTAACTCAGATCCCACCCTCTCTAGTGTCTCATCACAGGCCATTGGGCATATTTACCGCTAATAATCAAAGATCAATTAATTGCCAAAATTAGGCTATCCTCTGTTTGCCAGGAGCTTGGAATGAGCGCCAGAGGATGGATCACTTGATGATTCCCTGTTCTGTTCATTCCCTCTGGGGCACCTGGCACTGGCCACTGCCGGAAGACAGGATACTGGGCTAGATGGACCCTTGGTCTGACCCAGTAGGGCCGCTCTTATGTTCTTCCCCTACCTCTCACCCCTCCTCTCTAGGAGTTGAGAGAAATCCCCAGATGTCTGTGGCGGCCATAGAGCAGAGATGGAATCACGTTATGGACACGGCAGGAATTGCTGTATATTAATCTACAGATATCGAGACGTAATGATGATATTATCAGAGAGGCCTTATGTGGACTAGGAAAAACCTGCTCTCTCCTCACCCACATCAAGTTAGCTTAACTTGACTGAACCACCGCTGAACATCAATGCAGACGCAATTTAACCTACTCAGCAGGCTGAGTGTGAGGGGCTCTCCTGTACGATTTACCTCAGTGAGTTTAGCACATGCTAGAGTTCGATGGATTTTCCTTAGCTAGAGTTTTAGAAGGCAGTAATTAGATTGAGCTTCGTAACTCGATCTAACATCCCACCTTTAAACACTCGGCTAGAGGAACAGCCTACTGGAGAGGCCGTGGAAGAGTTCACCTCCTCCGCCAGAGAGAAGCAAACCCCGTGAGTATGGAGGAGAGAGGCCCTGAATACCAAGGGAAGGCTAAGACCACCTGGCTGAAATCACACGGGTAAGCTTTAAACACACGTCACATTCCCCCCTGGGCTGACCTATGGCAAGTGCTCCTAAGAGCCTGCTGCTTGTGCATGCAGCCAATCCTGAATTCTCTGTCAGTCTGCCCCAGACTCCTTGCCGGTGAAAGGGGCTCGAATGAGAAACCGCCGCTCCTCCCAGCAGCTGCATTCAACTGCACAGATAGGGAAACTGAGGCACGGAGGCAAAAATGACTTGCCCGGGGTCACCCAGCAGCATGGGCAGTGGGTAATAGGCCAGGGGAGGCTCTGCCTTGTTGTGGGGGTTGGCAGCGAAGTGTTTGCTTTATTATGCCCCATGCAGGTTCCTGCGCAGGTTGGGTCCGGGGAGGGGAGGCACTGCGTGGCTTCGGCCATCCCAGGGCTCCTCCAGGTGGGCCTTGGGGCTTCGGCTGGCCCAGGGATCCTGTGGCTGGAGGGGAGGGGGCTCTCTGGGCAGGGGGGCTTGTGGCTCCAGCTGCCAGAAGTGAGGGGACAGGGGGTCTCGGGGCTCCGGCCATGGGCGGAACAGGGGGTTAGCCTCCGCAGAGGGGGCTCCACCCACCGCCCATGCCCAGCAGGCCAGTGGAAGAGCTGGGAATAGAACCTAGTTCTCCTGAGTCCCCATCTGTAGCTCTAACCACTAGGCCACAGGGTAGCGAGCGCCACTATAACAGCGGTGAGCCACATATTATTAAGCTATCGGAGCATCAGCCGCACCCGTTGCCTGCTAGCCCTCTCTGTTGTCTGCTCCACGTAGCCTGTTCTTGGCAGCGAAAGGCTCTTACCCGTCACAGCCTTTGTCTCCTCTTCCGAACTTTCAGAGCTGCTCTTGGGATCAGGTACCCTGATCTTCTTCGCTGGAATGCCTCCCCCCAAGTTGCTTGCCTTTCGTTTCTTGGTATTTGAGGGAGTTCTGTAGGAGAGATTTTGCAAGAACGGGGAGGTGGTGTTAAAAAGGGAAACAGCATTAAATAGCAGAAACATTTATCAATTCATCCAGCCTCGTTCCTCCAGGGTCAGAATAGGAACTGCCACTGCTCTGCAGTAACTTCAGGTGGCTGACTCTGGAATGACTTATGGTGATCTGAAGAGAATTCCCCATTATCCTTCTTAACCAAACCCTGGATGTGACACCTCACAGGACTGCGAAGAGAAGAGATGGCTAGAAATGAATTCCATCTGTATAGGGCAGGGCCGGTAGCCAGAGTCGGGAAATTTAGCCTCAAGTATTTGGAAAAATGCTGTTCTTGCTGACAGTCAAATGATTAATAATAAACTCTTATCTAGTGCTTTTCCTCAGCGGATCTCAAGGTGCTTTACGAAAGAGGTCAGTATCATTACCCCTATTTTGCCAATTGGGAAACCGAGGCACAGAGCAGGCAAGCTGCTTGCCCAAGGTCACCCAGCAGGCCAAAGGCAGAGCCAGGAATAAAACCCCGAACACCTGAGCCCCAGTCCAGTGCTCAACATCTGGTCAGCCTCACGTTAGAACTGCAACAATGGCTAGACTTCTTTTACATGCCTTGGTCCTACTGGACAAGCTCCAACTGGATATATGGAGGCTAATGGATTGTGATGCAAAACTGACCCATGATCTAGAGGCTACACACCCATTCAGACTTGGATGGTCACACCTAAGGGACACAAAATTACGATATGAACTGGATTTATGGGTGAAAATCATGGACTCCTAGGACTGGATGACCTCTTGAGGTCCCTTCTAGTCCAGTCCCCTGTGTTCATGGCAGGACTAAGTATTATCCAGCAGTTCTCAAGCCTCGGCCCAATTAACACACAGCTGTGGTCCAGCTGTGTGTTTAAAAAAAAAAAAGATTCAGTTTGTCACTCCGGTCCGGCAGGGGGCGTGGCTGGTTGAGGGGGAGACGGCCCCCCGGAGCCCGGCTGGAGCGCTCCTGCCAGCAGGGAAGGCGAAGTAGGCCCCTGTGGCAAGGGAAGAGCTCAGCAGTCCAATGCAGGGGGCCTGGCCGGGCAAGTGGGTCCCAAGGGAGCCCGGCCTGGGCAGGCCCTGCTCCTGTGATTGCCTGGTGGACACAGTCATCTCCCAGCAGGGCTGCAGGAGAGGGGGGTCCTGGGGGGAAAAGGAGGTTGGGAGGGGATCTGGGCAGTGAGGGGGTAGGGAGTGCTGGACATTGGAGAGGTTTGTGGGGGGTGCTGGGCAGCATAGGTGCAGGAACGAGGAGTGTGGGGGGTGCTGCAGGACCCCCAGGTTTTACACAGGTCCCCACTCCTGGCCTGGCACGAGTCCCAGCTGCCGGCCCTGCGCCTGGGGTGCTTCTCCTGGCCCTGCTCTGTTTAGGAGTCTCTGGGTAGAGGTAGTGGGCGCTGGACAGGGGAGCGCTGGGCATAGGGAGTCGGTGTGACACGGCCTGCCTCCGAGGGGAAGGGGCACACCGGTAGTGCAGGGCTGAGCAGGTCAGTGTGTGTCCGGTGCAGTGGTTCGCAACCTGCAGACCACAGTAGTAAATAGGTTAAGAACCACTGATCCAGACAGTCCTGGACAGGTGTTTGTCTAGCCTGCTCTTAAAATTCTCCAATGGTGGAGATTCCACAACCTCCCTAGGCAATTTATTCCAGTGCTTAACCACCCTGCCAGTTAGGAAGTTTTTCCTCACGTCCAATCTAAACCGCCCTTGCTGCAATTTAAGTCCATTGCTTCTTGTCCTATCCTCAGAGGTTAACAAGAACAATTTACCTTCCTCCAACCTTTTATGTATTTGAAAACTGTTATGTCCCCTCTCAGTCTTCTCTTTTCCAGACTAAACAAACCCATTTTTTTCAATCTTCCCTCATAGGTCATGTTTTCTAGCCCTTTAATCATTTTTGTTGCTCGTCTCTAGACTGTCTCCAATCTGTCCACATCTTTCCTGAAATGTGGTGCCCAGAACTGGACACAATACTCCAGCTGAGGCCTAATCAGCACAGAGTAGCACGGAAGAATTACTTCTCATGTCTTGCAAAAAAAAAAGCAGACATCATTCCGGGATGTATTAGCAGGAGTGTTGTAAGCAACAGTGTTACACTGTTAACTTATATTTAGCTTGTGATCCACAGTGCCCCCCAGATCCCTTTCCGCAGTACTCCTCCCTATGCAGTCATTTCCCATTTTGTATGTGTGCAACTGATTATTCTTTCCTAAGTGGAGTATTTGGCATCTGTCCTTATTGAATTTCATCCCATTTACTTCAGATCATTTCTCCAGATCATTTTGAATTTTAATCCTATCTTCCAAAGCACATGCAACCCCTCCCAGCTTGGTATCGTCTGCAAAGTGTACTCTGTATGCCATTATCTAAATCATTGATGAAGATATTGAATAGAACCGGACCCAGAACTGATCCCTGCGGGACCTCACTCGTTATGCCCTTCCAGCTTGACTGTGAACCACTGATAACTACTCTCTGGAAATGGTTTTCCAACCAGTTTTGCTCCCACCTTATAGTAGCTTCATCTAGGTTGTATTTCTCTAGTTTTTTTTAAATGAGACGGTAACGTGAGACAAAAATAAAAAACTTTACTAAAGTCAAGATATAGCACATCTACCGCTTTCCCCCATCCATAAGATTTGTTACCCTGTCAAAGAAAGCTATCAGGTTGGTTTTACACAATTTGTTCGTGACAAATCCATGCTGACTGTTACTTATCTTATAGGTGTTTGTAAATTGAATGCTTAATTATTTGCTCCATTATCTTTCCGGGTACAGAAGTTAAGCTGACTAGTCTGTAATTCCCCAGGTAGTTCTTATTCCCCTTTTTATAGATGGGCACTACATTTGCCCTTTTCCAGTCCTCTGGAATCACTCCCGTCTTCCATGACTTTTCAAAGATAATCGCTAATGGCGCCGATATCCCCTCAGTCAGCTCCTTGAGTATTCTAGGATGCATTTCATCAGGCTCTGTGACTTGAAGACATCTACCTTGTCTAAGTAATGTTTAACTTGTTCTTTCCCTATTTTAGCCTCTGATCCTACCTGGCAATCATTACGTTAGACGACCAATCACCACCAACCTTCTTGGTGAAAACCGAAACAAAAGTCATTGAGCACCTCTGCCATTTCCACATTTTCTGTTATTGTTTCCCCTCCTTCATTGATTAATCGTCCTAGCCGAGTCTTCCTCTTGCTTCTAGTGTAATTGTGTTACCCTTTATGTCTCTAGCTAGTTTAGTCTCATTTTGTGTCTTGGCCTTTCTAATTTTGTCCCTACATCCTTGTGCTATTTGTTTATTTTCATCCTTTGTAATTTGACCTCGTTTCCACTTTTTGTTGAACTCTTTTTTGAGTTCCAGAACCCCGCCCATCACTGTAGATACCGCAGCTGCAGCATTTCAAGTATAGACAAGCCCTCTGATTTTTCAGGCCGGAAGGGATCATTTGGATTATCTAATGTGACCTCCTGCATAACACAGGCCAAAGAATCTCTCTGCATCAGGCCCATAATCTCTGTTTGAGCTAAACTGCACCAAAGTAAATCTTTTACTGCACCAACTTCTGTTGTTGAGAGTACCTTTACCAGACCCAAAGAAGAGCTCTGTGTGGTTCGAAAGCTTGTCTCTCTCTCACCAGCAGAAGTCGATCCAATAAAAGATATTACCTCACCCACCTAGTCTCTTGAATATCCAGGACAGACACGGCTACTGGTACCCTGCATAAGGCAAAATGTGTAACAACAACAGATTGGGTCTTCTTTTCCAATCCGATCCTATATAACCATTCCATGTATCAATTCCCTTCATAACCCATCTATGTAAGACTAGAAGAGCCTATCAGATCATCTAGTCTGACCTCCTGGATAGCCCAGGCCATTACACGTCACCCAGATACCCCTGTAATGAGCCCAAGAACTTTAAAGATTTACTTGTTTAAATGAAGACAGCGCTACCTAGGCCAGGTGTACACTCTAAACTACTGACAGCATAGCAAGGTTGGTTAGGGGTGCGATATTGCTGTGACTTTTCTATGCAGGCAAAAGCTCTAGCATAGACTCATTTATACCAGCATAAAAATGTGTTTGCCGGTCTAGTTTACGTTGCTCGCCAATCCGGTATAAGCTAGACCAACAACAAAAGGCGGTTTTGCCAGTCTAAGCTGTGTCTTCACTAGGAGGGTTTTGCCAGGATAGCTACACTGGCACACCTTATTCTATCGTACACAAAAGACAACCGTTACCCTATATTTTGAATAAGATGATCAGGCTAAGCTGCTCAGAAGGCCACTGAAAATCTAATTTCTTCCAAATTCAGTGACAATTGAGAATACCGAAGAACGTTGTAAGAATCAATTGATTGTACAGGCCTTTGAGGATGTACCATGCTATGAATGCGCAGCATCCTCATTATACATTGATCCTAAGGTACCACCCAAAGAGTTTTATTTAGATGTCATTCTGCCTGACAGTCCCCCTGTTAACTTTCACTGCCAGCCACAGACTCACCTGGCATTTCTATCTAACTGAACGACTGGACTACTCTGCGTTCTAATACCACAAGGCGCAAATTCAGTCCCGGGGGAGAATATATTTTACCACTTAAAGGAAGCCTCTCTGGCTGATTAAGGAGCATATTAAGAGACTCCAAAGAAAGTCCCATCCCGTTCTTCTTAGCCAGACGTGTAATGGCTGCAGAGCGATGGATGAAAAAGAGTGTGCTTAGAGGCTATTAAGATGGGTCAACAAGAGGAGGGGCATCATCTTCAAGGCCAAAAATCAAAGGAGATAAAGTTGTTCCAAGAATAACAACTTCTCCATGTTACGGTGCTTTTGGTGAGCATGGTATCGGCTAGATAAACACAATGATAGGTCCCTGCCCCAACTAGTTTAGACTTTAGTCTAGACATAACAGCAAAGAAAGACAACAAACCATGTGTGTGTTTGGGGTTGCATGAGTGGGGGTGGTTTATAGGGTAACATTACATGTGCATTTTTTAAAATCTAAAATAAATGTATGTAACATAGTGGTGGTTGTAGGAGTATCTAGAATAATTTGCATTGCACCATTATATATCAAGACATTAAGGTAGTAGCACAGAATAAAATCTCAGCCGCACTGTTGCATCAATTGGTTTCTTGAATCAAGTTGTAGAGTTTCTAATGATCACACAGGCCCATAAACAGGAAAGAAGGGAGATCAGAGAGGGACACAGCAAGAGTGAGGAGAGGGCCAAGGATCTCAGGATACACTGTATTTCATTGTGTGATGCTTTCGATACAATGAAACCTATAAACTATTCTCTGGGGTTATTAGTACAATTTGGTTCAACCTTTAATAACTCTCTCTACTAGGGCATTTCTCCTGCAAATGACTCAGTGCAGGCTGACTCTTGTAGGACTGCGGCCTAGCTAACAGATTTTTCCGATCCCTTTGACAGCTGTCATAAACTAGATTTCATCCCGTGTAGCATCACCCTTCCATGGGTTAAAACACAGCAAACAGCACGTGGAGAACATGCGGTTACTGAACACATTTCAGTCTTTATTACATGAAGGCCCCAATGCTGCAAACATGCCCACAAGTAGGTCACTCACACAACCGGTCCCTAATGAAGTCAATGGGGTTAGTCCACAGGAAAGGGGGGAAAAGAAAAATCACTCGGAAAACATCTTAACTGGTGAAACATATTCCCCCTCCCCTAATACCTCAAAAAAGTCACCAGCGAGAATAGCATGCAGCTTTCTAATGTAATAAAGGTAAGGCCTGCCCCCCGGGCTGAGACATTTCAGCCCAAACAGGGGAGCTGTTTGGTTTCTCAGCTGAGCAGACACTTTCATCCTAGGTACGTGACCATCTTGACATTAGTGGGAATATTTCCAAATTGCCCCATTCCAATTAATCAGACATACCAATGTAATCAAACCTGGTTATTTCTATGAGAAGAGACATGACCCTGCCTTCCACTTCATACCCATTGCCTCTCAGACAGACTTACTTTTGCCAGTGGGTGAAGATGTCCTCAAGAGAGGTTAACTGCGGAGGAAACTGCTTCTGTAGGAGGAGAAGAAAGGAAAGAATGGGCACCGTATTTACCCCACGAAAGCACACAGATTATGGAGTCCAAAGAATAAGTCCATGGGGCATGACAGACATGAACCGGTATGTCTCACCCTGGCCCCTCCAGACTAGCCCCATGTGCTAGTGTTGCCGGGTCACCTGCCCACGGGCTCAGGAGAGCACAGCCCCTGGGACAGACGTGCCCTGGCCTGGGGTTGCTGCACCCTGGGGGTGCTGCAGGGTTACCTGCCCACGGGCTCAGGGGAGCCCAGCCCAGGGGAGCCATGCCCTGGCTGCCACATGGGGGTGCTGCAGGGTTACACCTGCCCACGCACTCAGTGGAACCCAGCCCCGGGGGCAGCCGTGCCCTAGCCATCACGTGGGGGTGCTGCAGGATTACACCTGCCCATGGGCCAGCCCCTAGGGCAGCCATGCCCTGGCCCCACGTGAGGGTGCTGCAGAGTTACCTGCCCACGGACTCAGGGGAGCCCAGCCCCTGGGGGGGTCATGCCCTGGCCCTGCGTGGGGGTGCTGCAGAGTTACCTGCCCACGGACTCAGGGGAGCACAGCCCCTGGGGGAGTCATGCCCTAGTCCCGCGTGGGGGTGC
>NC_048305.1:6505354-6569508 GCF_013100865.1 Trachemys scripta elegans
GCTTTGGGGGGCCCCGCGCTTCAGGGGGACTCAGGGTCCAGGCAGAGCCGTCCTGTCCATAGGCTGGACTGGGGCAACCGCCCCAGGCCCCGTGCTTTGGGGGGCCCCGCGCTTCAGGGGGACTCAGGGTCCAGGCAGAGCCGTCCCGTCCATAGGCTGGACTGGGGCAACCGCCCCGGGCCCCGTGCTTTGGGGGGCCCCGCGCTTCAGGGGGACTCAGGGTCCAGGCAGAGCCGTCCTGTCCATAGGCTGGACTGGGGCAACCGCCCCGGGCCTCGCGCTTTGGGGGGCCCCGCGCTTCAGGGGGACACAGGGTCCAGGGCAGTCTGGGGGATTAGTGGAGGGCCTGGCGCCGGCAGCACTGAGCAGCCTGGCTCCAGTCCACCCTTGCTCCATCCTCTCCCAGCCTCCATTCCACCCTTTCCCCCACGCGCCCACCCTGCCTCTTTTCGGCTTCCACCCCCTCCCGGTGGAGCGGGGCAGGCTGAGGCCGGGTCGCTCGCTGATGCTGGCACCAGGCGCCCCGCTTACCCCCCAGGCCACCCTGGACCCTGCGTCCCCCTGAAGCGCGGGGTCCCCCAAAGCACGTTAAGCCCAAACAGTATTGGTGGAGCACAGGCACCGTAGACCCATATAACTCGCCACCTATGCCAGAGACTTACATGGGGGACACTGTCTTGTAGAGATAATTAGACACGGATTTTGACCTACTTTGACATGGTCCCTTCTGGAAGGTTGTTTCATCTCCAGGAGTCTTTCCATTTGCTTTGCTTTGGTGCCCCGCAAAGCTAACATTGCAACTGCTGGGAAATTGTTTTTAGAAAACTGAGTGGGGTTGAGCATGAATTACACAGTACAATACAGTGCCCATCTCTCTGACAAGAGATTGCATTAGGAGCTTCTCTTGGGCTGTCGAGGGCTCTGTCCGCTGGCACCCCCGTCAAAAAGTTTCTGTTTGTTGCAAAGAGTCATTTAAAAACAGAACCCAAAGGCAGAGCTTGCCCCACTAGTCCAGAGGTTAATGCTCTGTCTGGCAAGCAGGAGACTATATTCCTTAGCACTTTCCAGCTTCAAAACTCTTTACAAACAGTCATTCTCATCGCTCCTCTGGGAGACAGGTGAGTAAAGTATTACTACAGAGAGGAAAACAGAGACAGGAGGGTTAAGGCCCAGATCCTCAAAGGGAATTGAGGAGAGAGCTAGGTCTAGAGGTTCACAAAACTCACGAGCAGGATTTCAAGTGCCCAGCACCTGTAGACGGCCAGATTTTCAGAAGAGTTTCGCTTCCATTTCAGTGCCTAGCGATATTTTCCAAAGCACCTCCGGGATTTAGGTGCATAAGTGCCATTCAAAGTTAATGGGAGTTGTGCTCCTAAATCCCATACGTGCTTTTGAAAATCTGCCCCCTTGTGGCTAGAGCTGTGATTCGCATGCTGGAATCACAGCTTATTCCAACCCCAAGAAAGACCACTAATTTCTCAAGGCCTGGATTTGACTTGCGCTCTCTCTCTCTCTCTCTCTCTCAGTTTAACATGATTGATTGTTAGAGAGCCATGTTGTAGCTTAGGCTGCCCCTAGCCTGAATAGTAATGGAGCTTTTCAAGCAGGTTAACTCGCATGAGCTAGGGTGACCGAAAAACATGACCCTTTTGGCCAGAAGAAAAGTGGTTGAAATATAGTCAGTCCTAATAGTAGCAAAATAGAAAGTGGGGGGAATAAGTTGGCCTGGAGGCTGAGGGACAGATGGAAAGATGGCCATAAAGACACCCAGAAGGGACTGCTGGCAAGGCAGGACAAACACTGCATTCAAACGTTGAGTGCATCCCTAGAAAACTGGCTTTAAAATGAGAACTAACTGCCCGTGATTCACGCCAAGCGAGTGGCACTTTGCAGGTCCGAGGTGGTTCAGGGTCACTTGAGTCCAAAGCCTCACATGCTTGAGTCACGAATAGCCCTTCAGAAACCACTGTGCAAAGGCACGGTACAGCAACGCCATCCCATTTAAACGAGTGCATCTGAAGAATGTTGTTGTTGCCCAACAATTACAGGCAGGGAAGGTATTTGAGTCGTTTAGTAAACATGGCAAATAATAAATAGGGCGATTCAGCAAAGCAAACAGCTGCACAATTATAAATAGGAAAATCTGCCTCAACCCAAACCCCAGTGAGGGGAAAAAACCCATCAACCACGTGCAGTTATTAGAAGGTGAATTTTTTCTTGCATTTTTTGACAGGAGTTGAAACTAGTTTGCCCACTCTTTATTTTTAGGAAGGTAAAATGTCCCCGGTGGATTAAGAAAGCTAGCCTTTTAGGTATGTGATTTCCATGCCAGGACAGTGACTCATGAAGGGATTGCAGGAAGCTGTTTAAAATCCAGACAGGGGATAAAGCCGTAGTAGTTTAGTAGCCAGCTCGGTACGCTAATGTCCAAACAGCCCTGTTCATGTTCACAGCTCCGCAAGCTGAGGGCTTTGCTCATTGTGTAAAATTCCCCCACGCCTACTCCATTATGAATGACTCCACTTGTGTCCAGCCCAGGGCGCTACTCACCAGAACAAGCAGGGTTCAGGAGAACATTCGCTCTTTTGCGCAATATGGAAACTGGCATTCCTCAGTGGACCCCATGGCCTACGGGGACACTTTCCTTCCATCCTTTACATGGACATTGCGCGAGGGTCGTTTGGGTTTTTTATTTGTCCAGGTGCAGATTTTTAATATTAGCAATTTACGGCAGTGAGACATGCCTCTTAGCCAGGGTCTGAGCTGTGAGATTCAGATTGGCCTTGCAACCCCCCTCCTTCCCCCCCCCCCCGCTCAAATTTGGGGGCATTTGGATCCTGGGGGGATGGTTCTGTCCATTGTGGAGATAATGAGAGCTGCAAAATCTGCAGCACAAAGAGATCTTAGGATCCTTATTAGGGTCTGCTGGAGTGGCATGAAGGGGAGTTAGCCTGGGCTGAAGATCTGGCCCCATGTTTTCTAGTGGGTCTTATACAGTATCAAGTGCATCTGTCAGCACTGAATGACAATTAATAGTTAATTTCAGCCCTCCTGTCCCAAAGTACCCTAAAAACTCGGTGTCGGGGGAGAATTTTGTCCCCTGTGAGCAGGCATTTACTGCACTTATCTTCTGCATGAGACATCAGAATTTGGCCCTAACAGCAGTTGCCAGTTTTGGTCGGACATATTCCTGGAGGTTTCAGCACATGACATCATCTTTAATTAAAGATTAATCTTCAATTGCTGGAGACTCCAGGACAATCCTGGAGGGCTGGCAACCCTAGTGCCCTGCAACACTACACAACGGGTTGAGACCAAAGGTGAAGTGTCGCCTTGTTCAGCTGAAGCTGCCAGGGGTATCTTGGTAGGCAGCGGGTAATTTGCATGACCCAGTTCAGACAGGAAACCATGTTTAATACTCCTACAATTACCGAAATGACTAGGGGAGCTTTAATGACCAGAAGTGGTTAGGACCTCCTCTGAAAGGTGATCTCCCCAGCAGGGGCCCATGCGCCGTGCTGAGGTATTGGTCTAGTACGCACTGAGATGGAAGAGTGCCACGGAGTGAATCCTCAACACTGCTCCCTGAAAGCATCTGTTGTAGGTGTTCCTTGGAGGCCTGCTGCCCAAGTGCTGAGCCAGCCTCTCCCTGCTCAGCTTGGGAGAGCTGGCAAGATTGTAGCACCAGGGGGCATGACCGCAGGCAGATGAATAGCAAATGGGGACTTTCGAGCCCTGCAACGGGGCTCGAGCCTACAGTTCAACACCTGCTTAATGGCTTTGCTGGACCGGGGCCTTGGTCTCCAGTGCTGACCCGGCAATGGGTGGGGAAGGATATTGATCTTTGGTCCTGTCCATGGTGTTACATTTAGGTCTTTCTCCCCATCCCTGGTCTTTCTTTCCATCACCCCACAATGAAACAGCTTCTAGTAACTGCGGTTATCGCCAAGCTGGTAGTGAGCAGGGTCTTTCTGCACAGACTCTGCACTCCCAGGAGACCGCTTCGGACTGCACGTTTAAACCACTGGGGACTATCTTGAGGATAAACAGCACCAAAGCAGGGAAACCCCAAATCCACAGACAGGAGCTGTGCGAGCTTTGTCCCTGGCTGTTCCTCAGTCCTAATCTTAAAGGGCTGCCTCTAGGAGGGACCGTGGGCCTGCCAAGTCTGACACCTCACCTGGCAGCCTGCCCCATCTGAAACATTTCCCCCATCCACAAATACACCCCTCCTCTGCACCGCCACACGCTCCAACCAGCCTGACCCACCCCTAGCCTTCCCCAGCACTGTGCTGCTTCTTCCAGCGCTGCGGGGGCACCGTGCAGATCAGGCATCTTGCACTCCATTCACCTCCCTCCTCTGATCAGCAGACAGGCCTTCACCTGTGTTAGCGGAGCATAATGCATTGCACCTGTAGGTGGCGATGGCCAAAGAGCAGAAGTTGAGCAAGACCAGAGGCGTTGGAAAGGGGACAGACAGAATGTAGCAAGGGAAGCAGAAGGGAAAAGAAAAGAGGATGAGAAAACAGGTGGGGAAAGCCAAGAGGGAGAGAGAATCGAATTGGGGGAGGAAGGGGTCATGGGAAGAGAAAAAGAAACAGAGAGAAGGGGGGAAGGGACACCATGGACAGAGCTAGGGGAGAGAGGAGACGCTGTTCCGCTCCGGAAAAAGAGAAAGACACTCTCATTTCAAAGAGGAAAGGAGAGGTTGAGAAGGAAAAGATTTGAATGTGTACAAAGAGGCCAACAGAGATGGAGGAGGAGTCGGTGGAGAAGCAGAGGGACTGGAGAAACGCACTTTGTTTACACCCCTCCATTGGATAGTATTCCCCTGGCAGGCGTCCCGTAGCTCCATATGTTGGGGAAGGGGGAACGGCAGAGTGCTGTTGCTGTGGGGGTTTGAGTCACCGCTGAGAAGATCTGTATTTTTAGAGAACATGCCTAGGTGTGTGCTCAGTGGAGCAGCGGGGAAATGTTTCGGATTGTAATTCTAAAATGCACCATTTTCCAAACCAGTATTTCTCGGGAATCATTTTTGCCGTTGTCTGCTAATGTGCAACAGATGGGAGGAAATGACATTTCAGATGCCAGAGCAGCGTGATGAAATGCAATGGGATACTAATAGCAGACAGTGAACCGTTTAATCTTTTTGGTCACAGAGGGCTATAGTACAGCCCAGCCTTATCTGGACATTCATTTATATGCCTGCAGTTTTGCAGATATAATTAAGGTCATTTCGCTGTCAAAATAGCTGATTTGCTGGTGCAAACCAGTACTCAGAGGTTCAAGTAATATTGAATGATTCTGCATACAACTGAGGAGTCAAAATGGAGCTGACAAGAGGTTATTGGTGGCAAAACCAGGGGCCAGCTTTTAAACATCTGCTCCATAATGCCTGGGTGTGCGTGTGTGCTATGTATTAAATTCAATTCCAGTCTTACATTGATATGATTTCCTCACTGGGTGCAAACGTTTGATCCTGACGAGCAACCAGATTTCGATCAAACGATTCCAGCACTGTGCAAAACGTCTTGCAGTCTCCAGCTGAACCTTGCCAGCTCCGGAGAGCGGAGAGCTGCCACCACGCCTGCTCATTCCTTGGCCTCTCTGTTGAGACTGCCCTTTGGTGCCAAGGATGCTGGTGGTTTTTGTGATGTGGGCACCTGTCCACCAGGGACTGCCTGAGTCCCTCAGGTCATTTCACGTAAGCCACCAGACAGCCGTCAAATTGCATTGGCTCAGCCACTACCGGCCCGTAGCCAGATTAGAAAGAGAAGTAAAAAACTCCATATCCCGTTACTAAAACCATGAGCCATCCAGTCCCATTAGTTACATACTAATTAATTGTGGAAAAAAGTCCCCTCTAGGCTTGCAGAGTATAAAGCACTCTTTTAATTTAGTTGGCTGAGAGAGCGGATTTGAAAACTAAAACTAACAGCAGACGTGACATTAAAATTCAGGCCTGTTTTTAATAATCTATATTAGAAACATATCTCCGCACATACATAGATGTCTGCACGTCTTGCTCGTGTCAATTACTCAGTACAGGCAACGAAAGGTTAGCAGCATTAAGCCATTTAATTTTTCATTATTTTAAGATCTAATGTATGTTGAGCCTCTGTTGTTGCCAGCTCACGGGCTATTATTATTATTAATTACCCGGAAAAAAAACCCCTCTGCTTTCACCAGTGCCGTAGCTCAGGGCTAGCTTTGTAAGTGTATCCTCATTAAACGGCTTGGCAGCGTTGCTGACGAACGCAGGCCAACACCAATAGTTCCAACAGCACTTTTGTGTTTGTACAGATTTCTGCAGCTCGGTGTTGATGGAAGTGAGAAGGGTTGCAAAGGGGAACGGCGTTCATGTTCAAGAAGTGCATTTCCTGGAGCGCTTACGTGGCTGATTTAAGTTCTGTCAAACGCTGCGTGGCAGGAAGAGGTGCGGGCAGGAGCAGAGCGAAAACACATACCTCAAGGCAGGTCGGGGAGTGGGAGAGAGTGAGTCTGGGGCAGGCGCTTTGTCGAGGTCATTAATGCTGCATCTGCATCTTCCTGATGCCCCACAGATGTTTAGGGCTCCTGCCCTCACACCTGCCGTGGCTGTGCTGTATGGTAGGGCAAGGGGCTCACCATGCTCTGAAATGTGGCCCAGTCCATCTCTAGCAGCTTTTCAGAACATGCTTGGTCTAGATTCTGATCTCTGTTGCACCGATGGAAATGCAGAGGAGCTGCACTGAAGTCAATGGACCTAGCGGTCTCCTCCAGAATTGCACTGGTGCAACAGAGATCAAAAACTGGTCTTCCCTTCCAAAGGCATTTGTTAGAATGAACACAGCCGGCTCTGTCCGTCCCATTCCCTCCTGCTCCTTCTCTCCTCTTTCCACTGGAGCCTCCCGCTTGCTTTTAGCTACTTGAATGATAAAAGTCATTTTTAATGGACTCTTGACGTGTGTTTACTCTGTTTTGGGGCGTCCTGGGTGCCACGGAGGGATCTTTATAAAGACAGCGATTCATTAATGATGATTATTGCTTTCCCTTTATTTAATGAGAAAGAATCATTAACGTTAATGATCGTTAAAGGGAGACTGTGGGCAGAGATTGAGGGAGAGAATTTGGACGCATTTGCACTTCGGAGAATCCAGATAGGGCACATTTAACGCAAGGTTGTTTTACTGTTGACTTGGGTGGGAAGAGGATTGGGCCCAGACTAGCCTTGTCTTGCTCCCTTGTTATTTCATTACTTCTCCCCTGTGCCTGAGAGCAAAGCCAGGGAATGTGAAGTCAGCCATTGGTTTGGAGGTGCTTGTCCCTGCTTGGATCCCCAGCTATGGCTTATGGCTGTTGCCATTGGAGTGACCGTAGTGAGGTCAGACCTGGTCTGACACGGCTGGTGACCGTGGCTGGCTACAGAACAGGGGCAGAATGGGCTTTGCTCCCATTGCCCTGCCATGTGCCTCATCTCTAACCTGCAGGAACCACCCGTAGGTCGGAGAGGGCTGTTCATCCTCCACATGGCTGACTCCCCAAAGGCTGTCCGTGAGGGTGACGGCAAGTGCTGGGTTTCTTTCTTTGTGCTGTGGATGTGTATCCACTAGGGACTGGGCTGTGATCACCGGCTCATTTCACACAGGCCACCCCATCCCGGTGACCTCCACATCCTGTCACCAGCTTCCCCGGGCCAGCCAGTTCCCCCGGCATGGTTTGATCTCGGATTCCCTTCAGCCAAGTGGGTTTTGTGCGACCTGAAATTCATTTTTACCACACAGCCAACACTCTTATCCTTAATGTTACAGGAGGGGTGTTGTTAGACAGACAGTCTGAGCCAGCCATCCTCTAAAGCTCTGTTTCTCCCTGTGTGACTGGGAGAAGCTGGCCCAGGCCAACCCTCACTCCTCTGGAAGGAGGCTCCCTCACTCTGGTTTCATTTGGAGGCAATTTTTGAAACCTCCCCTGGCATCCCCAAGTGACAGGTTGACAATCCTACTGCAGGGATGCTGGGTCATTATCAGGGCCAATGGCTGCTCTCGGTGCCCTGCATGGTGTGGTGCCAGTCCCTCTTTATCACAGTACATGGGACCACCGCTGAACGGGTGGACCTACTGTTTCATAACAGAACTCATTGTACCTGGTCCTTTCTTATTCCTTTGTCCAACCACTGCTGTCCCGAAGTTGCTGCAGGAGGGCTGGTGGGACCCAAAAATAAGGCAAAGAGGTTAGGTAGCTGCTTTGCAGATTCACCATCTGCTGGGCAGTGTTTCTTTACCATCTCCCTATGTTCAGGTGTGATACAGACACCCGCTGCGGTAACCAGATCCAACCACATTCTTAGGCCCTGCTGAAACCTTACGGGTTCAGGTTTCAGACAGGAGCAAGACATACAAAGGGGTCTGCTTAGAGCGGCAGCAAGATCCAGACTGTCTCTGCTGCCCCAGCACTTCCAGCTCCCTCCCCACTAGTTGGAGCTAACGGAGAAACATAGGGTTAACCTTTAAAGGAGAGGAACGTTATGCTCCGTCATCATTCAAGATTGCCATGGAAGAGATTCGGCATCTGAGACAAAGCAGAAAGTTTCCTCCCAGTCTTGCTACAGGGACAGCCCAGGACAGGGGGATAAGCTTGCTTATCTATGTGGGACATTAATAAAAGTGAATTGCACTCAGATTCTTGTTTTGTTTTGCTCAAGGGACAAAGCAATCATGGGATTTATTGCCTTTTGCCAACAAACACACACAAACATTCCATCAAATCATATATATATTTATCTGGGAAAAGCAAGAAACTTTTGAGAGTGCAACCCCTCCCCTCCCCTGTTATTAATCTGTGGGTTTTATCCAAGTTTCATTAAAACATGGACATACTTAAAAAGGATTTTAGGATAACAGTGACTGACTCTGTCTGTTGACCTGTGTTAGTAGTCAGACCTCTGGGGCCAGATTTCCTGGCTGAAGAATGTCAGCTCTTGGTGGGGTGAGGTTTGGGGCCAGGTGTTACCCAGCAACCTGAGATGAGAAGAAGGTGGCATTTCAAAAGAACCAAATCTAAAGGAATGTGGAGCCGTCTCGTTGGCAAGGCCAAGGCCAGAGTGGATGGAGAGAGTGATCCGCCTCCTCTCTTGAGGGACTGCCACGGATCAGTAGTAAGACACATTGGCAGGAACCTGGTAATTAATTTACTGTTGCCAATGCCTGTGCAAGGTCTTTGAACAGAGAGCAAACTTTATTCTCTCAGCATGTCGATAGGTGGATACCTTTCATGACATTCACTGGAGGGGTCAGGGAGGGAGAGTGTCAGGGTAATGACACCCATGGCTGGGTAGTCTTCAGGGACTGAACCTGGGATCTCTGAGTCTCAAAGCATGAGCCTCGACTGCTTGAAATAAAAGGCGAGAATCATTAGCTCCAAGGCAGTATAGCTTTCAAACCTCATACCTGATGTAGCCACAAGAGGGGGACAAAGAGCCATACTATTAGCTTGGGTCTCATGTTTATTACAAGCAACATCATGCCCAAATATATACTCATCGGCACCACACCGAATAGCACCGCTGAAGCAATCACTCTCACACAAACCCCTACAAGAATGCTTCCGCGTTATTTGAGCTTGTCTGGATAACAGAGGAGTTTGGAAAATCCTAGCTGGAGTCATGGCTCTGGGAGAGCACTAGTTGGAACCGGAACTCTTTTATTTAAATCTTTAGGACTCGTCTTTATCCCTCCTGGCTCTAGTTAATGCCAGAACCGGCCTCAGCAAAATCTGCCTTTTTGCCAGAAAAGAAGAAGGATGAAAACTCCCAAAGATCGCTGTAGCAGTCAGAGAAAGAGACTCATTCGCACCCTCCAGGGATGGTATAACGTGATAGTCATATTGCACAGTAATCAGTAAGATTACTAGTTAATCAGTAAGAGTCCTTTGTACTGATAGGGCGAATACTGTACTGTATCCTCCCTGGGGCTCTGCTCTGGGCAAGCCACTACACAGAGAAGGAAAAGGGGGAAATGAGTGGGACTGGGATATAAGTTACGTGCAAAGACACCCACATAGAAAGGGGCAAGGAAAAAGCCTCCCCAAGGTGTCTAGGTTCCTGCAGATATGGAGCTGACCTTTACTCACCAGCTGTTTCACATTGGATCTTGAGGGACCAGGGGGGTGAGGTGATATCTTTGGAAGTTGGTCCAATATAAGACGTTACCTCACCCACCTTGTCTTTCTAATATCCTGGGACCGACACGCCTACACCATCTCTGCAAACAACATTGGGTCTTGAGTCGTTTGCAAATGAAAGGCCAGGTGCTGGTGGACACCAGCACAAGGGCAGATCCTGCAGCATTTCTTTACAGAGAAGGACGGCTGGCAGGCAAAACCAACTGGAAAAGAGTAATCAGGATGCACAGTGCCCATCAGCTCAGGTGGGAACTGGGCGCAGGCTGCCATGACTTCTAGGAGAACGACTACAGCTACCCTGCAGCTTCAGCTGACATAAGTTATGTCACTCAGGGTTGGGAATTAGCCAGTCCTCTGAGCAACATAACTTAGGTCGACTTAGGCGCCGATGTGGCCTGTACTATGTTGGCGGGAGAGCTTCTCCCACTGATGTAACTACCGTCGCTCATTGGGGGTGGAGTTATTAAGTTGACAGGAGAGCTCTCTCCGGTCGGCTTAGAGTGGCTACACTCGAGGGCTTACAGCAGCACTGTTGTAAGCTCTCGAGTGTAGCCCTGGCCTGAGAGCTGGAGGGTTAGCATGAAGCGATGCAGGCAGAATTTGGGATTTCTGTGCTTAGCCCTTGACGGAGGAGATAGTCCTGCCCTGTGTGTTGCGATTTCTCACTCCCCTGGTCTGTTCTTAATTCCTGCTGGCATGAAAGCAGGATCGGCTTGCTTCCTTGCTGCAGAGTTGGCTCGGGCTGGGAGCTCTGATACCTGTCACCATCCAGACTGATTATGATTTTGCTGAAGTTTTTTTGGTTTTAAACAGAAAAAGCTGATTTATTCCAGCTGTCGGTTTTCTCAAAACTCGATGCAACGGATTCTGCATCACAAGCTGGGCTTTAGAAGAAAGGGGTGTCTGGGGGAATATGGATCCCTGGGAATGCTCCTAACAGGAGAGAAGAAGAGAGAGGAAGGGTGGAAAAGAACCAGAAAGCAAGGGAGGAGGAGTCAAAGGGAAACCTGGCAACTGAGGGGTGGAATGAAGGTGTGGCTTGAATTAGTAGAGGCTTTGCTATGAGGGCAACTAAGGGGACCAACAGAAGTTACGAGCGTAACCTGGACGAGAGAAGAAAGCTGTCCTTTCCCACTGGAGCAGCTCTATTTACACACATCCACGCATCACATGTATTTGTCACAGCCAGACCTAGTGGTCAGAGCCAGGGTCCACTGTCACGGGACAGGAATCTAGAGTCATCTGGGTCAGGATACCGGCAGACTAGAAGCAGGGGACAAACATAAGAGCACAACCACGAATTGGTAACCAGAGTCAGGCCAGGCTGGGGTACCAGGGAGTCAGATACAGGAATCAAACAGGAGCTCAGAACCACAAGTCGAACAGCAGGAAGTCAAGCCACGGGAGCTACCTAGGGTGACCAGACAGCAAGTGTGAAAAATCAGGACAGGGGGTGGGGGGTAATAGGAGCCTATATAAGAAAAAGACCCAGAAATCAGGACTGTCTCTATAAAATTGGGACATCTGGTCACCCTAGAGCTACCAGGCACACAGTCCAAAGCAGGGTGAATCCCAGCTGCATAGACAACTTCTTGTACCTGCGCTGGGTTTATATAGAAGCTGTGGACCAATCAGGACTCCCAGCAGTCTGCCAATCGGGTTCCAGGACTGGAGTCCTCTATTAAGGTTCAGCTTCTGGATGGCAGGTTGGAGTGTCCTAGCTCCTAAGAGTCCTGTGGCCTGGCATTCAGGACCTGCAGTCCCTGATATCCCCCCTTCCCAAGGGGTCCCCTCAGGGCAATGCGGGACTAGACTTTTTTGGGGGATTCTTATGGAACGCCCGCACAAGTCTGGGAGCGTGTACATTTTCCGCAGGCTCCCAGGTGGGTTCCTCAGGCCCATACTCCTCCCACTTGACAAGACACCAGAGCCTGCCCCATTTATGTTTGGAATCCAGGAGCTTGTGAACCGCATATTCCTCACTGCCGTCAAATCCAGCCTTGGTCCTTCTCTGGGGAACACAAAGATCTGTGGTGTGTCTGTCTCTTGCGGCCTTTCCATAGTGCTTCCCAGGCTGGAGTATCACCACACATGCAGCGGACACTGGTGGGGAATGAAAGATTGTTGCCAACTGATGTTTTTTATTTTGTTTCATAGGGGACAACACAGAGATTGTAAACAACAGCCAGAGACGCCATCCGAAGATTAAAGAGCTTGGGAAGTTTCCAGGACTAAGTTTCACTCCTCCTCCTCCTTTCCCAGGGGCCAGGCCGGTGGGTGTGGGCTTTGACGGGATCTCCTGCAACAGCTCCAGCCAGCTCTGTTATAACTTCATCTGTCACTTGGATGAAAACAGGTGTATTGCCGCAAATGTCAAAGCCTCGGATCTTAGCATCTGACCAAAAGCTGTTGGGATGGGGTCTTGCTTTATTGTTTGGACGGGACTGGCACAGTGCGTGAATCGGGGTGGAAACCGAGACTTTACGGTGAAACCTTGGAGTGTCCTGTTTTAATGGTCGCTCCTGTGTGTGCGAGTGAGTGTGAGTGCGTCTGATGTATAGTGATATGGGTATTTGGGAATGTAGATTTGCCGATTTCCATCCACCAGCCCCTTTCCCATACCATTGGCTGGAAAACACTTGAGAAAATAAAGGAGCATAACATTACTTGTAGGGGAGGGTCGTACCATCATTTAGGTTGTACCATCACATCCGTCCCCAGGTAGAACACTGCTTGGTAAGTATGTTGTAACATCGCTCAGTATGTGTGCGGGAGGGGTTGTGTGCAGTGGGTGTGTTTATGGATGGGCATGTGTGTAGTGTACTGAGGGCATACCTGGAGTGTGTGCACATGTAAAATGTATCAGGGGGTAGCCGTGTTAGTCTCTATCTACAAAAACAACAAGGAGTCTGGTGGCACCTTAAAGACTAACAGATTTATTTGGGCATAAGCTTTCGTGGATAAAAACCTCACTTCTTCGGATGCATGGAGTGAAAGTTACAGATGCAGGCATTCTATACTGACACATGGAGAGCAGGGAGTTACTTCGCAAGTGGAGAACCAGTGTTGACAGGGCCAATTCAATCAGGGTGGATGTAGTCCACTCCCAATAATAGATGAGGAGGTGTCAATTCCAGGAGAGGAGAAGCTGCTTCTGTAATGGGCCAGCCACTCCCAGTCCCTATTCAAGCCCAGATTAATGATGTTAAATTTGCAAATGAATTTTAGTTCTGCTGTTTCTCTTTGAAGTCTGTTTCTCAAGTTTTTTTGTTCAGTGATAGTGACTTTTAAATCTGTAATAGAATGACCAGGGAAATTGAGGTGTTCACTTACATGTAAAATGGTGCATGTATTGTTTGGTGAGAGTAGTGAGGTATGTTTGCTGTTGTAGCGGAATCCGCGAGTGTTGTACTATGTCAATTTAGAGGGTGTATGTGGAATGTGTATTGGCTAGTGTGTGTCTACATTGTGTTGGTAGGTAGTTTGTGTGATCTGTGTGTGCGTGCAGAGAGACGTGTGGGGGGTGAGTGCCTGTGGAATACTATGGGACGCGTTTTCCTCAATGGAAGCTCAAGAGGTCACTTAGTCTTTAAATATAAGCAGCGATTAGATGCTGCACTTGGCGTTTTCTAAGACAACAGCTTCTGTTTAATGTAACTTTAAAATGGTCCAAAGTGAAATGTCTCCAGATCTGTTACAAGCACTCCACTCCAAGCCTGTCATGGTGCCCTGTGGGGAGGGAGAGTGGGGGCAGTTTTAATCCCTTCACTCCTGGGAAGATTCAGACTCCCCACTCATGCCCGGGGCTCGGGCTGCTGCAGAGATTTCCCTTGGGACGGAGAGAGCACTTCAAGTGGTTCAGCTGTCAGCCAAGAACGCTGTGGTACAGTCTCCTCAGCCCAATGGACTGTCAAGGCACAGGGCCTTGAGGAAGCAGAGATGGCCATCCTCCTCTGGGCAGGACGAGGAGGCTGGGTAAGGCTTATGGGACAATGGGGAACGGCTTCCTTTGTATTTATGTACATTACAAAACCAACATGTGAATGAAAATTCACTCCCAATTCCTCAGCCAAACCCTTGAAAGCCTGAAAACGTAGCGCTTGAGCCGCGAACCCCTGAATTTTACAATGGTTGGTGAAAACAGTGCCAGTAACACTCACTCTGGGTTCAGCAGTAAGTTGCCCCAATGCTGCAAAAAATCTCAGCAAATTTCTTGTTGACTCTGGCTGTTGAAATGCTTCACTCTGCACCAGTCCACGGAGTTAATGGCCAGGAGCTTGTCAAGTCCTTGGCCGCGGAGAGGCTGGTTTGGATGAGCTTCTGGCAGGGACAGCGAGGCGGGAACAAATTCCGTTTGGTGCAGTCAGCAGGTTGTATCGGCGTAAGCGGTACGTCGGCGGATGAAACGCTGTACATCGGAGGTGAGGGATATTTCCTGCTCGAGTAAGAGGATTCTGGTGGGGGGAATCACGCGTCTGAAGCTTGAAAGAGGCCGGTGAGTAGGGCTTGATGTTGTGAAAGACACTCTGCCTCCCTTGTGTTATTGTTGGGATTGCCAAGGAAGAAGCAAATGTACCAGAAAGGGCTGAAGCCTTCCATTCCAAACCGGCAGAAAGTGAAATCTTGTCTCTCTTCGAGTGTGGGCTTGGCACTGGGTCAGATCCCGAGGCAGATGACCTTACAAGGGATGTTTATAGGAGTTGCCTCTGAATTTGCTTCCTGGTTCTCATCTCGCTCAGGGCTGGGCCCGAAGACTTTGTGTTACTGTGAACCCCTGCTCATGCTGGGAGCAGTGCCCTGGTAGCTGGAACCACATTTAATCCCAAGTGTTGTTCACCCAGAGCGTGGATGTTTCCCCTGAGCAGCGTGTCTGAGTGCTGTGTCAGAGCCATGTTCTAAGACCGTACTCCAGCCTCCCATGCTCTTACCTGGAGCCGTCTCACTGGTGCCTAGCATGGGCCTCACAAAACCCCCTGTCTGCAGTGGTCAGGGAGACACAGTGGCAGCCAGCACAGTTCCTCTCGAAGGGGGAGATTGTGCCCCAAAATCCATGCACAGGGGAAACGCTCCACACCTGGATCTCTCCCCATATGCTCAGAAAGGGCATTGGGCCGGCTATCTCCAGGGCACCTTTCCCCCTTTTTTCAGACCGAGGTAGTTGTGACGGGTTGGATCACAGAAACCCCCTTGGGAGCTGCCACCCGATGTGCAAAGACTACCCCTGCTTCTGTTTTCCCTGCCAGCTCAGGACTCCAGCACCCTGTCTTGCTGAGCCAGACAGTCCCGTCTGGCTCCAGACACAGACCCAGGGTCTGAATCACTTGTCCCAAAGCTGCAAGTTTACCTGAAAACAGCTCGCAGTAGCGTGCTTGTCTTTAGCACTCAGATGCCCAACTCCCAATGGGGTCTAAACCCAGATAAATCCGTTTTACCCTGCATATAGCTTATGCAGGGCAAACTCATAAATTGTTCGCCCTCTATAACACTGATAGAGAGATATGCACAGTTGTTTGCTCCCCCAGGTATTAATACATACTCTGAGTAAATTACTAAATAAAAAGTGATTTTATTAAATACAGACAGTAGGATTTAAGTGGTTCAAAGTAGTAACAGACAGAACAAAGTAAGTCACCAAGCCAAATAAAATAAAATGCGCAAATCTATGTCTAATCAAACTGAATACAGATAATCTCACCCTCTGAGATGTTTCAGTAAGTTTTTCTCAGACTGGACACCTTCCAGGCCTGGGCACAATTCTTTCCCCTTGTACAGCTCTTGTTGCAGCTCAGGTGGTAGCTAGGGGATTCTTCATGATGGCTTCTCTCCCTCTCTCTTCTCTTCCCCCCTTTATATATCTTTTGCATAAGGCGGGAACTCTTTGTCTCTCTGGGTTTCCACCCCCCCTCACTGGAAAAGCACCAGGTTAAAGATGGATTCCAGTTCAGGTGACATGATCACATGTCACTGCAAGACTTCATTACTCACTTGCCAGCACACACATATACAGGAAGACTCACAGGTAAATACAGCCATCTGCAGACAATGGGAGTCATCAAGATTCCAAACCATCATTAATGGTCCACACTTTACACAATTACAATAGGCCCTCAGAGTTACATTTTATATTTCTAGTTTTAGATACAAGAGTGGTACATTTATACAAATCAGATGATCATACTCAGTAGATTATAAGCTTTGTAATGATACCTTACAAGAGACCTTTTGCATGAAGCATATCCCAGTTACGTTACATTCACTTATTACCGTATTTTCTCTAAAACCAGCTCAGTTACATTATATTGACTTATTATCAAGTTTTTATAAAACCATATAGACTGCACAACGTCACAGTAGTCTCTCCACTTGTCAGAGACCTGTGCATAGATAGGAAGGGCTTGAGGACTGGATTGGCTGGGGAGAGAGGAGGTGGGCGAGATGTGTGCAGGGGAGTGCACATTGTCCCCTCATCCAGTGAAGATTACACAGTACATACAGTCTGGGGCTTATTAAACAGAACAGAATGCTGGAGGGCATGCAGCGACCAGGGGCTGTTCAGATACCAGGGTGATGGGTGTGCCATAAACCGATATAGGGATAGAAACAAACCCTGTCTAACTCCTTTAAATCTCTCTCTCTCTCTCTCTCTCTCTCTCTCTCTCTCACACACATACCCACACCCTTTATACTCAACACCTGAACAAAATAGTTCAGTTAGTCTATTGAGAAAAGTAGCCCATGTTCTCGGCAATGAATCAGTATCACACTTTGCTAGAGAGGGCTCAGTTTTACCAATATCCTGAATATGGTTGGATCCACGGTGAATATTAGCAACCACGTGTCTTGTTGCATAATAGGATTAAGCAAACTGTACCTAATAGGCAAATAATCACAAACCCAACATCCCAGAGAGTGATTCCAGGGTTTGACTATCCTGCAATTATCAGTCTTTGGGCTTTCATGGGTAACTGGAATCACTTAACTACCAGGTACGGATACAAGTACCACAAAACCCATGTCCAAATCCACATCCCCACTCCTGGATCCCTTTGTCCACCCCACAATACAGGAGATAAGTAAGTTATATGGGAATTTAGTGTTGTTGCAGCCATGTCAGTCCCAGGATATTAGGTGGGTGAGGAAATATCTTTTATTGGACCAACCTCTGTTGGTGAGAGAGACAGAGCTCTATTCTGTGTAATCTCGAAAGCTTGTCTCTCTCACCAACAGAAGTTGGTCCAATAAAAGATATCACCTTAACCACCTTGTCTCTCTAATTTGGGAATTTATACATCCATTTTTGCTTTCTTGCAGATAGAAATCAATTTAACACTTAACCAAAGTCCCCCCCCATTCACTATTTTCTAACTAACTATATGGATTCCATTTTTCCATGGGTCCCTGTGTGGGATAAACCAGAACTCATGCCTTCATTTATATAGCAGTATTTATGAGATATGAACATGGGTTATATCTTTCCATTTATAATTGTCAGAAGCATGATTGGATTTTGTTCCTCTAATTCTTTATCTTGAATAAAATGTCGGATTTGAAGACCTATTATTAGCAAATTTATATCAGCTCTGGAGAGCTGCAGATGATAATGAATCACCTTCTGCAGTATTGATACAGGGACTTTAAGCCTGCCAACAACCATTCTTTAAACTGTGCTTTGGACTTAGGTGGAGAAAACCTCAGATGGAATTAAAATGGGTTTACAGTGCTCCTACAGTGTGCCCTTGTGTAAAATGGGAAAAATGAAACTGATCTTTGCAAAATACTTTGAGATCTCTGGATGAAAGGTACTATATAAGTGCTAGGGATTGTTATTATATACCTGGAAAACAGATCCCACATCTGGAAAGTATGTTTCACTGCTGTGTGCCTAGGTCGAGCCTGTTCCAGAGACACATATTGACAGCAGATAAATGGGAAATCCCAAACAGGAGTCCCCAGTGCATACACACTGACTCAACTCCAGTTCTACTCAGCAATACACTCGATACGGCTTGAATCCATGTCTTACCACAGACAAGTCTGGCTTCCCAAAAATATATTTTCGTGTTGGGAATTGTCATATGTCCAAGCCTTTCTGCACAGCCAGAAATGAGCGAGACAAATCTGAGTCCTGTAACTCACCCCAATGCATCTGGAGGAGTACTTATTGACCGTTCTAAAAGCTCTCTCCAGCATTGCTGCAGGCAGGTGTTGAAAAAGGTAAGAGGTCTTGTGTTATTTCCATCTGTAAGAAGCCAGTTCTTCTCCCTCCATCCAAGAAACTGGCAGCTGAGACCATGAAGTGACATCATTCCCAACACCTTCCAAAACCGCAAGGTAATTGTTCTTCTATAAACCAAACAGTAGGAGTAACCTTTAATCCTAAATAAAAGCTCTTTTGTAGTGACTTCAAAAGGCAAACCTGGATGGAGCACAAAACCAAGTGCCCCCCAGAGCTCTCTCATATACGTCCTGAGGTTTCCACATGAGCTTCAAGATGTGTGAAAGAAAGGGAACTGAAATTCCCAGTGACACTAAATATAACACATTGTCTTCTTGGTAAAGAGAGCTCTCTTGTTGACAGGCAACCACTTGATGGCTTTGAATCAAATTAGATTGGCGTGTAACTTAGCCAAGGAGTTCATCTACGCAGCGGATATTAAACACTCCTGCAGTGAAATGTAGAGGGAGTTTTGCCATTTACCTCAGTGGGGCCAGGATTTCATCCCAGGAAAACAGAGAGACACAATTTGCCACTAGCCTTGGCTTTCCGGTTTGCATGTAAAGCCCTAATCCAAGGCAGATATATTTCCCCAAGCCAACCTCTAAAGCACCATAAGCCAATACCCCCACTCAATGCAGACAGAGACTTCTCTAGGTGTTTCAAGATCAAAACCAGAGACTATTTCTGAAACTTTTGCCCCCGGTGTCTGATTTGTCACAATCTCCCCAGAGTAGTCCAGTCTGCTCAGACATAATCGTTCTGCCATTTGTACTGCCAGGGGAAGGATCTTTTAACAGCAATGGACGTTTCAGTTCTGGTGGAAGGACTAGTATGCTGAACGTCACTATATGCCTCAGAAGCGGAGATGTTTATGCTCTGGGAAAGCGTTCTGTAGAACACCCAGGAGAGCCGGAGGCATTCCCCACCTACATGCTTCCTGCACCACTTAGTCAAGGAGGATGTAGAGCTAGCCTCCGAAGGTGATGGGAGCTTTGCAACTGCCTTCAAAGGGAGCAGTTCAGTCCGTAATTCCCTGAAGAATGCATCCATTTTATTCCCTCCACCCAAGCAGCAGATCGCAGACTCGCTGGCACAGCGCCGCCTGCTGGTCATCCAGGAATTAGCTCAATTTCAGCACTCGGAGCGCCTCCTGCTGGCCGGTGTCTCTTCTGCCGCAGGCCCCATGTTCCTCCCGGACCCCGGTGCCCTTTTCCTTGGGATTCTGCCCACAGCAGTACCCCACACTCTGGGTCTCCCCTCCCAGGGGAACCCCCTTCCCCTATGCCCACCTTGCCTCAGTGGCTACTGCCAGTCATCATCTACCCCCTTTCCCTGGGGCAGACTGCAGTCTGTAATGGCCATTCATCATTGGCAAGGGGGTCGGACCTGCTGCCTCTGCCTATCCCCGGGCTGCACCTCTGCAGCCCCAGTACCTCCTTAGGCCTTTGATAAGGCCTCAGCCTGGAGAGTTGCCGGCTGGAGCTCCCCAGCTCCTTTTGCCCTTCCCCAGCACTGCTCTGCTTCAGGTACCCTGTGCTCCCAGGCAGCCAGGCCCTTCCCACTCCAGGGATGGAGTGAGCTTGACCCAGCTCCTCCCTTAGCCCTTATAGCAAGGCCAGCTGTGGCCTGAATGGGTGTGGTCAGAGCTGTGGCCGCCTCCCCTGTCAGCCTACCTTCTTTTCTAGGAGTGGGGTAACCGCCCCGCTACAACCCATTACCTACAAGTTATAAAAAAAAAACCCCATCAACTAATACTTGGCCTAAGTACAGTGGTCACATGGTCTGCGAGTATGATTCCAATTTAAAGTACAAGGAGTTCTGGTTTCAGGGCTTGGACAAACGCTCCAAGAGAGTGAAATCTCATTTACCTTTAGAGTTTGGTACCCAGGTATAATGGTGGCAAGGACTTTAGAAAGGCGTCTATGATGGTTCACTGTCATGGAGTCACAGATCGTGCCCACTCTTGGCCCCGTGCGGTCTGTGGGGGGTGCCCCTTTCAGTGCGACAGCCCTTCTCAGGGGTCCACTCTCTCTTGGGGTCAGGCCCTTCCACCTCCTGGAGCCGCACAGCTCCGAGCCTTAGCACGTCTGTCTCTGCCATGGGCCCCCTCAGGGAGTCCACTCGCTCTGGACCCCCGGAGCCTCCACCCCCGAAGGGGTTGATGCAACCCTGTTCTCTAGACCGGAGTGACTCTCAGCCAGCATAAAACAAGAGGATTTATTGAGAGTTGAACACAGCACAGGAAACTCTCAGGGCCTCAGGCCTGGCCTCCCTCAGCTCAGCACACCCCAGTCTCCCTGCATCCAGGTGGGCTCTGCCTGCTCCCCCTCTCCAGCCCAGAGCTCCCCTGCTTCCCAGCTGGGCATCTGAGATCCCCGGCCCCAAGTCCCGCCTCTGTCCATTGTCTTCTCTCCAGGGAAACAGGGTCGTAAACTGGGGCCTCCTCTCCTCACTTCTGTCCTCTGGCTGGAACCGGCTGGTCAGGACACTGGGATCCTCTCTTCACAGCCCATTGTCCACCCACTGGCCAGAACCGGCTGGGTCTCTGGGTCGGGGTCTCAGGTCACCGGTCACTGGGGTATCCATCCTCCAGGCCATTGGCTGGGGTCCCACATTCCCTCTCCGGTCCTCTGTAACAACAAACTCCCTCTCCCCTCACCTCGTTAAACCAGGGAAACTGAGTCCCACCCCCTCCGCATGCAAACCATTGAAACCCCACCGAAAGCAAGAAAACAAACAAGAAAATCCTCCACTTCGTCACATTCCCTCTTTCAGATTTTTTCTAAGGGACCATTTTGATTTTTAATTTCCAAAATTTCTGTCTTATTTGGTTTTGCTCTGGTGGGCACTTTTCTCGCTTTGGCTCCACTGACCCCATACTTTTCTTGTGGAGAGCCATATTTCTTTTCTAGATCTGCAGTTTCTATCTTTGCCAGACGGCTTCTGGCCGCCTGCAGTTTACTAAATAAAGTTTATCCTGATTTGCCGGTCCAGTGATGATGCTGTTCCAGACTCTCAATTGCTCTGCATAAATCATTTCCCTGGATATCTCTCATATTGGAGGGTTTAGCTGCAAATGAAATATATTGCCCCTGAGGAATTCTTCCTAGAGTTTTCCATTTAAGCAAAGTACTCTAGCGTGTTCTGCTAAATTAATCATATGGAAACTGATTTTTCAGGAGGGGGGCGTTGGTCCATTTCCCACTCAGGAGTGAAGAATCCAATCTCCATACATTAATCCAGATTTAGTTGCTGGAAAGGTTCAATGCACAGATACCAAGTGATGCTCCAACAGTATTGGGTGGGAGGGGGTCATTCTGAATTGGCAGTAGTAGTGGAATTATACTCCATGACTCCACACCCATAGCTCTGGCCTCCACTAAGGAGCTGGTGGGAGAGGGGCTGTGGCTGGCCCTGTGATTTGTTCCATAATGGGGCTGGACCCTCCTCCCACCCCTCACAAATGGGGAGAAGTCCCCCAGTTGGGAACCTCATAGAGGCTTCCCCCTCTTTAGGCCCCACTTGTGGTTTCTGCTGTGGGACGGAGAGTTGGGCCATAAGTGAGGACCTCAGGAGTTGACCCACAGTGAGGATGTAACAGAAGCAGCAAGGCCAGTTCCTTATAAAATCAGGACAGCAGGGAGTACAAACATAACCAGTGAAAACTCCGTCTCTCTCTCCCCTTCCCTCCCTCCAGTACAACGGCCCTGGGCATTCTGGAGCTCGGAAGAGACTTCAAAGAATCCTGCGTGCTGCTGTCACCACTCCTCTCCTTTTAGAAATGTAGAAGGATGAATAATACACCAGACCCGCCCACTCTCGCTTTAATCTGTCATGCTCCACGGAAATTAAGCTGTTCTCTTACAAGAAGGCAATTTGTGCTCCTGGTATCCTCAGTGGGGAAAGAGCTCATCGCTGGAGTCAGGTTATTAATATCTTGCACGTTAAGCAATACAACTTTTGAATTGGCTATTTGTGCATTCTTAAATACTTCCCTACCAGTGTTCCATGGACCAGTGACCCTTCAAGATGGCATGGCTTAGCCCCTTTCTTATTTCCTCACATGCGCTCCACCCCGTCCAAGTCGAGGGCCCTGAGATTGAAATTTCTTATTGAAAAGAAGGAAAACCCTACTGGACAGCTAGCCTACATGTTGTAGATACAGCCCCGCTAATTAAAGTGCAGGACCTGATGGTCGCCAAGGGGAGGTCACATGGACTAGTCAAACCTTCAACTCATTCTGATCAGCAAGAAGTAGCTATTGACAGGCAGAACCCCGGGGGGAAGGGAGGGGCGGGGATGTTAACCTGCCGGGAGTCATCACACACAAGCCTTTTTCTTCCTCAAGTCCAAGCCCTCTGTTCTCCTGCCTCAGAATACCGATGTTATTGGGAGTTCCTTGTAACTGCCATGGGGAAATAGAACCTGGGGACTTTCAGTTGGACCAGTCCGTATTGGCTCATCTTCAGGTTCTTTTTCATATCTAATCACAATCAGACTTGGAAGTTAGAAGATGCATGAATGGGTCTCATTCCTCCCAGTCTGACCTTCACTCACTCACTCACTCACTCACTCACTCTATCTATCTACTGCAGCCCATCACCAGAGTATTTTAGCACCCTCCACAAAGTCTCTAGCAGACTTCATGGAGCCTCTGGCACTTTTCCCTTTTCCGGGCCAGAACTCTGTTTGGACTAGGGTTTTGTTTGACTTTTGGGGTGGGGGAATAGAAAGGGGAGTTTGTATTGTGAACATTACTAATGGTGGAAAGGCTTTCTCCAAGAGGAGGATTGTGCATCATTTCCTATGTCCTCCCTCTCATTGCAGCTGGATAAAGAAGTGGTGCAGATAGTCCAGTGTTTCCACCACTAGTCAGGGGGCTCAGAATGGGGTCTCTCCATGCCAGCAGGGAGTCTGTACCCCATCCTCCAATCTCTCTGTCCTAGATTCTGACTTTCCAAGATCAAGTTAAAAAGGGCATGCTGGGGCCTTCCCATCCTGCTCCACCAAAGGGAAGCAACGCCCACTCCTATCTCTGGAAATGACCCCCACCCCCAGCAAAAGCTACCAGGGACACAAAGGAAACATATTGTGGAGAAAGAGGCTCCTGTTAATACATTGCAGGTGCTAGTGTGGGCCCAATGCAGACAGGTGTGTTTTCCTTTCTGTGAACCGGACTTGGCTTATAAATAAACAGAGAGATCAGGTGATCCCTCTGGCTCTGCCATACCCCGCCGAGTGGTCCCCAAGCGAGAAAGCGCTCCTTGTTTCAGGCAGGGGTGCGAGCCAAGCTGAGGGGGGTTGTTTTTTTAACTCTTTGTGCCTTGGCTGCACCTACAGAGAGCTGCAGACCTCACGGCGAAGCAGAGCTCCTGGGATCTGCACGTGCTCCGGGCACTTCAGGTCTCCTGCCATGCAAAACTCAACGACGGCTTTTGGAGTCGTCCCACCTGAAAGGGGAGACGGAAACTGGCAAAGGAGAGAGCGCTAAGGAGTCTGCAGGATGCTGAGCCAGAAGAAATGGGTGGGCTGGCCCCCTTCCTTCGCCGGGCGTAGGAAGAGAACTTGGTGCCAGGCCTGGATGTAAATAGCATAAGATTGATGGTAGCCAGAGTGAACTATAGACTGTTTGTGCTCCGTCCTGAAACAGCGCTAAACATAAAGTGAGACCTTTCTTTTTCCAGCCTGGAGAGAGAAAAATCTAATTCACTGGGCAAGTTAAGTGCCAAAGCACTCAAGGTGGCATGCATCCCTTATGTAACAATAATGTGCACATACCACTTAAGCCCTAGCTCTGTGGCTGGGCTGCCTGCTAGCATCAGTGTTACTTAAGAATAAAATTGCAGGAGAAGGGGAAAACCACTTAGCATCGAGTCTTTATCCCAGAGCAAGGCTACGGAGGCTGCCTGAGCAACAGAGGGCCCGCATGGTGCAACGGGTGAATTGGCAGAGCGTGTCTTGTCTGGTAATATGGGCAAGAAGTCCAAAAAGAGGGTGTGAGCAAGCAACTGGGGGAAGAACGTTAGCACATATTGGGGCTCACCCAAAGCCCCTCTGAAGTCAATGACAGGTGGCTCTTAGCCCCTCTAGCTATAGCAGAAGGAGGTGTCGGGTTTGTGCTTTGAGGGAAATTTGCCAGGCTGGTGCCGGGAAGAATTGTTCTTTCGTGCTCAGCCAGGATGAGGCTGGAGGTCACGCCAACATCTTACATACTCCGAGCAGTGAGAAGTTACTGTGTGTCCCATGAATAATCATGTCAGGAATGGAGTTCGAATAGTCCAAAATCAATAAGCCCTTGCAGCCAAGTGTCAGGGTCATCATGGGCTATGGAAAGCACTGCCAGGAACCAACTAGGCTAAAGGCTTAATTCCTTCCTTCCGCCACCTTTGGACCTACTCCTCCAGTTCAAAGAGGGGCCTGCAGGCAACAGTAGCCACTTACTCCTTACTGAAAGGGTCAGCCCCTTTGTCCATAGAGCCTGGCCAGTGAAGGACACATACACAAAAACAGCTTTGATGGTTAGAAAACCCAATGAGACAATGTGAAAAACTTCTCTAAGGTGAACGAATTTAAGCTTCGGTTTCATATATTAAAAAGTTACCCGGAGTAGGAAAGGTTAAGATTCCTTCCTGAACCTCCTATCAGTCCATAGCATTTCAGCATGGCCAGAATTCAGGTCTTCCCCAGCTAATCATCTCCACAAGATCCTTCTGGGCACTGTTGTCTAACCATGTCCATCAAATCGCATATGGCTAGAAATCTTAGCAAGAATACAAGCTGTCCTGCTGCCCTCCAGTCTCTCCATGGAAGTAGCAATCCCCAGGATCCTGCCTCAAGCATGGATGCATTTCAGGTCCAATGCTGGAAACTTGGGTCCAAGTTAGAGTGAGAATGGAGTGCGTCGAAGCCATGTGGAAAGCATCAGACATGTGAAGAAAGGAGCAGAGCCAAACCCACGGGCTCTTCTCCAGCTTGTCAGCTCTTCAAAGAAAATACGCTGGTCATTAAGGAGAAAAGCTGAGCTGTAGTTTACCAAGGGATCGGGTGGACCGAAATATTAAATAGAGGAACTGTAGCTGATGGAATGAAATCTATCAAAGTGAAAGGAGGAAGAAAGAAAACAAACCGGTGAAGGAATATTTATAAGTCATATAATGAGAGCAATTTGCAGAGTAATTGAGACGTATCATCAGTGACCAAACATGGAAGAAAAATTCCTCAGCACAGGAAAGGAAATATCTCTGATTTAGGTATTTTATTTTTTATTTTTCTAATGGTGGGGAAAGGAGAACTGCGGTGCTTTGATTCCGAGCGTGTCCAAGCCAAGTCCAACATGTGTTAGCAGGCGCTGTGGTTTACATTAGAAAAGTGCTATAATATTGCTCTACAGCTTTTAAGTGCATTTTTATTATGATGATGATTATTTTCAACTACGCAAATGAGATGCGTGTGGCAAAGAGCTTCAAAAAGGCCCCATGAGTTCCAGAAAGTCATCTAATGGCTGGAATGCTCGACAGAGTTGATTTCTCATATAGGGCAGATTGAAGCCAGGCAGCGGGGACACAGACTGTGCTGTGACTCCACTCTGCGTAGAAAATGCATCACCTCCTATTGCTTCAGTGTCTGACATCAGAGGGTGCTGCTGTAGCAATGATCATGATTGCAAAAGAGGAAGATCATGCGAACTTGCTCATGATTCTTCCCCTGGCCCCAGCTCAATGAGAATGAGTCACTGTGGCCTGGAAACCTCTGACTCTTCCACAGACATACAAATTAGTCCTGAGCCGTATAATTTTGTCAGGCTTTTGATCAACCGTTTTATGGTGGTTGCCATTAAAAAGTCAGCATTTACCCACAGCTACCATCCCCAGGCACCTGAGAAACCACCACACTTCCCTCCCGTGCTTTTACTTGGAGTAGAGGGCACCGCTGGATATTAACGGGAGATAAATGGTGATTATTTTTATGTCATCTAGCAGTTGTCCAATGAGGGAACCGAGACAATACCGTGTGACTTAGGTGACCAACTGCAAGATAAATAAGGAATAATCAACGTGAACAGGTCACAAACAACCCATAAGCTAAGACCAAGAGCTTGTCAAGGTGAGTTACTGCGTGTTAAGCCACTAAGCACAGTAACTTCTTGTGTGGACAAGCCCTGATTCATTAAGGGTCTGCTCCAAAGGAGTGATTCCCGCTGAGTTCGGTGGGCAATGTATCCTGACACAACACTATTAGACAATACTTACAAATAATGACTCCATTTGGAAAAACTGCAGTTGGTTCACAAAGGATGGACTAAGCAGCAAAGGGGCTACATTCGGAATGACGATTACTTAAAACGAACACCTTGTCCATTCTAGGACAACTTGAGATTTGGCCCATTACTTACATCATTTTTAAAAGTCAAAGCTTTTTTTTTAAATCGCAAAATTGCTAACAAGAAATTTCTCTCTTTGAGTAAGAACTTGTTGCCAAGTTTCCACCTGGAGGGAGTTTTTACAGCCAAGTTCTAAACTCTGTAAACCAGGGCTGATATCATGGAAATGCTGAGATGCCATTATCTACAGCAGCAAGCGCACGCCATCACAGGGAAAGTTCCACACGATCATCACAGTGACAAACTGAAGCAAACTTCACTGCCATGTAGCTCTGAGAGGCTCTGCTTGGGTTTTGCTCCAATCGACAAGCTCCCACCACCCTCTGTACTGTTTTTTTCTTTTCCAGACTAGGCTCTTTCATCAAAAGCCCAATAAAGAAAAAGAAAAATCAAACAGTGGCTAGGGAGAACGGAAGCCCTTAAACATCTAAGGCAAGGAGAGCAAAACACTCTACATTTCAGGCCTGGTCTAGACCCCGATGCCCTATTAGGTCAAAAGTCTTGCTATGAAGAAGGAGAAATGGGACTTATTAAACTCCTTTCATATTTTCAGTTGGGGGATGGGAGATTAGGTGTGTGTGTGGGGAGGGCACGGGGGTGGAGGAGGAAAGGGAACCAGCAGCCCATGCAAACAGATTGTGCAATATTTTGCCCTGCACAGAGCTCCCATTGAAAAGCCCAGGAGTTCTGCTTTCAATAATCCTGCTGTTAATAATGCCCCATTGAGTGCTGAGAGAAAGGCAGTATTGAAACGCTAAGGGGCTAGGTCCCCAAGAAGGGTTTGAAAAAAAAAAAAAAAGCGGGGGTTGATGCTTGGTTTTAAACTTCACTGTGTGGCCCTTATGGTAAAGCATGGCTGCAAAAAATGTGCAAAGCCTGTGTGTGTAACCCATTTGCCTCCACAGTTTTATCAGTCAAAACACTAGTGTGCAGAGATTGGGGCTAGGGGGTAGTGGCAGCCAATGCACGAAGAACCTTGATGATTTTCATGCTTGCCTCAGGCCACGTAACAATTATTTTCTTTTTTAAAGAAAGCGAATTTTCAAAGACTTGGTTAGAGAAACAGCCGAGCAAATGGGAGGCAGTGTGCCAAGTGCGGCCCTGTGGAGAGAGCTCACCTAGAGCTAGGTCAAGGTCCATCTCGGCACAATTAATACAGCAGCAGGAGGGCACCAAGCACGTGGCTTCTGTCTAGCTCACTAGGCTACAAAATGTCACTTGGTTTTGTCTGAAATGTTGCTCCTCACCCCCCCGTCCCCCAATTCCCGGCTTCTCCCAGTGTAGGATTTGCCTGCCCCCCACTTAAAGAACTTGACCCTGACTTGAAGGAAAGTCCAGATGTGCTCCTAAGATTCCTGGTCTCAGTTGGGGATTTTAATAACATGACACCTGTAAAACTGGCATACTGCAGGGGCACAAGTGATGGCAGGTATAACTGTCAAGGAGACAAAGGACTGCTGTGGCTAGTGATGGGAGGTATAACCAGAAGCAATAGGAACACATGTTGGACAAAGTCAAGGAAAAAGCCAATAGTTTTGCCTAAGGACGGCAGGATTTGACCAGCAGTTCTTTTAGCCTCTCCTCGTTCCTGCCAGCCTCTAAGGACCTTTGATGACCTCTGAATTCCCTCCAGTTTGTCTCAGTCTTTCTGGTATTGAAGTCTCCAATACGGAACACATTATTCCACCCACAATCTCACTAGTGCCACAGAGTCAATCGTCGCTCTGCCCTGTGATTAACTTCAGTGGGAGCTTGGAATGAGTAAGGATTGCAGGAGCTCATCCTAAATATGGACATCTTAATTGGCTAAGCAATCTCTAAAGCCTTAATCCAAAGCTCACTGAAGTCCATAAGAGTCTTTCTATTCTATTCAGATCAGGCCCTAAGGGAGGCCATAAGAAAAAGGCATTGGGGAGATAAGAAGGTGTTTTTGGGGTGGTATTGGAGGGCACAAATAGAAATAATGGGAAGAAATTAAAGAAAGGATCATTAAATATGATTATCAGGGGGAACTTCCTAAGAGTGCAGTCCCTGGTCTCTCCAGGGAAGCTGTGAAATTCCCCTCTCTTGAGACACTTAAAATTAAATTGGACAAAGCACTACAAAACATACTGACACACAACATTCTCGCATTAGCAGGCAGGATGCACTAGAAAGCCAAAAACGAAGGTTTTTTTTTTTTTTATCTCTAAACTCTATGAGGCATAAATCATCCACTGAGTGGCACTCACAGCTGGCAGAAACTCGCCTGATCCCGAAACGCCAACATGTCATTTGTTACTTCACCAGCTCAGGGGACGAGTGTTGCAATTACCTAAGGCTCGCATCTCCTGTGTGGCTGCCTGGCCACCTGCCACTACACCAGCAAGCCAGATCCTGGCCTTAGCAGCAGCTGTGTGCAGAACCCACAACAGCTGCATATAACAATTGCTCCCAGGGCTGCTGCGTAGCTCCAGTTCCTCCCTCGCTCCAAGGACTGGGTCTGTGACTTTGCCCTGCTCTACTGCCACTTGGGACAGCTGTACACTAGCGTAATGCGAGGGATGGCAATGCCTGCCCAGTGCCCTGGAGATAAGGCCAGCTTCCTCTCCAGCTGAATGGGAATCAGGGAGAATGAATGGGCCAAGTAGTCCAAGACAGTGACCCTGGCTGTTTCAGAGAGATAAGGCAGAGAGAAGAAATGGGATAACTGAGCTAAAATGCCCCACCCAAAGAGATTGTGGGGCAAGCAGAAGGATCCCCCAGTGAGCCACTCTGTCCTCACGGCAACCTGGAACCCAGCTCCCCCCTGCCCCCGCCTCCCACTGGAGCTGGGCAGCAGGATTGAGGGAGATAGAAGTAAGGCCTAGACTAGAGCCATTTTATCCCCCTGGCTACAGCGCAGCATCAAGCCCCTTCTTATACATGTCATTAATTATTTCTACTTTCCCCCCATATTTTGCTGCTTCAACCCGCTTCCCCCACCAACTCCTACCTCCTCTTCAATCTGCCCTTGGCTCCCTCCTGCACTCTTTCAAATAGGCCATTGGGGGGTCCTCTTTTTGCCCTGGTTTCTCCACTTGTTACTAAGTTCAGCATATCAATTCTTCCTCTTACCTCCCATTTTCTCGCCTTCCTACTCTTGCTCAGGGGAGAACCCATTTCATACATTTCCCTCTCCAGGTGGACATGTCTACCCTGCGCGTCAGTTGACGTCTAGAACCTTCAAAACTGACTCACTGCTGGTGTATTAATATTTATCTGGGATGAAACCCACACTGGAAATTAGATCCAGCCTGCACTGTTCCTTCATGGGGGGAGGGATAGCTCAGTGGTTTGAGCATTGGCCTGCTAAACCCAGGGTTGTGAGTTCAATCCTTGAGGGGGCCACTTGGGGATCTGGGGCAAAATCAGTACTTGGTCCTGCTAGTGAAGGCAGGGGGCTGGACTCGATGACCTTTCAAGGTCCCTTCTAGTTCTAGGAGATGGGATATCTCCATTAATTTCTATCATAGCTGCTGACCAGTCAGAAGGCTGGATTCTATTACATCAGTCATAACAAGCATGACATCATCACAACACAGCCTCACTGGCTGAGCACAGATGGAAGACAGGTCTCTTGTTACCTAGCAAATGCAACATGAGGTCAGAGCCAAAACATCCCACAAACCAGCTGAAGGAGGTCAGGCCATTTTACTGATTGTCAGAAAGATAATGAATTATGACCTGAATGGATAGGACCCTTGGTGTTCCCCACACTCCATTGCTTCCTGTTGAAGTGATGTAGGCCCAATGTGTCTGGAGAAACACCTCAAACCTTGACATCTACAGTGATTATGTCTAAGCCTAAAATTGGTGAGTGTCTGGAGGAGTCCACGTGCATCACTGAGAAAGCTCCTCTAACTGTACGCACGGCAGCTCTGGATAATTAGGGGCCCTGGGAATCTGTCCCAGAGGTTGGCTCAGGCAATGGTGGCTCATGGGCCTAGCACAGCTGTTATGACCCACAGCCATGCCAATAGTCTTTGCTCCCCTCAGAGAAGGGGCTTGAAAGCTCTGCAGCTACAACTTCATGTAGTGGCTGCCTGGGGGGCTCAGCTGCTCACTGCTTGGCTTACTATGTGCGCTGTCGTCCTGCTGTTTGCTGGCTCTGGTGCTCGGATTGTGCACACGGCATTGTGGGGTGGCTCCGAGCATGCCCTATTATGCATATTATGGTAGCATGCTAAATTAAAGCACAAGGGGCAACAGAGGGTAGTCAGAGCCAGCCCATATCCCCCACCCACATACCCTCCTGCTTTTCCTGGACCCAATCTTTCCTAGTGGTGGGGGGCCCCCTCCCAAATAGATCGGTAGATCGAAGTTCTCTTGGGTCCTTGATCTCCGGACAGCCAGGACTTGGATGTACAGCTCCATGCTTTCTGTGCTAAACCTGACACTGCATGGAGGAGTCTTGGCTCTTGGAAAACCTACATGTCCCTGGATCTCTCTAAGTCCTATTAGAGGCCCGTCTAAACCAGCCCTCCCGCCCCAGCCCATCACTGCCTTCCCTCTCTGATACCATGTGTCTTGAGCTCACGTGGCACCCAGGAGCAGAGATATCTCATTATTTTGCCTGCGCTGGGGTTAAAGGCACGTTCTGTGCTGCTTACAGTTGTGCAACTCTTCTTGTTTACACCCTCGGTATCCAGCAGGATGTTGTTATGCACAGACTTGCATCACTCCCTTCTATTCCATTCCTGGCCCCCCCACAGCTCTGCCAACTCACCTCAATCCTGACCTTGCTATTCTAGTACTTCCCTTCCCCACCCCCAAAAGCCTTGTCAATGTGCCTCAGTCCTGACATCCTCCAGACCGCTCCAGCCTAATCTCGCTGCTCCTCCTCCCGGTCCCTCTCCTCTTTCCCTTCCAACTTGGTCTGGCACTGCTGCTGAGACAGCACAGAGAAATCAAACTTTGCCAAGTCTGCTGCCTGCTGGTATTTTTGCTCTCCAGTTGAGGATGATAATCTGGTTTAGGGGGATGCTGGTAAGTAGTTTAGTCACAAAATGTGCCGAATCTTAAAATTGTTCCAATCATTGTTGACCACCCGTGCCTTATGGATTCTAAATATGACAGCCTTGTAAAACCCAAACTGTCTCTCTGCAACAAAGAAAATAAGCAAGAAGAAAAAATAGACACGATTTGTATAGGACCTATAAAAATATGTGGTGTCTGTGCAGCAGCAGGTAACTTAAAAAATACCATTCCCAGAGCAATTTTGATGTGATCAGTGATACCAGGGCACAGACAAAGAAGAACATTAAGAAAAATCTCCTGTTAATGTCAAGTTCTGTTATAAACAAAGGGAATAAAAAGCATTGTTTTTAAATGGTAAAGGACAAAATCAGAAGGGGAAAGCCCAGTATGTTCGTGTTTCTAGGAGACATTTACCAAAACCAACTACTATTTATTATTTAGAAAGTGCCCGGATTAGACTTGGAAATGACTCACTGCCTCTGGCCTGAGGATCTCAGAGTGTGTTACAAACATTAACGTGCTTCCTGGGAGGTTCAGCAGGAATCCCCGTTTTTATGGATGGATCAAATGAGGCACAGAGAGGTTAAGTGACATGCCTGTGATTAAGCAACAAGTTGTGGCAGAATAAGAAACAGAGCCCGAGAATCCTGGCTTCAGCCCCCTTTTCTACCCACTACATCACACCACCGTGCTTCCCTAAGCATGCATGAATCTTTGCCAATGTGAAAAGACACAAGGCCGCTGTCCCGAAGATCGATCGATTTATCTAATCTGTGTATCTATTTTTGGTTTTTCTATAGCACCCATCACCTTAGTCTCTACTAAATTGCTAAATGGATGGTAACAGCTAATGTGCACCAACATATGTAGATATAACCATATAGTGTCCTGGGTAATGTGCAGAGTTCCAGGGCAGGGACTGAGTTGATTTCCACCCCTTCCTTTAAATGTTTTGTACTTGGGAAGACAGGTGGAAAACTCCCTGGGGTACCGGTGGTTCTCTAATTCTTTCTGCCACCACAATTCCAGTGAGTTTCCAGGGACACATCCTCTTCCTCTTCTACTCTCAGTCTATCGGTGCCGTCTCCCATCCGGAAATGGCACTGTGAAAAGCACCCACATCGGATAGGAACAGTTGCATTTTCTTCCAAGTCCCCAACCTCCTTTAAGTGAGAAGCATCCTGTAGCCTGCTGAATCTTTCTTCCCACTTCTCTGGGGCTGCGCCTGGGATCTTCATGGGGAAGAGTTACCAGCTCTGGCTCAGGGACTGTGGGGGAACTAGACAAGCTTTAACGTGCCAGGGGAGCCACAGTTCCAGTCACGGCTTCCCACAACTGGAGGAGAGAGTGAGACGGCAAGAGAGCAGAGTAGTGCTGAATAAACTCACCCAGCTGTTTGACTGAGTCAACAGAACTACAAGAGCCTCACAGGGGGACTTGTCCAAGAAGCTGAACTGAAGCTCCTGCCCCTGCGGTCCTAAAGACCGACGGCTCCCTCGAAAGTGCAGCTGCCCCATTTTGCTTGTAAACCTAGCCCAGTGGCTCTCAGCCTTTCCAGACCACTGTCCCCCTTTCAGGAGTCTGATTTGTCTTGCGTACCCCCAAGTTTCACCTCGCTTAAAAACAACTTGCTTACGAAAATCCGACATAAAAATACAAAAGTATCACGGCCTATGATTTCTGAAAAATGGCTGCCTTTCTCATCATTACTGTATAACTATAAAATAAATCAATTGGAACATACATAGTGTACTGACATCTCAGTGGATAGTATAACGAGCAGTACAAACATGTAAGTGTTTGTCTATAGGAAATTATATGATTTCACTAGTGCTTTTATTGTAGCCTCTTGTAAAACTAGGCAAATAGCTAGAGGAGTTGATGTACCCCTGGAAGACCTCTGCGCACCCCCAGGGGTACGTGTAGTTGAGAACCACAGACCTAGGGGATGAAACTGGTGAATGGGATCTCAGGCTACATCTTCACTACGGGGAGGGGTCGATATAAGATACGCAAATTCAGCTACGCGAATAGCGTAGCTGAATTCGACGTATCGCAGCCGACTTACCCCGCTGTAGGGACGGCGGCAAAATCGACCTCTGCGGCTTCCCATCGACGGCGCTTACTCCCACCTCCGCTGGTGGAGTAAGAGCGTCGATTCGGGGATCGATTGTTGCGTCCCGACGGGACGCGATAAATCGATCCCCGAGAGGTCGATTTCTACCCGCCGATTCAGGCGGGTAGTGTAGACCCAGCCTCACAGGCAGGAGATGAGCCCCATTGCCCAGCCCATGTTGTCACATGCCATATTTTTTCTTTTCGTGAGGTGCGAAGGGGGTTAGAGTACACTCCCAAATCCCCCGTTAAAGATAGGGAAAGCGGAGAGGGAAATGTCTGGGGCCTGATTCTGATCTAACTTGCCCCAGGTGAAATCAGGAGTCGTTCCACTCAAGTCGCTGGGGTAAACCGGAGTAAGTGAAATCAGAATCGCTCATCATTATGCATGTACATACATATAGATAATTGATGCTGTCAGTGTCAGAGAATTTGAAACAATTACCACCTCCTTAAAGCCTGAGAAATCTGTGGTGCAGCCTCCTCTCTGCTGTGTGAATGACAACCCAGGTGCCTTGAACAAACGTTTGACTTTCCCAGGGCCCCTGGGCTCTCACTAGGCTATCGCAAACACGTGCAACTGTTTTTTATTAGAACAGCATATTCTGATTGTGAGGTTTTCCCATTTCACGCCAAATCCTGCTCATTAAAGTCAAGAGGAGAAGACTCATATGAGCAAGGTGAGCATGACTGGGCATCAGCCTGGACTTGGTGATAGGATGTAGTAAGAAAATGGCCCTTTTCATTGACATACACCAGCACCATTGGCATGTAAGTAGCTATTGAAACAATGACAGGTATTCCCAAAACTGCTTTGAACTATTCTATATTCAGATCTATAGGGGAGCCACATCTATATACCTACACCTACATGGGAGCAACACCTATATATCTACATTGACAGCTACCTGAAGGGTTATATAGTATTGCACCTAGGACACCAAACTAATTCTTGGGGACTGCTATAATCAGGGCCGCCAAGAGCAGGTTCGGGCCCCGGTGAAAATATTTTTCGGGCCCCCCAGCAAGGGTGAACCGGCTAAACAGGGCCGACGAGAGGGGGGAAGCCGGGCCCCGGGCCTGCTTCTAGACTGCCGGGCCCCGGTAATTTGTACCGGCTTCCCCGCCCTCGTCAGCCCTGGGTATAATGCAGACCATTTAAGTACCTATGTTGGAAGAGACCTTGATTCTATTACAAATCCTGCTCCTCACTTGCCATGCGACCTTGGACAAGACATTTAACTGCTCCCTGTCTCAGTTTCCCCATCTGTAAAATGGGAATAATAATGCTAACTCAACTTTGGAAAGTGCTTTGAGATCTACAGTAGAAGAGTCCTGAGTAGCATTAGATAGTCCTGTGTTATTAATTATCCAAGATTCTCTAACTAATCATTGTCATTTCCCCTTAACAGGGGATCTTTCAACTATTATTTATTTATTTGTATTACTGTAGGACCAAGGGTGGGCTCCACTGTTTATCCACCACTATTCCAGGCCTACCGCTGCCACCAGCTCTTTATATCATCTGGACACTTCTCTGCAAGGGCGAGAAAGGGAAAGCGGTGGGGGAAGGTTTTTCTGCAGTCTTAGGAATTTGCCCTGCAGTGACTCCAGAAGAACATATTTGTCTGGCTGGGGGTCATGGTGAGGAATGCCAGACAGGCCTACCAGGAGCCTTGATGAATCTGGAGGGTGAAGCATCCTGTTTAAAACCTTCAGGTTCAGAAAAATGAAAATGCCTCCAGGAATGTGGGCAAGAAACCTCTGCGTGCTGGTCCTGGAATAGTTCCCTGCACACATCAGAGAAGGAGACATCCACGCTGCAGCTATAAAGCAGGGGAACAGAACCAGTGTTAGGACCCTGCAGGGCTCTGGGCTTCCCAGCTCTTTTTCCTTGAAGTCAGTGAAAGAACTGGGAGGGGCTGAAACTCA
The DNA here is from genome assembly GCF_013100865.1 of Trachemys scripta elegans. Lineage (NCBI taxonomy): Eukaryota > Metazoa > Chordata > Testudines > Emydidae > Trachemys > Trachemys scripta. The sequence goes on from NC_048305.1 coordinate 6,541,156, forward strand.
GGCTCCCCTTAAACCTGGCTGCTTAGCCTGTCTCCTGGGCAGATGTTACAACTTTCTGCCTTCTCCTCCAGTCTGTTCAGGAGGGAACTTTCTCTTTTCCCCTCTGGCTCTGCTCTCATCACTTGGTTTGCAGTCTGAGCAAAGCTAAGGAGGGAGCTTCCAGAGCTCTTTGTCCAGTTTTGAAAAACTTCAGGGATTCTTGAGGGAGCTAATTTGGAAGAAGCGGAAAGGAAAAACAAAAGAAAACAAAGGGAGGAAGAAAGGAGAATAATGGTGATCTGGTCTTGCCAAGAAATCTTTTCAGTGCAAACTGTGAAGAAGGGAGAACCTGGCTCATCACCGTGGGGTGAGGAAGAGGACTTAGCAGCTGTGGACTTGAACTTTGGTTCCATCTTCCACTGGAGTTTACATAAAAAGAACATCTTCTGCTGAGGCAGGGCTCAGTGAGCCATTTGGCTAGCCCGGCGTTCAAACAGCTGAATGGGACAAGAATCCAGCTTGGTCTCTAGCCGGGTTTTTGGGTGGTTGTATTAAAAACGAGACATTGCAGCACTTTTGGAAACTTAATAACATCACAGAGGAAATTAACTTTATGGTGCATGTGTCTTTGACTGTATCAGCTTGAAGATTATTTTCTTTTTACTGAAAACAGCGCTACAGCACGGGTGGATTTAATTGCTTTTATTTATTTTTTTTTAAAGAGAGAGAGAGAGTTGTTTCTATAAAACTTGCCAAAGGAATTTGAAAGAACAAACCCTAGGGTGGGAGGGTAGGTTGTGATTTTTTTTGGAGGAGGAAGAGATCTCCTATTCCTCTTTCTCAGTGGAAGATGCTTGGACAATAGCCTCCCTTAGAAGTCTGAATGCTTGGTCCAGCATGGCTGTTTATGCTCTCACAGGTTTCTCGCTGGTCAGCCTGCTTAGTTTTGGCTACTTGTCCTGGGATTGGATGAAACCCAGCTTGGTAACGGATGTTTCCATGGACCCAATGGAGAAATCGCTCCCTCCTGCCTTTTCCAAGCCACCTCACATCATCTTCATTCTGACTGATGACCAGGGGTACCATGATATTGGGTACCATGACTCAGACATACAGACACCAATGCTAGACAGGCTAGCAGCAGAAGGAGTTAAACTGGAGAATTATTACATCCAGCCCATCTGTACCCCATCCAGGAGCCAACTTATAACGGGCAGGTAAGATAACAACTGCACCTGTCACTGTCCTGGGAAACTTAACAGTTTCTTCCCTTCTCTTCTGACCAGTTAACCCCAGCTGGCGAAACAATAGGTGTTTATGGGATAGCCCTATGGAAAATACCCAACTGTGAGGCTCTCTTAGGAAGAATCCCTTGGAAAAGAATTGTTTGGGGTATTGTGTAATAAATTGCTTGAAACTTTACACTGTAGACTCCATGGGGCAGGGATCTCGAGCCAAACTGAGCCCTGTGTAAGCAGACAACTCCCATTAAACTCAAATGATATTATGCCAGGGCTAAATGTGGCCGGTTAGCCCTGGTGGTTCAGTGGTTCGGGTGCTAGCCTAGAACCTGGGAGAGAGGGATTCATATCCCTGCTCCGCCGTGGACTTGTGTGACCTCGGGCAAGTCATTTAGTCTCTGTGTCTCCGTTTCCCACCTGTACAATGGGGATAAAAGCCCTGCCCTGCCCCACAGGGGCGTGTGAGGATAGATAATAAAGGCTGTGAGGTGTTCAGACACTATGGGACTGTGGGTCCAGATAAGTACTTAAAGAGATATAGCATGATCTAGGCCAGGGGTTCTCAACCTTTTTCTTTCTGAGACCCCCCCCCCCCCCCCCACACACACACCATGCTATAAAAACTCCACGGCCCACCTGTGCCACAACAGCTGGTTTTCTGCATATAAACACCTGGGTTGGCATTAGGGGGTAGCAAGCAGCGCAATCACCTGGGGCCCCATGCCACAGGGGCCTTTGCGAAGCTAATTTGCTCAGGCTTCGGCTTCAGCCCCGGGTGGCAGGGCTCAGGGACCCTGAGCCTCAGCGAGTCTAACGCTGACCCTGCTTGGCGGACCCCCTGAAACCTGCTCGCAGCTCCCCAGGGGCCCCGGACCCCTGGTTGAGAACCACTGATCTAGGAGACCAGGCATCAGGCGGGGAGTCAGGAAGCGTGGGGATCTATTCCTGACTTGCTGTATGAATGCTGGGCAAGTCACTTAGGCCAAAAGTTTTAAAGGCGCCTTCGGGTAGGCAGCCAGAATCACTGTCTGTTTTTGACAGTCGTAGCCTGTGTCTGTGCCGCAGGCTTCCCATCTGTAAAGCGGCTCAAAGGGTGCACGCCCATGTCTGCAGAGCCCTTGGAAACTGATACATAACACAAATTAATAACCACCTGAAAAGGGAGAACCTCCGGCTCCTCCATCAGACCCCCAAAACGGAGGGAGACAGCTGCAACCTTTGTGAACACCTGGGAAAGAAAGAGCTGGTATCTGCACGGCCATGGTGTTAATGTGATAGTCCCTGTGGCTGTGCATTATATGATCCTTTCTTCCCTTTACACCGACTCATGGGGTCATACAGTGGCATCGTCCAGGTGGTGTTTGCTTTGACCATGGGGCCATAGGAGGCTTTCCTCTCATAGTAGTAATAACAATACTTGACATGTTTTTAGTGCTTTTCCTACTTGCTTGGTTTTAGAACCATTAAGTGATGGGTTCTCACAATGCCATTGTGAGGGAGGTATGTACAACCACCTCTAAGTCCATAGTCTTCTCCTGTAGGGTGCAGACTGAGTCTCTGTAGTGACTGTAGATGCATCTTGTGGTGATGGCGAATGGCTGCGTGTCTCTAGGATATGCTGCGTGTCCATAGGAAAACTATGACAGCCCCTGGAGATCAGTGTTCATTGTATGAAGCCTGCCTCATCTCAGTTGCTTGGTGCCAAGGATCTGGATAGAACAGATGCCACCTGAGTGCCACTAGAAGAGAGAAACCACCTGAATTTGGGAATGGGAGGAAGGAAGCTAATATTCCCAGGACAGACTTAGTCACCCTATGGACACACAGCAAACTGCTAGATTGTGCAAGCCTTATTCATCTTGTTGAGCCCTTGCTCGCTCGAGTAGCCCCACTGTCCTCAACGGGATGACTCATGCAACACAAATAAGGGTTGCACAATCTAGCTTTTTACAGGAGAGCAGACCAATGACCACCCTGCCCTGCTGACTTGAGGGGCATTTGCTGAACTGATTTTGCACACAGTTTGTTCCTGTAGGATGCATAAGGGTCTTCCTGCTTCCCAAATGATAGTGGATGCAATGGATTTGGATAGAGCAACTTGGTCAGGAGAGTGTGGTTGGGACAGCTGTCAAATAGGGGTCCGCCATGTCAAACCTAGTGCAAGGTGTTTCCTCTCCCAGGCACACGGGCAGGCTCCACTGAGGAATGGAGGCTCAGAGCTTTTCTGGATCAGAACTAATTTCTCTTTTTGTTTTTCTTCATTCCCCTTGCAGGTACCAGATCCACACGGGCCTTCAGCACTCCATCATCCGGCCCCGGCAGCCCAACTGCCTGCCCCTGGATCAGGTCACGCTGCCCCAAAAGCTGCAGGAAGCCGGCTACTCGACGCACATGGTGGGCAAGTGGCACCTTGGCTTCTACAAAAAGGAATGCCTGCCCACCCGGCGAGGCTTCGACACCTTTCTGGGCTCCCTGACGGGCAACGTGGATTACTACACCTACGACAACTGCGACGGACCCGGCGTCTGCGGCTACGACCTGCACGAAGGGGAGAACGTAGCGTGGGACCAGAGTGGGAAGTACTCCACCTTCCTCTATGCTCAGCGAGTGAGCAAGATCCTAGCCACCCATAACCCCAAGGAGCCCATCTTTATCTATGTGGCGTTCCAAGCCGTGCACACGCCCCTGCAGTCCCCCAAAGAGTACATCTACCGCTACCGCTCCATGGGCAATGTGGCTCGGCGCAAATACGCCGCGATGGTGACGTGTATGGATGAGGCCGTGAGGAACATCACCTGGGCACTCAAGAAGTACGGTTACTATGACAACAGCGTGATCGTGTTCTCCACGGACAACGGCGGGCAGACGTTTTCCGGGGGAAGCAACTGGCCTCTGCGAGGCCGCAAAGGGACCTACTGGGAAGGTGGGGTCCGTGGCATTGGCTTTGTCCACAGCCCCCTGATCAAACGCAAGCGCAGGACCAGCTGGGCACTGGTCCACATCACAGACTGGTACCCTACGCTGGTGACCCTGGCTGGGGGCAACGTGTCTGAAGCCGAGGGCCTGGATGGGTACAACGTGTGGCCAGCCATCAGTGAGGGCAAGGAGTCCCCGCGCACCGAAATCCTACACAATATCGACCCCCTCTACAACCACGCCAAGCACGGCTCCCTGGCGGGTGGCTTTGGCATATGGAACACAGCTGTGCAGGCCTCCATACGGGTGAGGGATTGGAAACTGCTGACTGGTGACCCCGGCTACAGCGACTGGATCCCACCTCAGATGCTGACCAACTTCCCAGGGAGTTGGTGGAACCTGGAGCGGCTGACGGACAGCGTGCGCAAATCCGTCTGGCTTTTCAACATCACGGCCGACCCCTACGAGCGCGACGACTTGTCGGACCAGCGCCCGGACGTGGTCAGGGCTCTCTTGAAGAGGCTGGTCCATTACAACCGGACTGCAATCCCGGTTAGGTACCCGGCCGAGAACCCCCGGGCCCACCCGGACTTCAACGGTGGTGCCTGGGGGCCGTGGGCCAGCGAGGAGGAAGCGGAGAATTGGGAGGGAGGTGGCGGGCCACTGAGAAATAAAAACAAGAAGAAGAAGTGCAAGATCTGCAAGCTGCGCTCCTTTTTCCGGAAGCTGAACACCAGGCTGATGTCAAACCGCATCTGATGGGGCTGCCGCAGAGCTCCGGGTGCAGCTGCTCGAGGTGGGTGTTCCAAATGGCCAGGACAATGGGAGGGAGAGAGGCAGATGGTCACAGAGACAGCAGCGCCTTCTCACTTTCCCTTGCACCATTGGACACATGCACAGGGCCAACCACGCACAAAAGCCTCCAGATGTCTTTCCCTCTGGTCTCCCCCAAATTGAGCAACCTGTCCAGGTTAGGGTGGCCGAGGGAGAGTGACGGGGGTCCTCCAATCCTGTTTAGTGGACGTTACAGCTGTCGCAGGTTGTCGAGCTGTCCAGCCCGTTCCAGTGCAAAAGAATGAAACTTGTCTTAAGCGATCAACTCAGGGACCAGTTCAAACGCACCATCCTGGGAACAAAGCTTTAAACGCAGGTCAAACCCACGGTACTTGAAGGTGCATGGGGATGTTCTCGTGTGGTTCATATGAGGACGGCTGGCCTGCTGAAGGCTGCTCTCAGGTTGTCCGTCACTATAAAATGTGCTGTCACCCGATGGAACCCTAGTGAGTGTGCCACATCATGTGCCCCTGCTCTGGGAAAACAGCCTGTCAGTCCTCACTCAGCCCCGGCCACAGCTTTTTCCCCCTGAAGACTTTACGGCAGGTGGTAGTGCGGAGAAGGCGAGGTGACTTATTTTTATGTCGAAGGTCCCTGGCTCAGAGACCAGGCAGAGCCTGGGACAGCAAGAGAATACTATCTCTAATGGACACAAAGGCAAACAGACTGTACATGGGCCTGGATCAGCGTGGCCCTGCAGTGTATTGGAGACACGTTTGCACTGAGAACTTGTGGGGCGTTAGCTGTTTCAATATAAAGCAACCCCAGTTTACACTCATCTATCGTACAGACGCATGCATGTACCACACACGTGGACACATATGTGTGGATTCACTTACACCCCCCGCCCCCAACCACAATGGGTTCGAAAGAAGGCAGCTCCCTGATTCTCAGCTCCCAGGGGTGTCCTCTGCCAGATAGCCACCCCCCACCCCCACCTTTGCAGGGACAGCGACACAGCAGAACAGCTTGCCTCATGGCCTTGCTGCCATTTTGATGCCAACTCTGGAACAGAGGACCGGGTCTCTCGGACACTTGCTCTGCACGGTCTGTTTGAGGGTGTGCATGGGTTCCCCACAAGAGGATCCACAAGGAGCTGGTGGTAAATGCAGTGCAGCTTGGCGATGGGGATGTAAGGAGGGATCGGTCTGTAGTAACACCTTGCTGGGCTGCAAACCGCAGACGTCTCTTTTGTTTGTTCCCAGAGCAGTTCCTTACTCAACACACTCCGATGATGTGTTTGCACCAAACAGGCACCCACTGCTTCCCTGGCTGCCGAGTGAGTCTCCATCATTGCTCGGTCCTGCCAGCAAGGAGGGGACACCATACCACCCTCCTTCCCTGGGAAGTTAACTGAGGAGATCATCCGAGGCCAGTCCTCTCCGAGCGCGACTTGCCGGTCCTCCACTTCCGCTTCCTTCTACGGCTGACCTTTCTGTGGCATGTGTGAGAGAGAGCGTGAGCCCGTGTGTGCCATGGATGGGGGCTGGCCAGGAAGAAAGAGGGTAAATGGCTTTAAAAGCATTTTTAACATGTGGCGCATTTACATTTACACAATGCATTTTACATTTCTCCCCACAGGTTTCTCTCGGTGCAGTGTGTGTAGGCGACGGCCCTGCTGTGAATTTTGAAAATAGCTATTTTTGTCTCTGGAAAATGAGGCCTGTTAGGACTTGTCAGATTTTGGATGAGCAGTGTGGGCCTTTTTTTTTTTTTTGCAAAATAACATTCATTTTAAATCTGTCGCTGAAGGATGTGACAACTGGCAGCATTTTCACTGAATACCTTGCGGAGTGCTTTCCTCTTGTCTCCGTATGCGTGTGTGAGGAAAGAGACAGAGACAAGGGGTGGGGAGAGGAATACAATGACATTTGTATTTTTTTATTATTATTTAGAGGATTGTGATTTTATAGAGAAGAAGGGGAAAAAAAAAACCTCAACAACGAGAGAAAGAGACATGGGAGGCCATGTTACCCTAGAGATGGGCAAAAATGGGAGCTTTCGCATTACCCACAAGCAGGGCATGAATCGATCTACCTGTCTATATGGTACCCATCACTGCGCTATGGCCCCGATCCTGCAAGTTGTTCTGTGTGAACACCCTCCCCTCCCCCCAGAGTTCAGTAGGGCTTAGCGTGGGCTCCAGGCCCTGGCCAGGTGGAACAGTTTGCAGGATTAGAGCATTGTGCAGAGTCTCCTATCAAACTCACAGATAGGGCTGGTCGTTTCTCTCTCCTGTTGAGCTGCACTCTGCTCCATTTGGGAGGGAAGTATTCCGCCACTGGGAATGGGTTCCGGTTCTGGGTCGTCTCTGTGTCAAACGGTGGTGGGCGAAACTGGCATCAGAACTGGCTTTCCAAAACCAAAGCCAGCAGCGGCAGTGGTGGCTGAGATTGGAGTTCAGTTTATTCAGCTCTGCCATCACCCCACCCAGTGTAGAGCGAGGTGCAGATCAATAGTTCTAGCTTTGGCCCATCTCCCTGGTACATTGGCAGGGTTATGACCAGTTACGAAGCAGCCACATAGAGCCACTTACCATAACAGACCTAAAATCGCCTACCAGCTCTGATGACCCCGGGGAGAGACTATGTTTTCTAACAAGCCACTTATAGCTATCATCACAGTAACAGAGTGGAGCATTCCATCCCTTATGCATCTTGCTTCATTTAATGAATAAGTACGTGAGATTTCACTTATGGCCCCCATTTAGCAAAGCACTTCAGCAGGTGCTTAACTTTAAGCATGCGCTTAAGCGTGTCCGTATCCAGCCAAACACATAATCACATACGTAAATGCTTTGCTGAATAAGGACGGATTTAAGTACATGGTTAAAGTTAAATATATTTTAAACACTTTGCTGAATCAGGGCCTATGGGAAGAATCCAGAGAGAGCAAGAGAAAAGGTGAAAAAGAGCTAATATAAAGATCAGATGCAGAATCAAAGCAAAGGGGGATGTTATGCAAAAACAAATAATTGTTGATCATTTGAGAAAACAGCTTTAATGGGAAGTTGGACGTGGGCAACTGTTATAACCAAATTAGCGACTGGGGGTGTGTGGTGTGACAAGAGTTGGTCATAAAATTTTCTCTGAAATTTTTTAACCAAATTTTGCCATTTTTTCAAAAATGGAAATTTCCATGAAAACATTTTTGATTTTTTTTCAATTTTTCCATGTTTGGATGATTTTCTTTGTTTTGTTTCAAATGTTTTCCCTTTCTTTTCCATTGCCAGTTGGAGCGATCAGTCTAATGCAAAGCTTTTGAAAATGATTCTGAAATAGAAAACTCATTTTAGACAATTTTCATTTTTTGGAAAGAACAAAAAAGTCCAACCAAAACGGCTCTGGAAAAATTTGAAAAGCAAAAAATGAGTTAATTTCAAAACCCAATGAAACGAATGAAACTTTATTGGAAAATTTTTAAAGCCTTGTAACTTTTTTGGTAATGGTTGGTTAGCTCTAGTGGTGACTTCACAATGATTGCATGTGCCATCTCTGAGCATGCTTAATTCCATGAGACCAAATCTGAGGGGCATGAGAGAAAGGGGCAACTGGAATACTGGCTCCCGGTGACAGCAGCTGGTGCAAGCTACATCGTATTTTCTAAGCATTTCTCCATTTTGAGCCAGTGACCACTTTGTCCTGCTTCTCAGCAAATCCTCTGTCACTCCCAGAGATGCACTGTGGTCCCATCCCTGTACTGAGACACGCTGGCTCAGTTTCCTTGCTCGGTGCTCTGCTTCCAGGTGCGATGGGACAGGCCAGTGCAAACTGCTGGAGGACAGCTCGGCGGAAACAAAACAACCCACAAAAACCACTGGAAGAAAGGAGGGGTCTCAGCCTGAAAAGATAGGCCGCTGGACTGCTTTGGCTGATAGGTGAGGCCCTAAGGAGTGTGTGACACACTCCTTGTCACACTCCATCTCCTTTCTAGCTCTAAGAAAGTCCGTGGGTGAGATTTAGCTAAGCCCTCGCCCGATCAACTTCTGCCTTGTCAATAGTGGCCATGAGGAGCTGCCCACACGCCGAGGAGATCTGTTTGCACAGATATGCTGAGATCACTCTCTTGTAAAGCTGCAGAAGCCAAAGTATATTTAAAACATCGAGCCCTAGGAGCCGAGTGACAGCCAGGTTCCCACGGAGGAAGCCGGTCAGTGAGCAGCGTCTCGGCAGGCACCAGCTTTGGCACAGGAGAACTAGAGTGCTGGGAAGGGAGAGCTCAGCATTACAGCATCTGCCTCTTCTTGGCCAAGTCCCCACTCCCTATCGTCGACGTTCCCGCCGAGACTCAGCAGTGCTGGGCTCCTTTTTGGCCTGGCTGTTCTCTCCGTCACTGAAGCGGAGATTTGGAAGGCTGCAAAGATGAGACTCGGGAGGCAACTGTCTCTAAGCACTGCTCCTTTCTCCTCCTCTTATGCCCAATAAAGGCCACTTGGTTGGCAAATTGCAAGGAGGTTAGAGAGGACTTTGCAAAATACAGGGTTGCAAAGCACAATGGGCCTGTTTGTTCCTCATGACAGTTACCCCCAGCATTACCCAGGATGCACTGCAGCAGCCAAGTCACTGATTGGTCCTTATCATTAGTGGTGGTGATGCTATCGCTGTTGTTGGCCATGTCTGGAATTGCCAGTGTTGCTAGCATCCTTTGTCTCCAGCTGGGCCCAGCCCCCTACCCCCCTGTCTCTTACTCCTTCTCCTCCATTTTGTTCTAGGATGCCGTCAGTTGATTAATAAAGTATTAATATAATGCACCTTGTGGTTATGTTCTGGGATGGCGAGGATGAGGAGGACTGCGTGAGCGACCTTGGCCTTTCCTCAGACACACTTGTCCCTCCTTCATTAATTCCCCTCTCTCGGTTTCCTCTCCAACGGGAGTGGTGCAAGGGACAGACGGACAGCCCTGGGGTCGCCTCTCTTCATCCATGGGGTAAGGGGAGCAGCAACGTGAGCAATAGCACTTTGTTGCACGCGTCTACTCCGCTCAGCCCTGCCTTGGAGGGGCTGACCTCCAGGGGGGAGAGGACAAGCTGACCTCCATTTCAAATCAGTGCTCAGCCTGGGCAGAGACTACCGAAATGGGGGCCAGGGCGGGCTACTGGTGGGATGGCTTTGGGGATGTGTCCCCTAGGAAGTGAACTGCGTCCACCACAGTCACTTCACATAAGGTACATGTACACTGCAGCTGGAGGATCAATTCCCAGCTCGGGTAGACGGACATGGGCTAGCTCTGATCAAGCTACGTGCTAAATACAGCGCTGTGGCCACAGCCACATGGACAGCAGCTCTGGCTGGTTGCCTCAGTATGTACCTAGGCTCTCAGACGGGGCTGTACACAGGTGGCTAGACTGAGCTGCTGTCTGCACTCTACCACCATGCTGCTGTTTTAGGGCGATCAGAGCTAGTGTGTGTATGTCCCAGCTATTGTGCAGAGGTGCCCTGTGACGCCATGGAGCAGCTAACATGCCTTAGTCTCCTATGGGTCTGCATCAGCCCCATCCCCCTGCAACCCCTATAAGCCTGTATCAGTCCCTCACCACCTCTAGGCATTGTCTACCTGATTACAGGTTGCCCATGGACTCCAGAAGAATTCACATCCCATGCTGCTCGGCCAGAAACCTGGGAACTTCAGCCTGGAGCATGACAGGAAAGGAAGGAAGTATGGGGTATCCAAAAGGGGATGCACAGGATGGAAACGAATCACCCCGCTCCATGCCCGTAGCCTCACTCTACTAGGCTTCATGGTCTCTAATGCTTCTGAACACGTCTCCGTTGCCCGATTCATCACACAGGTGTACGGCCTCCAGCACTCACCCTCCTGCCCTCACCCCCCTCCGTCATAGCCTCAGCCTCCAGCCCCCGGAAGTTCAGCGCAGGGCGTGGACACTGGGATAGTGGCTGGAATTCCAGATACAGGCTGGGTGTCAAGTATCAAAAGGGGAGTGCTAGACTGTTTGCCTGACTTCCCCTCCCACCTTTCCCTGGTGTGGTTGGTCAATGCAGTGCAGCTTGTCTTTTGAGGGGAGGGCAGAGGGCCTGAGAAGTGTCTAGGGTGGCAGCCAGCAGCTCCTCCTTTGTCTGGGGAATAATAATAATATCCAATAGTATTTCTTTATGTTTAGTGCTTACACAGAGCTCTCCATACCGGAATTTCAAAGCACTTTCCATATTAAAGCATTATGTCTCACAATCCCCGGTGAGGGAGGTAAGTGTCCTTATCCCCATTTTACAGATGGGGAAACTGAGGCACGGTGAGGCAAAATGACTTGCCCAAGGTCACTGAGCGAGCCAGTGGCATAGCCAGAACCTGCTGCAGTTACACACTCTAGATGTTCCCCTACAGTGCTCCAAAATGTGCCAACTGCTCAGACTCACCCTTCCTTGCTGCCTGCTACCATAACAGAGGCCTCCAAGCTCCTGACTTCCCTCCCTGCTTACAACTGGCAAAGCGAGGGCCAAGTGAATGGAAAATGCTAGCAATTCAGAGTGGTAGCATTTCACGCCTTCTGTGCACTGGTGTACGGGACTGCACAAGGGGCAGGGCAAGCGGGAATGGGGCCCATTGTGCCTTCCCATGCAGATGAAATATCATGAGAGTTATAAACAGCTATAAGGCAGCATCCCAGGCATTGTCAAAGCACGGGCTTTTATGCATTTCATCACACATGCGTAACAGCCGCACATATTTATCAATGCTCTTTTCCGCCTGTTTTGTTTACTGAGGGTTGCAGTGCCCCCTAGTGGCTCCTGGTGTAAAATATACCTTGCAGCATGTCACCTGCATGTGATGGTTTCGCATTTGACCTTTTGTCCAGAGGCCTTAGAGGCATTTATAGAGGGATGCATCTTTGACCCGGGCTTACAGGCAGATAGCAGCTGGTGGCCTTCTCCTGTAAGCAAAACACCAGACAAACCAGTTTAACGTGCACCAGATTGTACTGAATGACTGTGGAAGATGCAGCGTAGGGCAGGGGCGTGCGAGGACAGTTCCCTGGGGAGGGTTGGAATAGTTCCAGGTAGGAAGGAATTCCCCTCTATGTGACCTCTGCTTAACTGAGGCAGAAGGCGATACTCTGGTATTGTCTAGCCAGAGGGATCCTGGCCAAATGCACCTGGGATGAATGGATGCATGCGGATTTTCTGCTCTGTGAGGCATTGGCACGGATAGAGAGATGTGCTACATACTGGAACAGGCCACACCGCTTCATGCAGATACATTCTCTCTGTTTTGCCGTTTGACTTGGTTATAAGATTTTCTTTCACCTTCTTCCCTAAATTGTTGCTGGGTGCACTACAAACAGCTGCTGTACCCCACCCCAGAGGCAGCTGCATTTCAGTAGCAGGCGAGCTGGCCTCCCTCTCATACTTGCCAACTGCCCCACGTAGGACAGGAAAGTCGTGAGTTTTTTTGCTTTGCTGCCCCAAGCGGCTAGATCTGAGCGGCAAATAGCTTTGGCTGCAGTTTTCAGCTGTGAAGGCTAGAGGCCGCTGGTCTCACTGTCAGAGGCATTGGGTAAAGTTAGGGTGTGCAGGGAAGGGGAAGAGGCAGCTGTATCCCCTAGCCCCTACCAGACCACAGCAATGGGAGCACATTCTCTCCTCAACCCCCACCCCCAGAGAGATACCAGGGTGGGGTGGGAGGAGGGAGAAAAGAAAGACATCTCTGTCAAGGTGCCCCCCCATGGCGGGAGGGAAGCAAGGAACCAGCGGACACCCTGGGAGGAGGGCCAGGCATGTAGCGGACTAAGGCCAGCAGGGCCGCATCTCCTGCAGCTTTGGGACTGGCCAGAGACTGCTGATTTGATGGAGAACTGAGGCCTTCGTCCTCCTTAGCCGGTCAGATCTCTCCTGGGGGTAGCACTAAAGGTGGGAGGCATGTGGGGAAGCCGGAAGTGGTGGTGCTCTGGTCCTGAGGGGAGCTCCTGGAGCCTGGCCTCTTGTGTAGGGGAAGGGGAAGGCCTTGGCCCTCGAGATGTGTGAGACGGCCCAGGGTGTGTTTGCCCCAGAGGCACCCGGGGGCTGCGGGGATTCAGGTGAAGCTCCTGGGATCTCACTCTGCACTGCTGCCTGTACTGAATGTAGTCCAGCCAGGAGAGCCCGCTGAGCGCTAGACACCCCCTGGCTCTGACAGGTGCCTGCATCTGCAGCACCTGCATCCAAGGGCTGTGGGGCGGTTGCCATGGATACTGACACTCATTCACTTCTGTGAACCACTGTGTGTGCTGGCTCATGCCTGGCTGGGTCGAGCAGGGCTTAGCTACCTGAAATGGGGACGTCCCATGGGGAGAAGAACAGGGCCACCAGCGGGAGGAAGTGGAATGGGGTGCTCAGGGTGTGAAGATGATATGCCTCACATGAGGGAGGAGCACCTTGTCCCAGGTGGCTGGCCCGTTTAAAGGAGTCAGGGCCCATCTTGGCTCACCAGTAAGTAATTAACTCCCTAGGTGGCTGATTGGCAGCTAATTGACTAACGAGCCTATGACCTGATAAAGGCTACCAGCGCACTGCTGGAGGACAGTGCTCCTAGAGAGAGACGGCATCTAGAGAAGCCAGCAGGAGGTGGCTGTTTGCCTGTAACTCTCCCCAGGGATGAAATGGCTGAGTGGGAAAAGGAGAGAGAGGAAGCCCAGTTGACCCCTCACACAGACCATGGATGGGCTTGGACTTGAGGGGCTAAAGAAGAGGTGAGTACCCCCTGTAAAAGAGCTAACAAATCAGACCCCCCCACAAACAAAAGGAGGTGTCAGTTTGAAGTATTCGGGTCTGAGCAGGACCGTCCCTAGAGGGGTGGGGGCCTGGGAGAAATCAACCTGTATGGGCCCCCCCTTAACATTTTTTATACAGGTGAAATCTGGTGTGGGGAGGGGACACTAGTGCTGGGGGTGAGGGATGATGGAGAGTCATAGGGTGGCACCTGTGCTAGGGGCGAGGGGGCCCCCCTGTGCTGGGGGGTCCTGGAAAAGGGAGGGGTCGGGGCGGAAGCACAATGGGGTCAGCCTGGCGCTGGTGTGTTCCATGCTGATTTCCTGAGCTTGTCCCCGCACTGACACGTTCCAGGCTGTGTGTGATCCAGACCTGCCATTACTACGGCCAACTTCCCTGGCCCTGGTCTCTCACCATCTGCCTTGACCCTACTGCTCCTAAGGTCTTGAGCCATGTATCTCCAGGTTCTTATCACTCAGGCCATCTGCTCTGGCCTTGTAGTTACTGTGTGCTAATTATATACACTGCAAAGCTTGCCGGGTTTAAATAGCTAACTAGGTAAGAAACACCACTTCCCTCTGCAGTCTCACCTCCCTCTAATGCTAGCCACTAGATGGCAGCGTGTCCCTATCATCTGCATCAGTAACTGTGAACATCAGGCTGGAAGGACAGTGGGCTGAACAGAAATGCCCCTCTGACCTTGCTGGTGCCTTCCAGGCAGAGGGGAGATGAGACTTGTCCTAAGTGCTGAGATCCTTCCATGAATCCTGCTGCTGCTTTCACACGTGTCTCTAATGCTTCTGCAACCAGGACAGGAAGTTCTGGATTCAAGGAGTGAGACCAGACAGCGTTGGTTGAGTTTGGGGAAGATGGGCCATATACAAACTATATTATCCAGGCCATGATTGTCACATGCTCCCATGTCACCTTCCCATATCCGGCTCTGCTCTCCAGCCATACCCACTACCTCATCCTCCCAAGCATCACATCTCTTTGGGATCATTCCTTGAGACCAACTGAGATGAGATAAAACCCAGAGGAAGCGGGTGTCTGCCCCTCTCCCAAATTCCAAGGGGCAGAGATACCAGCTAGGGTGACCAGACAGCAAGTGTGAAAAATCGGGACAGGGGGTGGGGGGTAATAGGAGCCTATATAAGAAAAAGACCCAAAAATCAGGACTGTCCCTATAAAATCGGGACATCTGGTCACCCTAGTACCAGCAAAGGAGGTGTGGATACTGGGTGAGGAGCCATGATATTATAGCACTGGTGATATTTACGGAGATGTTTTGTGTGGACTCAACTGAACAAAGGAGCTGTGCCATCTGTGCACGATACACTATAGCCAGGACACAGGAAACTAGATAGGCCTGCAAGAGAGCAGCAGGAAAAAGGCAAAATGGATTTTGGGAGATACCACCATGGTGCTGAGAAGAGAACGACAGGCTGAAAGTCTCCATCAGGGGACCGGACGACAGGACAGGAGAGGTGACTGGGTTTGCCTTGCAACTGCTCTTCTAAAGCTCCGGCCGAAACATTTCAAGGTGAGCAAGGAGCGTGAGCTGAACTCTCATCCGGCCTCCATTTTGAGAAAAGGTCTTGGAAAGAGTGCCAGTGCCTGGGGACTCTTCCCAGTGTCCCAGGGCATGCTGGGAGCTTGACGTCTCCTGCCGTTCTACTAGGCTCTGAGACGTTCCCTTTGAAAACCTGGGACTTGCTGGGCAGTGGAGCTGCAGCAGTGTGGTATGGTGCAGACCTGCTGGAAAACTGCCCCTGACTTCGTGTGGGCCCGCTGTACTGCTAGCTCTGGGTCTTACACCAGGATTACCCCCTTGGGTCAGTTACCAGCTGGTCAGCTCTCTAGTGTAGACAAGGCCTAGAGAGGATTCAAAGGAAAACTGCTCGGAGGAAGTTGAGTGGAAATGCTGGGTTTATCATGCCAGCAAGTCTGTCCTGACCCCAGGAGTAGATTAATGGAAAGTTTCCAACTAGGTCTGTTCTGCAGTAAAGTCTCTTTCACAGAAAATGGTGAGTTTTGTTGAAATTCCTGCAGGAAACCTTCGGGTTTTTTTGTTTTACTTTAATTGAAAATCCAAAAATTCTTCAGTTGCTGAAAACCAAAACCATTCCAGGGAAAATATTGACAGCAATGAGAATTCCTTGGTGGTTTTGTTGTTGTTGTTGTTCAAATTTTTTTCATGGGGGAGGCGGCAACTCATTTTCACCAGCTTCATTGCTGACCCCTCGTAGGAAAGCAGAAGAAACCTGTGAATACATGGTATAGGCTCAGCTATGTAATCCTGTATGGGGGCAGGGGGATCAGGAAGGACTCTTACCTGCCTGAGACAGTTGGCTGATTGATTACCCCTATTTTAGCCTGTAGAACCATGTACGAACGTGTCGCTATTGCTCCTAGCTTTATTCAGCCTCTCCTTGGACCAGGTGTTGTCCTGTGACTCACTGCCTTCCTGAGGTCAACGACAGCTAAACCTCAGCTGTGGTAGATGCTTTGCTCCCCTTGCCGTTACCTGCTTGCTGTGGGATGGGCTGTGCTCTTCCTCCCTGACAGCAGCGTCCTATAGTACGATGCTCTGACACACCACCCAGCAGCAAGGGAGAGCCAGATGGCACAGGGACTGTGTAGGCAAACACAGAAGCCATTATGTGCTCAGCAGTAACTCACATGCAGCCTTGGCCGTTAAACCTCGTCTTATGGGACACTGGGCTCATCTCTGACTCTCTGAAAACGGTCACCGGGACGCTAACGTCTAGCCTGGCAGCTTTCAGAAGGGGCTTCCGTTTGACAGCTAGAAGCTGGCCTTTCTGGCAGGCCAACCCGACTTCTGAGGGTCAGCCCAGCTTCCAGGTGTGGGGCTTCTGGGCCAGCTGCAAGGACAGCAAGCAGCGGGGGGAGCGTGTGGGATACTCCCTCGATTGCTGGAGGCCAGTGCAATACCTGGAGAAACACTGCTCTCGGACATCCATGGCTGGAAACTGTTTCTGATCTTGCTCCCGTTTCCCTCTGTCCACCACGGAGCCTTTTGTGTGGTTCATCAAATCACCATCTCTGGGGCATCATTATTTCTCCATTAGCCACGCTTTCAATTCAGGCTGGGGGAATACTCCTCCTCAGTCTTAGCATAGCAGAGCAGCACTTCAGCGCCCGAGTGCTCACCCAGTCACTCCAGAGGCCAGCTGGGCTGTCCGTAACCTGCTTTGCTGTTTCGGTGCCCACTCAACTGCTCTGGAACCTCCAGGCTTCAGCCATCTTCCCTTTTAAAGGGCTGCCTCCAGAGTGAGGTTTGGGTCCTTTAACATTACTTGGTGTCACCCCAGCTGTGCTCTAGAAATACAACTGCTGCAGGGGATGTATAGGGCAACTCTTCCCGCTTACAGCTCGGTGTGGGGGACTGGACACATTGATGCTGGCATGTTTGCTCAAGCATGTCCGCGGGTGTCCTCATGCATGAGGATTGAATTCCATAAGAGACCAGCTCCTGCATTGCAGAATCCTCCTATCGTATCACCATGGCAGGTGCTCAAACGTCAGTGTCTTGCGGCAGGCACCGATAAAGCCCTTCAGTTTAGAGTGACTGCTGATGGCAAGCAGACAATGTCTCTGTGGGGGGCTTCAATTCCATGGAGAAGTCTATAAGCAGCAAAGTACATGCTACAGCAAACTGCTCCAAGGTGAAGAAAATTGCTTCTCTCAAACCCTTGGTCCCCCAGGGGCATACGCAAAGAAGGGGCTGCTGTCACGCCCTCATCAGCACATTTTGTTCTACACCAGCACTCTCCGGAAGAGTTCGGGGAGTGGAAGCTGAGTGGGCGCCCAGCGTAGCTCTGGAAGGGCTCTCAGCCTGGATTATTCAGGAGCGGAGATAAAGCGGAGGAGGGGAATGCGCTTGGGCAGGAACCATTGTGTGGCATTCTCTGGCCTTGTGTGCAGGAGGTCAGGCTAGCTGCTGTCATGGTCCCTTCTCGCTTTCCAGTCTCTTGAACACCGCTCTGCATCTGCCTGGGATGGCGTTCGTCCAGGTGACCAGGAATTTGGGAGCGGGAGCAGCTCCAAGGCAATGACCCAGGATATGAGGCAAATAAAGGCCTGGGGTCTCCTCTGGCGGGCCAGCAACGTGACTTTTGTTTTGTTAGACGTCTGGCGCTCCCTTCCCGCCCTGCATAGATTCCTGCCTCCTTGAGACATCCTCGGGCCAGAGAGCAGGAGCTAGGCAGCAGTGTGGGCAGACAAACCGCTCTCCGCATTATCTGCACTGCCATTTAAACAAACATCACTTGTTAGTCAGCTCGGAGATAAAAGCCTGCCAAGGACACACACGGTGGGATGTGCCTGGAGCTGCCCTTGCCCACTCTTTCTCCCCCCTCCCCCTTTGGGCGCCTCTTCTGCCTCCCCAGGCACTTGTGTTCTAGACTTTCTGCATGAGAAACGCTCCCCTCCCCGGGAGGAGAGCAGGAGCTCGCAGCTTGGCAGTGCTCTGATTTGAATCCAATTGGGGACGCGGGAGCGGGGAGCTGAAGTACAGCGTGTGAGGGAATCAAGTGGAGTGGCTTTTCTGAAGGTGGTAATAGCGCAATTAATTGAAAAGCCATTAGAGCTCTCCTTCTCCTCCCCCTCCCCTTCCTCGCTCACTCGCTTGCTGTCCTCCTCCACTTCCACCTCCTTTCCTTCTCCCTCTCTCTGCTCCTCCTTCTCCCTCGCTCGCTTCTGAAGAAGCAGCTGTGTCTTAAGATTGCTTGGTATTTTTGCATGGTTAAATCATCTTCCTTTCCCTTTTAACCCTTCCGTGTCAACCACAAGGGGAAAGTATTCCGATCTGCCTAAACTGACCCTTCCTCAGCAGGCTTTGCAAGACTCCCCGAGCCCCAGTTCAGGCCCTGATTCCCACCTTTCTTGGCGTGCATGCGACTCATTGAGGCTGCTTTTAAGTGCTCTAGCTTGGGGGCTCTCAAACTGTTTTGTGCTGGGCCCTCCTTTGAAAATATTTCAGGCTGTGACAACCCCCTCTCACCCACCCCCCTCGTGGTGCTGGACGTAGCTTTTGCAGCATTGGCGCGGATCCCTACAGAGCTCAGTAACCAGACCATGCCACCCTTACTTCTGCGCTGCTGCTGGTGGCTGCACTGCCAGTAGATCTGCCCAGCTCTGAAGGCAAGGAAAAAGGATGACCAAAAGAGAGGTCACGTTCAGGAAAACCCAGATCTATGGTAACCCTATTTTTGGTGATCGATTGACCTCCCCCCTAAATAGGCTTGTAACCTCCTTTTGGGTCGGGACCCCCAGTTTGAGAACCGCTGCGCGTCTAGATGATAATGCTGCTGAAATTCAAAGACTGGCACAGAGGGCAGGACGCTGAAGCACAGCCCTGGCAGAGGGGAGACCTGGGTTCTCTTCCTGTGACCGGGAGCAAGTGGCAGAACCATCTGTACCATGAGGCTGTAGGGACAGAGACCCTCCTGCAAAGTGCTGCGGGCAGTGGGGGTTGAGAGCACTCAGCACCATGTCAGAGCAGGGCCACACTATTTAATTCATGGGGTGAAGAGCAGAACTGGATCAGAAGTGGAACCATCAGGCCAAGGCCTCAAAGGCCCCCCGCCCCCCAAAAAAGTGTTTTTATTTTTCTTCCTGTTTATTTTGTTATGTTAGAGTGGTGACGACTGGTATTTTGCGGAAAAAGTGTTGGAGGACTTTAGAACGGATGGATTTGTGACATCACAACTTACAGATCTGAGCAACTAAGCAGGGAAAAGGTGTCTAGCCAGCCAGATTAAAATTCTGTGTTTTAAAAAATACCTGTTTAACTCAAACACTTTAGAAACTCTTGGGAGAAATATGCTCTTGGTGAAAGGATCAGCACGCTGCCTTTTCAGCTAAGGGCGGAGAGAGCTCCCCTTCCAGTTCTCATCTCCTCCAAAGAGTCCTCTAGCACATCAGTGAAGAGAACACCTTACTTCTGATATTCGTAGGAATACAAACCACACCTCCCTTTGAAGCCTTCCTTATGCCTGCCCACTATGATTTATAAACTTTTTCCTTGGTAGCGGACCTTTAAGGTAAAGACAGCCCCGGCCCCACCGCATCCGAGAAATAACAGCCTCAAACTCCCAGCCACCCAAGAGGCAGGATTCAGTCAGCAGCATAAGCCAAGGCTTGCTCTGATGCTATGGAGAAGCTGCCTATTCCAGCACTGCCGTTCAGTGCTATAAAGCAACTGCTGCCCCTCTGTCCTGTCCTCTCTCCTCAGCGGCACATGCGCATACGGGCTCCATCGCACGGCTGGCGAGATGCAGTCCCTATCTCTCGTGAGATTGAAACAAACAAAAATTCCAAGGGCAAACACACCGCTCCCCGCTGCAGTGGAATCTGGGCCAGATGGCCGCCTGGGAATAAAGCTCAGTGGCTTCTTTCTACCAGGGTGGTTTTGGGGAAGCTCTCCCGGGAGGAATCGTCGAGGAACTGAACCCATTTAGTTTGCATTATTTGACTCATTTATTCATTTTGAAAGGAGGTTTGGCCCTCCAAGTGCACCCACTTTGCTTGTCTTACATCCACAAATGATGTTCAGCAGCCTAATAAAGCAGGCATCTAAAAAAATTAGGTCTGGCCGAAGGAGGCATCATCTCTCACTAAACCTTGGAACTATGCTGTTGCCAGGGGAACTCTGCAATACCTGTCTTTCTGGAGAATCAGATGCAGTTGCCATGGCAACATCATCCTGTCTTTCCAGGGACTGTCCTAACATGGAAACTGCAGTTTCCACGGTAACCTTTTTTGCCCCAGTTAATTCTAACCATGTTGTCTGGCTTAATTTGCTTTTAATATTTATATTTTAGACTTTTGGGACCCTCTTAGCAAGTGGCGTGCTGTTTTCCACTGGGCTGCAGTTTCCAGAGCCGCAGAGTCAGGGCGTTAGAGAGTTGCAAGTAGCAGCAGAGGAAGGTGTTTGGGAAGCAGTTGCCTGGGCAACAGAAACAGGGCGTTCCAGAGGTGGTTGCTATGGGGACCTGGATGCTGACGAAGGCTTGTGAGGCTGAGAAGACAAATTGCCCTCATCATTATCTCTGGGCTTGTCAATCAAACGCATTCCCTTATTTACCTCGGAGAGGAGAGAGAACTAGGAGCAAAAAGAGACTGAGGGAACGAGAAGAGAAGCGCTTGTCCAAAACTCCACGCTGGTGAGGGAGCATCACCATCCAGGATGGCAACCATCACCTGCACCCGCTTCAGCGAGGAATATCAGCTCTTTGAAGAACTGGGCAAGTAAGTTGGAGACGGCAGGGCTCGGAATGTGGTGGTGCCGCATCAGCAGCGAGAGAGGCTTTGGCAGCGGGGGTGGAGGGAAATTAACGGACATGGGAACAGCTGGGATTCTGGAGGAAAGAAAAGGCAACGGAGTGAACCATAAAAATCAAACTCACAAGGGAGCGGGTCACGCAAACTGTCAAGAGAGTGGAAGGGGTAGGACCGCAGAGCCAGAGACCAGGGAAACAGCCCCTGACCCTCCCTGCTTTGTTCCCCCAGAATTAACGCGCTGGCACATAAAACCAGGTTTCCTTGTCCTCCGCTTTTGTAAGGAAAGGGGATAATCCTGGGAAAGGCTAAGGGTGGCTCAAGCATCCAGGGCTGGGTGTGTGAATGGCTTGCATTGTGCACACTTCGGAGGCTGCTGCCTGTAGCTCTGAGCTGCCTCTGCAAAAGGGGGCAACTGCGAAATGACCCTCGCTTAAGAAAGCAAACCCCCAAAGCAATGCTGCTAATTCTTCCTGGAAACTTGTCCAGCTGCATCAAAGGAGATGAAGGATCTGATCTGGGCAGCTGTCTGAGTTCTCGTTCCGTTGTGTGTTGCGCTAAGTTTTATTTTTTTTTTTATTGGGAGATGCTCTGTGCTGGATTTCACAGGCTTGGCTTGCCAGCAGGAAACAACTTGCCGGTGATGACTGTCTCCCAGGAGAACTGGGGTTTAGAAATTCATGGAAGAATCCAGGACAGCAGCCACCCCCTCATCCATCTTCTGTGCTGTCCTGATTAGCTCGGAGTAGTTAGACACCTGGGTAGCACTACTCCTAATTCCTTGGACAGGAACCTGTATGCCAAGGAGCCCAACAGAGTCAGTGGAAAGCGAGGCTGACGGTTGGGTTTCATGAGATTGTCATGTATAGGGTGGGCTGTGTCTGGTTTTGCATGTCTGGATATTCCTTTGCGTGCATATGTGTAGATGTCTGTCTTGCCTTGTGCATGCACACATAGGTATATATTAGTGTGCATCGGTCTAAATGTGTATGCATTGTAGGATTGATCCTGCAGGGTGCTGTGCATTCCAGTGAGAATGTCTTCTGCTCCCATGGAAGTCCGTGGGAATTCAGAGTGCTTAGCACTTGGCAGGATGGAGCCTTATGCGTCTATCCGGGGGTGCGACTGCCCGTTGGTGTGCATTTTGTGTGAGTGCCCTCGCACATGGAGCCATCTAAATATGTGTGTGTGTGTGTGTGTGTATAAGGGGGGTGCATCTTTTTGAGTGTGAATTTTGTACATGTTTGTGTGCATCCATTTGAATTTGTGTGTGAATTTTGTGCACACAATTACGTCCATCTCTGGATGTATACATGTGCATATGGTTTTGTTTGGCTGTTTGAGTCTGCATGTGCCTCTTGTGTACGATTGTGTGCATCTGTTTTGAATGTGAAGTTGTACCTATTTGTTCCAGTACACACATCATGGCCTGCATGCACATGTGTGTTTTGTACGGCGTTAAATGTGCGTGTGCACAGGTGGGTGTTGGGTTTGTCTGTGACTGTGCAGGCAGGTGGGGATACAAAACTGGGGGCGAGGATGGAGAAATCGAGAGAGAGGCGGTTGCTTTCTTCTGGACTGAAAGTGACTAGTATTTCCTGTGCAAAAGAGAAGGGGAGGACAGAATGGGCCAAATTGGCTGCTCGCTGAAGCTGGTGCAACTCCAGGAAAGTCCTTGTCTAGCTGCTCTGGGATGTGCATGTGTACCTAGATGGCTTGTGAGGTGCACAACACACTGTGTTTATTTTTCACCAATGTTTGGGGACTGCGTCACTCTTGGGCGATTGTGATTCAGACCGACGTGAAGCACTGAGTCGGTGACCAGGTCTGTGCGATAAATGGAGATAAAGCTGGTGGGTCAGCCCGAGAGGGGCAAGCTATTCTTTCCCCTCAGACACCTGCTCTGAACCTGTTTCTTCCAGAGGCTTCTCATCTCTTCGCTCGTGCTGCTGCGTGGTGGCGGCGCGGTGAGGGGCGGGAGGGACTGCGACCGTGTGAAGTGTTCTCAGGTGCTGCTGGCGTGGCTGGAGGGGACAAGGACTGAAACTGGGTACATGGCACAGCAAGGCTGATTATAAATGGCATGGGGGTGCACAGAAAAGGTAGGGACAGGATGCGACATAGGAAGTGTGGGGATAATAGGGGCAGGATGGGATAAAAGGTGCATACGATAGAACTCTGCACGGGCCCATGCCTTATACACAAGCCCTAGAGTGTGTGTCCTCCACATTTTGTGTTTGTGTATCACCCTCCATCCTGACGGATCCCAAAGCTCTTCACAGATTCACACAACACTGCTGCAAAGCAGTTGCCTCTGGGGAAGGGTAGGCAGCAGCCAAACATTGCCCAGGCAGACACCCAGCACAGCCGTGTTTACAGGAGAGACTGTAGCCTAGGACAATATGGCAAGCCTCTCCCTTCGTGGAAAGGACAATTGGAGCGTTCATATCTTTTAGTCTTGATATTCAGATGTGAACGTCCGTTGGGATCCAAGCCCAAGTCAGCTGGTTTCGTACTCTGCGGGAACGCTGGACCAGAGGCATTTTCAATGGATGCGTTTTCCCAAATCCAAAAATAAACCAATAACATTCACCTGCGGCAGATAGGACCTTGGCTTTTCACGGTTCCTCCAAGTCTCTTCGCGTTGGATAGATGACAGGCTGAGCCAGCCCTGCTAGGGTCTGAACCCATGGTTCTAAGGAGGCCATGTTCCTGCCTGCGCCCCAGCCTGTCCTTTCACTGAGTAGATGGGAAGGTTCCCCCTTGGTACTGCTCATGTTGAGAATTGGTCCCACTGAAGGGAGGTAGTTCAGAGGCAGGCTGGATCCTATCCTTCACTTGCCCAGTGTTCTTTGTTTGGTGTGTTGAAGAGATCTAGTTTACTCCAGAAAGGACTATAACTTGTGTGTGAACTCAAAGGGGGTGGAGGTTGGGGCGCAACTGCATCTCTGGGGTATGCTCCTAAGTGCATTGTGGGCCTCGCTGTCTTGTCAGCTCAGTAAGTCACAACGTGCAGACTAGAGCTATGGGGACTTTTCCATTGGAATGGTTTTCCGGGGGAAATTGCAGTTCCTACAAAAAAATCAAATTTTTCTGTTGGGGAAAATTACAGTTTTGCCAGTTTCATTTGTCGGTTGGGAAAAGTGAAATGAAATCAGGTCAGTTTGACCCAAATCAGAATGTTGTGTTGAACTGACCCGACATGTTTCATTTTGATTCAGTTCAACAGAACATTAAACTGCACTTCCCTATAAGTGCATCATTTCCCGGGACTTGTAATTCATGCCCCCATTCTCTCTAGGGGCTGGGCTCCCTGGAGTATTACATCTCCCATAATGCAGCATGAACTCCTCTTCGTTCCTGCTGCATGGTGCATCATGGGAGATGGAGTCTTGCCAGGGGGAGCCTGGCCAATACGGGAGAATTGGAGCCTCCAGGTCCAGAACTACCACAATGGAGCAAACCAGTTTAATGTTGAACTGACCCATAATGCTTCATTTTGAGTCAGTTCAACAAAGCAACATGAATATTTCAATTTCAGGAACACCAAAGGGAAACGTTTCAACATTTCTGAATCCCAATTAATTTTTGTCCCAATTTGAGATGAAAACAAATGTTGAACTATTGGACTTTCATGTGGGATGGAAATTCTGAATTTTGCTCAGCTTCAGCGCTGACTCTGGGAGAGCTGCCTTCATCTCTTATCCTGGCTGGGAGCTCTGGGGATGTGAGCGCCGCCTCTAGAGGAAGGAGAAGGAATCTCTTCACGTGGTCGTCTGTCCCACGGTCGTGACAGACTCTGGTGGGAGCTACATCCAAAGCCAGGGTCCTCGATGTGCAGCTCCCTTCTTGTGGAGAGGGGGGCAGAATCCAGGAAGGACTCAAAGGTCTCCAAGGAACTAAAAAGCTTGGATTTCCTGGGCCACCTCTTCAGTTTCATGTCATTGCCCTGAAGCTGTTGGTACATGAATGATGCAGAGACGACAGTGCACTCTGAGAGCTAGAGGTCTGGGGCTTGGTCTCCCACTCCCCAAGCGCAGGGAGCTGGGCGTGCTGCAGGTCCTGAGCCAGGCTGTGGGGAGACGAGTCGGAGGATGGGGGTGGCGTTCCTTTGGACTGACCAGTGAGGAGGACTGATAACAGAACACTGACGCCCTTTCCTAGCAGCCCAAGGGTAATGGTGTTGAAGGGAGCCCTCTATGCAGGGGGCCAGATCATTGGAGCTGGTTAATTTGATGGCTAAGAACAGCAGTTGTTGTTACTCCTGTTAAGGGAGGGGTAACCAAATCTAGGGTGTAAGAGGATTACCATTGGAGTTGAGAAGGAATTCCCCCTTCTCCATGGAAAATATTACACAGTTGTCTAGGTGCATTATGGGGGTTTCCCCATCTCCCTGAGAAGTATCAGGCATCGATCATTGAGATAACAGGTGAAGGACCCTGGTTTCTATCTGGATGTCTCACCTTAAACAGCGCACTGGTGTGTCTTGGTGCTTTCATCTCTCCGCTCGCCCTTGGCTGTAGAGTTCATGTCCTGAGCACGTCTCCTGCCAGCCAGACGAGCCTTTGTTTGTATAGGAGGGCGCCACCCAAGAGAAAGCTGCAGCACGGTCCGCGTGAGGCTCAGAGAGACTTTGTGGTCTGAGGGCTGGGCATGGCCAGAAGTAGAGAGGGGCAGGAGGTGGAAATTGGCTTGACAAAGACATTGTCTCTGGGGCATTTTCTGGTGCTGCTGGATCAGTCCATCTGAACCATCCAAAGATCTCCCAGTAGGAGAAGGAAGCATTTCCAGAGTCTGTCTTCCTCCCAGCATGGCTGAGCTCCCAGCCTCCCTCCCAGGATGAAAGACAAAACCTGGCTCCTCCTGGAAGAACCAGACTCCAGGGCGGCCTTGCCACCTTGCCTGGAGAAATGAGAACCTTGTGTTCTCCATCTGCGGGTCGCCGTAGGGATCGCTAACTCTGTCTGCCCCGAGGAGGCTGGGGAAGCAAACAAGCGGCTCAGGAACAAGAGGAGCATACAGTTGAGGAGTGGGGGGGAGAGGAGGCAGTCGGCGAGGGAGGGAACTGGAGTGAGACAAATAGAAGGAATGCCTCCTTCTGGCTCCGGGCTCCTCTCAGCTCTTTGAGTCCGCCCCCATGGCAGGTGACGGGAGGGGCTGGAGGAAATTATCATGCAGCACTGTATAATCAGCGGCTTCACTCCCAGAGCTTCAGGAGAAGACGACTTTATTTAAAAAAAAAAAGCACCCCCCCCACCACCCACCCTCTTCTTTCTAGAAAGGAGAGAAATCCTTTAACTGACTGGGAGGAGGAGGAGGTGCAGAAGGGAGGCAGCATTGCAGGCGGGTGCTGGCAGGGAAGGTGTGAAACACGGAGACGCAGAGTGTCCTTGTGTCAGAGTGACTGCTCATGAAGCCAGGTCCTGCAAGCTGCCAGGGCGGAGGAGGCCACGAGCTGCCTGCCGTCTGCTGGCGTAGGGATGGTCTAATGGCAATTGGCACCCCGGGCTGGCCTAAGTGATGTGTGGGGTGCAGGGCCGTGTGTGGCCTCCTGCTTTGCTTACATTAAAGCTGACCCTACACGTTATCTGCGAGCCTCGGGTAGCAGATGCAGGGCAGAACAGAGAGGGTGTGTGTTGGTGGCCTCACAGTGGAGGGGCTCCTACAGAAAGACCCAACTCTGGCTGGAGTGAGGGGAAATGGGAGTGCATTTGTGTCAGTGACACCCTCAGGTGATGGGTTTCAGTTGCTACCTCGAATCCCAGGGCCAAGGAGATGACACCCGTCAAATACAGACAGGCTCCAGGGGGGAGATGGTGACTTTCTCCTCCTCTACCAGAGGGACTGAACCTGTCAACGTGCACAAGTTGCTACACAAGGGAAAGCCGGCCAGTTGCTGCTTGGACTGAGAGGAGAGAAGATGGAAGGTTACCAGCTACCTGGAGAGAGATTCTGGATTAAGAATAATTTTTGTTTAAGCAGAATCCCTTGTGCCAATTTCATCCTGAATCTCACACCTCTGTGAAGATGAGTTCATGAAACAGGAGCAGTTCTTGCCTCTTGAAGCTAACTTGGAACAGTTTCTCCACCCTCCCTTAGACAGGGCCCAGATCCAAACCTCAGCCGGGGTTTATTTATCAGACCCAAAACCTGCCCTAATAGATTTGGCAAAGATAACTGCTCTGTCCTCCCCTTCTACCGTCACCTTGCTTACTCCCATGTCTATTCAAGACCTGTAGGGTTGGTGCCAGCACCACCAAACGTATCAAGATTGGGGCATCACAGATCAAGGAGGGCACATGGTGACCTGGGGGCCAGGGTGGTGTGCCGTGCTGGCAGTGTTCTGGGAACCAGCCCTGTTAGCAGGTGTTGAGCCTGCTGGGAGATGCCAAGTGAATCTGGCTGAGTCACTGCTGCAGGTGACTTGTTAACTCCACCCTTGATATAAGGGAGGTGGAAGTGGCTTGTTGGGGACGGAGGGGCTGGGCTGAACAGTCCTGAGGGAGGAGCCCTAGCAGCAGTAGCTGCCCAGCTGTGGGAGGAAGCTTGGGCTGGGACTCATTTTGAGTTACTTTGCTAACAAAACCTAATGTCAGGAAGGGAGGAAGCACTGGCCCTTGACAGCAGGTGGGGGCTGTGCTTTGGAGCCAGATGGGAGAACTGGCGGCTCACAGGTGGAGATTTCCCTCCCTATGCTGCAATCTGTCCCCATTCCTGGCTAGCCCTGGCTCTAGGAAGGGGGTTTGGCTAGGAGCGTGTGTGCAGGGCTGCGTTCCTGGTACCGTTGAACTGCTCACCGACCCTCCACCCCCAAAATCCTGTGTGAGGGAAACATCAGGGGCGAGACATCCCCTGCGTGTGGGCAGCTGCAGCAAGGGGTAGGGTTACCATATCTAATAAATAAAAAAATAGGACCCTCCACGGGCCCTGGCCCCGCCCATTTCCCCACATCTAGCCCCGCCCCCACTCCACCCCTTCCCCGCCCTAACTCCGCCCCTCCCCCTCCCACTCCCAGCCAGGGGGAAAGGGCTGCCCCAGCGCTACCAGCTTCAGGGTTTGCCAGGCAGCCCCCAGACCCTGCGCCCCCGGCCGGCGCTTCCCCAGCGCAGCTGGAGCCCGGGAGGGGAAGCGCCCAGCCGGTGGCGCAGGGTCTGGAGGCTGCCCGGCAAACTGTGAAGCCGGTAGCGCTCAGATTTTGGGCAGCCCCTATGCCTCCGGACCCTGCGCCCCCAGCCAGGCACTTCCCCTCCCGGGCTCCGGCGGCGCAGGGTCCGGAGGCCCGGGGGGCTGCCCGAAGCCGGTAGCGCTCGGGCAGCCCGGCTCTTAAACAGAGCCGAAGAGGAGCAGAGCCGCCGCGGCTGGAGGCTCTGCTCCTCTTC
>NC_048305.1:6569769-6713230 GCF_013100865.1 Trachemys scripta elegans
CCTCCCCAACTCTTCGGCTCTGTTTAAGAAGCCGAAGCCGGTAGCGCTCGGGCAGCCCCCATGCCTCCAGACCCTGCGCCCCCAGCTGGGCATTTCCCCTCCTGGGCTCCCGCGGCGCAGGGTCTGGAGGCACGGGGCTGCCCGAAGCCGGTAGCGCTCGGGCAGCCCGGCTCTTAAACAGAGCCGAAGAGTCGGGGAGGAGCAGAGCCACCATTTTCCCGGATATGTTCAGCTTTTTGGCAATTCTCCCCGGACGGGGGTTTGACTGCCGAAAAGCCGGACATGTCCGGGAAAAAGAGGACGTATGGTAACCCTAGCGAGGGGAGCAGCTGGGAGTGATATGTGGGGAACGGATGGGTGTGAGCCCTGTTTGTGGGGGGTTGGGGGGGACTGAGAGTGACTGTCCCCCAGTTGTGGGAGCTGGGCAGGGAGGGACATTCTGTATTTGTGGGGAGCAGGGGGCGCTGGCCCCTGGCTGTGGGAGCTGGAGTGTGTCCAGGCAGTACAGCACACTATAAGTTGGCAGGGAGTGGGGGTGGGGACACCCCGGGTCCGTGGGAGCTGGGGAAGGCAGTTCATATGGAATCGCATTGTCAGAGGGGCTGCCCTGTGGGGGTCAGGCCAAGGGGCCTGAGCATTGCTTCCCTGGGAGCTATTTGCTGCAACCAGTCTGTCTCTCAAGCAGCCATCAAGTGGCAGGCGAGACGCTCTCCAAGCACAGCACCACATTCTGCCACGCCTGGAGTTGTGCCCCCATCCTGTGGCAACAGGTGCTTGTTCTGCTTCAGGCCTCGGACTGATGCCTAGACTCTGCTGAGTTTGCTGTCCAGCGAGCAGCCAGCATTGGCCCTGGCTTGGTTCATTGTCCTGTGTTTAAAGGTTGTGTGTGTGATCAGCAGGAGCCCGGAAGGCAGTGGGGCTGGGCTGGTAAATACAAGGAGGGGAAGCACTGAAAAGTAAATACATGCTTCCTCTCTAGCTGCGCACATGTTTCAATGCATGTACGGATCCATGCACCCACTCACCCACCCACACGCAGACTGAAATATTGCCACTCTCAATCCCCCTGCAGCACGCAGCCGGTGAATGCTCCCTGCGGCATGCACACAGAGGCCCTCTGTATATTTCCTCCAGCACAAGCACATTGCAAACCTCCCCTGCAGCCTTTGCACAAAGGACCCTCTGAATACCTGACAACGCATGCTGTCCTTAAGAACACTCCATGCAGCCTGTGCGCACACAGGCCCTCTGAACGCCTCACAGCGCGCCGTCCTGAAACTAACAAATCTCCCCATTGTTAACGAGCATCGGCATCCTGTACAGCTGAGCTGCTGCTGACCATGGGTCTTGGGTTCCGCAGTTGGGTGCTGTCTACGCTTACAGTGCCAGCAATGGGTAACCTCCCTGCTGCAGCCAAGACTTGTGAAAATATCATGCAACATACACGCCGATTCCCTCTGAGCAACTGCATGCTGGCCGCATGAGTGCCTTGTGCAGCGTGCCTGCAGAGCCAACCTGGATATTGCCCCGACTCACACAGGTGTGCAAACACACGTACACACCCTGTAAAGCACCCATCCAAATGCAACACACACACACACCTGCTCCCTGTGCCATACACACAGGCACTGTTAGTCTAGACAAATGTTGACCTACATGTAGCCACACCTTTGTACGAGGCTGTCCCACACGGCTCCGTCCACAGCTGCGGCACTCGCTGCTTTTCTAACGGTTTCTGCAAAGCTCTGTCAATGTACCTCAGTGCTGACCGGCAACAGCCCCAGCTGATACTCCAGTCCAGCTCTCCTAGTGCACCTGCACCACCCCCTGCTCGTCCAGTGTATTCCAAGGTTCTGAATTGACCGTATCAACACAAGAAAGGGACTTGGGCATCACTGCAGACAGCTCCGTGGGGACAATTTCTCGGTATGCAGCTATGGTCAAAAAGCCAGCAAGACGTTAGGCTTCATAACGGATGGGATGGAGAGTAATCCGAAGAATATTATAATGCCCTTATTGAAAACAATGGTATGGCCTCTTTTGGGATGCAGTCCTGGTCACACCATCTCAAAAAGGATATTGCATAACTAAGGGGTTTTGGAGAAGGGAGACAAGAATGATCAAAGCAGAGAAAAGTCTCCGAGAAGGAGAGATTGAAAAGATTGGGATTGTTTACCTTACAAAGGAGATGAATAAAAGGGGATGTGATAAAAGTATATCTAATAACGAATGGTCCAGTGATGGTAGATCAGAAACTTCTGTTCTCCCTGACTCATAACACAAGAATAAGGGGCCATTCAATGAAATTAAAAGATGAGAAATTCAAAACTAATCAAAGGAAATCTTTTTCACAAAATGTATAGGTAGACTGTGGAACCCATTGCCAGGATTCTTAAGTTGTCTCCTGAGGCATCTCTACTGGTATCTCTACCTCAGGTCTGATCCAGTTTAGCAATTCTTCCCTTCCTACACTCAGTCCCAGATTCTCCTAAGCAGAGAGACCCTCTGTAACGTGGCAGTTTTGTGACATTGATAAAGATTCGCTAAGGACTCAGCGGAGCCCTGCAGACTCATTTCACTTATTACTTAAGCCAAATTGAAACTCACTGTTCTTGTGATGAAAGGCCAGTGCTGTGTTCCTCCTGCTGCCCTCCCTGGCCTCTTCTTAATTCATCACATGGGATTTCTGTGATCTGTTACAAAGACAAGGAAGAGCTGAACAATCAAGTGTGTTAAAACTTGTGTTGGAGGAATGTTCCAGACGGATACATTTCCAGCTTCCTCCATTGTGGTCTTCTGAGGTTTCCTGACACGTCCTCTTTCTGGATTGTTTATTTGAATTTAAATGAATTAATTCCTTTATTTATTTAGACAGTGAAAAGTTACAGGATTTATAGCAATCCAGTCCACGATGTATCGGCAGTTTTCTGCTGAGCCGTTCAGGAACCATGGGGGACCTCTGGCTGCTCCCAGGGTATAGAAAAGGGCCAGGTATTAGAGTGTGAACTCCGTCTCCCATAGATCTCAGAGCATGGGCTTTCCGTCCATCCTTAAATATCAGGGCATGATCTCAATGCCCTTAGCAAGAACTGAAATCAGCGGGAGTTGAGGGCACTCTCACTAGCGCCAACCCCAATTAGTTGGGCCAAAAATCATTGGACCTCAACAAGCAAGAGATTGAAAGAAAAAAAAAAAGAAAAACCCAAGCAATCTTGGGCCTGTGCCTTCTGGTGTCTGAGCCTTTATGTCGCACTCAGGCCATGTTTTCCAGTTTTTCTCCACACCCACAAGGGCTAGACACTTCCTTATTGTTTTCTAATGAAAGCTGAGATTTCCAAGAATGAGCCCAAATCCAGACATCGGGGCTGAGATGGTTGGCCCCCCCAAATATATGATTCCCAATAAAATCATGAGCGTCGGCAGCAGTGGATGGCACCCTTAGCCCTATTTGCATGGCATTAGCACCCCTAGTCCAAAGGAGCCCCATTGGGTTGGGTGCTGGGCAAACACCTAGGAAGAGACAACCCCCACCCCAAAGCGCTCGCAGTCTAAATTAAGGTAAGACGTGTTCCGCAGGTGTAATTAACCAAAGAGCAGCCGTGGAGGAGGGAGGATGTGGGTGACAGTGACAGATGGACGGTTATGTAGACTCTGACTCGCTGTGGAGATTTTACCAGGCATCGGAGCACTGATTTCCTTCCATCCAGGTACCAGAGCGTGGGATTCTGATGTGGAGACAGGCTCAGCGAACGGTGCCCAAATCCCCCACTTCCAGGAAGGCAGGCTCAGCGAACGGTGCCCAAATCCCCCACTTCCAGGAAGGCAGGCATGATGAATGTAAGGGGACTGTTGTCTCCTTACTAACATTGAGTGGGGGGCGTTTTTGTTGGCTAGCTCCCAGTACTAAAAGAAAGGGAAAAGGTCAATGAGAAATCAGGAGCCTGAGACTGACAGTCCCCAGGAACAATGGGGAGAGGCCAATGCTCCAGGTCAGCCTGATTGACAGGGTGGGCAGGTTAATCAAGGAGTCAGGAGGCCAGGGTGGGTCCCGTCCTCCGTGTGAGATGGAATTGCCTAAGGAGAGAGCAGGGGCCCAAGCTGAGCTGGGGAGCAGAGTTGTGCCAGATCCAGAGGGGCCAGAAAAGCAGCCCCGTGCTGGGAGCGGAGCTGCAGCCCCAAAGCCCAGAGCACAGCCCAGGGAGAGCAGACCCTGTGCTGGGAGCGGAGCTGCAGCCCCAAAGCCAGAGACACGGCCCAGGGAGAGCAGAGCTGTCCTGGGGGCAGAGCTGTAGCAACCAGAGCCAGAGAGGCCAGAGAAGCAGCCCAGGGAGCTGAAGGCAGAGCAGCAGCCGTGCTGAGGCCGAGTGGAGCTGGGGCTGGAGCCGTCCGGAGCTGGGTGCGGTGAGCAGCTGGGGAGAGTGAGGGGGACCCTGGGCAGTGGGCCCAGCACAGGGAGACACCTCAGCCAAGAGGCTCTGCAGGCCAGACTTGCAGGGGGATCGTAACCCCGACAGGGCGGGGGCGACACTGGGAAAAAGGGTCCTGCCACCTAGAGCCTGAGAGCGTGTGGCCACCGCCAGAGCAAGTGTCCGACCTGCAGCGTCTCTGCAGCACAGCCAGGGCCTGAGAAGGAGCCTGGGACCTACAAGGCACAGACAGTGACCTGCCCTGACGTTCCAGAGACGCTGGTTGTGATGTTCCCGGCCACAGAGCGGGGTGATGTGTTTCCTTTAATCTTTCCCATTTTTCCTTATTCCTTTTTAAACTAATTGCTGATTAAATAACTTGTATTTGCTTTAAATTGTATGAACTGATCAGTGGGTCAGGGAGGTGGTCAGTGCAGACAGAGTACCCCGGAGTGGGGACACCCTAGCCCCCATCCTGGGTGATCACAGCAAGGTTGGGGGTCGAGCCCCTCAGGAATCCTGGGCCCAGCCTTGTCGGGGGTTACGAGGACTCTGCCAGACAGGAGAGTGCAAGGGGAGTCCTCAAGGGCAGGGAGGCCTCTGGGTAAAGGAAGTGGGAGCGAGGACTCAGATCCTTCCACTATCCCACTTCACCGGCGTAGTGCAGAAGCCAGGAAAGTTCCCCACAATAGCAGGACCATTCCCCTGCTTACATGAAGACAAATGCACACGGGGAGCCTCAAGGGCCCAGAATGGATGGGTGGCCCCTCAGTGGAGAAACAGGAATGAAATGCAACATTTACTCCTCTCTCCCCCCACATTCCAGCTAAACCCCTTGCCCTCCAGGCTCCAGGGATATGAATAGTTCAGATCTTACAGAGGCCAAGAATAAATCTCAGGCTCCCACCGGACAGAGAGGCAGGGAAAGTTCCCGTTTGGCTTTCTCGTCTTTCAAACCCCTCCAGAAGAGTCTCCTGTGGCTAGCCCCGCTGGCTGCAGCCATGTGACGCTGAACAGTGCTTTCCAGCAGCGGCTTCGGGCGCGTGGGTTGGCTTCTCCATTGGGATTTCAATAAGTTCTTTACTGCAGCTTCTTGCACCCCATTGCTTCCCCATTTCACTAAAGATTCATATTCAAACCCAAATTGCCTACCTCCTCCCGCCCCCACCGGGAAAATCAATTGTTCATCATTGCTCAGCAGAGAGCCTGTTTCCTGGTTTTATTCCTTTCCCATTTATGGGGGGAGTGGAGGGAAGGAAGGGGGGCAGGCGGGGGAATTGCTTTTGATTGTTGTTTGACTGATTTGAATGGCTCCGGCAGAAAGATCAATGAATGCAGAGTCCTAGCTCCTGTTTAGCAGGCCTGGTGTGGGTGGGCTGTGCCTGGCCTTGCAGCTCGGAAACATGGGCTCAAATCCGGAGTGAGGTCCTGAACTGCAGTGAGTTTGTTGGTCTCAGCTGGGTCAGTGTTCCAGAACCACACCGCGGAATCTGGTGCAGACTCCGGACTGAGCTGTTAGGGAGGATGCTGGTCGTTGCATCCCACACAGAGGAGATGCCGCTCCGGTGATGGTTCAGGGAGATGCGGTTTCAGTTTTCTGATGGACTTCGGTTTCCAACATTGCTTTGCTCGTTGGGACAGTGGGGTCAGTGCCTTGGGAAAGCTCTTTGAGCGCTGAGTTCTGTGGTCCCTTTGGGTGGAGGCAGGAAGGGGAGAATCTGGATCTGTCCAATTCTCGGCAAAGGAGAGGGAACTCCCCTCTCCTATCACCTCCTTGGGCGCAGAGCATTGTCCAAGCTGTTAGTGAACTGTGGCATCCAGGGTAAGATAGTCATTTGTCGAACTCTTCAGCACATCTCCAGGCTGGTGGCTTCCATTCACTATGTTCCAAATATACCTGGGTCACCCTGTTTACGGATGGGCTTTTTCCTGGAGGAGACGGGGCTCAGTGATGCTGGGAACTAGTGCATTAACCTTTTGTAACCCACCAGTGAGTGTGTGTGTGGCAGGTCCCCTTTGTGCTAATCCACACAGAGTACAAGTTGTTACAGCTCCCAGCTAAGATCTGGGTTCAGAATCCGCTTGGACCGCAAGTGCAATGAAATTGGCAGGTTTCATTCTGTTGCCAAGTAGACATAGATACACATCATAAAAGTACCACACAGTTTGGCACCACTCAACATGCTATGCCTCTGCTCTGGAGCGACCCAGAGTGGGAATGGTAGAGGATGCCGCAGGTCAGACCGAGTGTGATGGAAGGCACCCAGGGTTGAAATACCCGATATATGCTCAATCACACACTCGTATGATCCCCCAAAATACACGTGCATGATCCTGAGATGCATGTGCTCACTAGTCACCTGCATGCTCCCAAGAAACACACACGTTCATTCACTCGTGATCTGAAGATCTATGACCCACAATTCACCTCAGACATGCATTCACCAAGCTGAGGCACCCACATGTGCCCAAATGTTCCTGAGACACACACACGCCAACCTACCCATGTGTTCCCAAGATGCCATACGTAGATTCCTGCACCTGGCCCTGAGATGCACATGTGACTTCCAAGACACACGCTCACTCCCGGAGTGATCCCAACACACATTTACTCATTCATCCATCATCTTAAAATACCCTGCGAGCTGCTGCTTGTAATAGATGCTTCTCCGTGAGTGGATTCTGAGTGTTTGCTAGTGGAAGGGGCTTCTTGTGCCATAAATTCCCTGTTGCTGATCTGGGTTTTTGATACCATGTTTGCATCTGCCTATGTGTATTATTACAGTAATTTTACGGTAGAAAGCACAATCAAAAGACAACAGAGGGTCCTGTGGCACCTTTAAGACTAACAGAAGTATTGGGAGCATAAGCTTTCGTGGGTAAGAACCTCACTTCTTCAGATGCAAGAACATGCATCTGAAGAAGTGAGGTTCTTACCCACGAAAGCTTATGCTCCCAATACTTCTGTTAGTCTTAAAGGTGCCACAGGACCCTCTGTTGCTTTTTACAGATTCAGACTAACACGGCTACCCCTCTGATACTTGACAATCAAAAGACAAAAAAGCAGCCGCAATTAGTTTGTGAATAAAAGCCACTTTCCTTTCTGTTACCCCTTCCTAAGTCAATATTATTGACAAAGGTTGCAATCTGTAGTGCGAGATGTTTGATAAGACAGAAGGTGCTTTCCACCAATCAAAGATCGGCCTGTTTGGGAGAGAAGAAAATGTGAAAAAAGCCAAGTGAATGTGCTTGATTTTGAGCTTTCCAGCAAACCAGGTAAAAGAGGGGAGATAAACTGGTTGTTTTGCTAATACTGAATTGCTTGTCTCAGAGCCTGTGATACATGAAGGCGGGGGGGTGGGGTAGTTTCCTTTGATGGACACCCAGCCAGCCAGTTAGCTGTAAAATCCCTCTTGGTGTCTGTTCTCCGCTTGCTTTACTTGTAAAGGGTTAACAAGCCCACAGGTAAAAGAAAAGGAGTGGGCACCTGACCAAAAGAGCCAATGGGAAGGCTAGAACTTTTAAAATTGGGAAAGAAACTTTCCCTTTCTCTGTTGTTCGCTGGGCTGCAGGGACGGAGCAGCAATGCTGTGTAAGGCTTGAACCAGGTATGAAAATTCATCTTCCCTCCCTAGAAGGAATTATTTGGACAGGGAATGTTTAGTTAGACACAATCAGGTTGATTTTTTATTTTGGCTTGTGGAGCACCTCTGTGCTAACCCTAGATGCTTTTGTTTGCTTGTAAACTTTTAAGCTGAACCCCCAAGAAAACTATTTTGGGTGCTTGATTTTTGGAATTGCTCTTTTAAAATCTAGCAAAAGCCTAAGTTCCAGATGTATTTTCTTCCTTTTTGTTTTTAATAAAATTTACCTTTTTTAAGAACAGGATTTTTGGTGTCCTAAGAGGTTTGTGCACATGTTGTTTGATTAGCTGGTAGCCACAGCTAATTTCCTTTGTTTTCTTTCTCAGCTCTTCCCCGGAGGGGGGTGAAAGGGCTTGAGGGTCCCCACAGGGAGGAATTCCCAAGTGCGCCTTCCTGGGTCCAAGGGTTGTTTTTTTTCATTTGGGTGGTGGCAGCGTTTACCAAGCCAAGGGCAGAGAAAAGCTCTAACCTTGGGAGTTTAATACAAGCCAGGAGTGCCAGTATTAATTTTTAGAATCTTTGCAGGCCCCCACGTTCTGCACTCGGAGTGACAGAGTGGGGAGCCCTTGTCCCTGTCCTCCCAGAATCATCTCTCAGGATAGGAACGTTTTCATAACAGTCTTGCCCATGCCATCTAGCTCCGTTTGGACGGGATAATCAGTGGTTTGAGCATTGGCCTACTAAACCCAGGGTTGTGAGTTCAATCCTTCAGGGGGCCATTTAGGGATCTGGGGCAAAAATCTGTCTGGGGATTGGTCTCGCTTTGAGCAGGGGGTTGGACTAGATGGTCTCCTGAGGTCCCTTCCATCCCTGATATTCTGTGATTCAACCACGTTAATTACCACTATTGAGTCTGTCTCTCCAGAACTCTCCTCCTTGTCCAGAGTTCATACATGTGTTTCTGTCTTCAAGTCTCCGATGCTGGCAGGTGCCGTGTGACGCTCCTGCTTTTCCTTTTGAGTCCAACCCCTTTCACTTTCTTTCTGGGCTCTTGTCTCCCACAGAGGTGCCTTTTCAATCGTCCGGAGATGCGTGAAGGTGCTGGCGGGACAGGAGTACGCAGCCAAGATCATAAACACCAAGAAGCTCACTGCCAGAGGTAAGTGCACTGAAGTCTTGTGACATACTTCCTGGGAGCAGGCGCCTTTCCACTGCCCTTGTCCACCTCACGCCTTCTCTGCTTGGACCAAGGTGAGCCTTAACCTTTAATAGCTCCTGCCTATTCTGCTCTGTGGGTGGGAACTGCAGGAAGGAAGAGAAATGGGCATGTTTTCCTGAACAGTTGAATCCCCTTTATCGGCATGGAACCGGGGCCATGATGCGAGGGGGGACCCAGCCTGTGTTTGGATAATGGGGGGCGGGGTTGCAGAGAAGAGAGGAAGAGCACAGAAAAGCCAGTTAGCTAAGCTAAGCTTTTACCTGCATGAAAAACATACCCTGAAATAGCCCCCCTGGCCTACTAACACTCCATGGGCTTGGGCCTGTGAGGGGCTGAGTGCCCACAGCTCCCACTGACTCCAGTGGGAATGGGGAGCATTCAGTGCCGGCCAGGATCGGGCCCTATATGTGGGGCTAATTCTGGAGCCTCATGTTGAAGGGTGGTGATGGCTTTTGTTCTCCCCTCCTCTGCAATCGTCGTCTCGCTTCAGTTTCTCTGAAGCGCGGTTCCCAGCCTCTTTCCTTCCCGGTGGCGAAGCAGCCGTCAGGCCTTGAGCAGTGATGCGTCCTGCTCGCTGCAGCTTGGGCCAGGAGTCTGTTGGCGTTTCTAGCCCGCTGAACTCAGAAACCGAGCCCCTCTCTGCACCCAGCGGGGCTGCTCCGTGTCAGTCTTTGCTAGGTGACCCCGTTCACACACACAGGAGAGCCCCAAAGAGCAAAGGGGCCTCGACAGGTGAGAGGGGGAAGTGTGGCCGAGGGAGATTCAGTGGTAATGACAGAAGGAGACACAGAGCACCGATACAAACAGCAGAGCTATAACCAAGCAGCTATAGACTTCAACTTTGATTCCTCAATACTGTCCCAAGATGCCTTTCCCATGTCACTGGGGGCTGTGGTGGCCGTAGGGGTGGAGAGGTGCTCATTAGAGAACCTCCATTTTAAGCAGTAGTCACTACTGTGAAGGGGGTGGAAGCAGGGCTCCCCCAATGAAATTAACAGGCAGCGGGTTTAAAACAAACATAAGGAAGCACTTCTTTCACACAGCGCACAATCAGCCTGTGGAACTCGTTGCCAGGGGGTGTTGTGAAGGCCAAAATGTAACTGGGTTCAAAAAAGAACTAGATAAGTTCATGGCGGATCGGTCCTATTAGCCAGTATGGCCAGGGATGCAACCCCAAGCTGGGACTGGACAACAGGGGATGGATCACTTGATAATTGCCCTGTTCTGTTCACTCTGCCTGAAGCATCTGGTGTTGGCCACTGTCAGAAGACAGGCTCCCGGGCTAGCGGGGCCATTGGTCTGACCCAGTGTGGCCGTTCTTATTTTCTAACCAGCACCCTCAGGGGATCCTCTTCCACCTGGGGACTCTGCTACAACCCCTGGCCAGCCTGTGTCTGGCTGCCCCAAGTGAATCAGACACCAGGGGAGCAGCAGCCATGCACTGACCTTAGACAGGTGCCACAGGCTGCTGCCAATGACAAATAGGGTGAAAATATTAGCAGGAGAGAGAGCCCCCCCCCCCCCCTCGTGAGCACCTCTGTCCTCTCTATCTGAAAAGCCCTGAGAAACATGGCCGCCAGCAATGGAAAAAGAATTTATTTTCTTTTCCACCCGGGTCCTCTTTCCCGGTTCTCTTCAGAGGTGCCTGTCCCAGCCGCCTTGCTGCTTAGCCCCTGTAGCCTACCACAGGCAATGGCCGTGCTTTGCAGAGAGGAAAACCTCTTCCCCAGAAGAGCGTGGCTCATTGCGTTTGGTCCCAGCTGCTGTTCCATGCAGTCCCCGCCGCCTTTCCTCCCCCCCCACCGCCAGCCGCACACACGGCTGCACATTGCCTGCAAAAAGTTGCATAATTGATTGTTGCTGTTTTTGGCGGAACTGGCCGCGCAAGGGATTGTCAGGGTCTCCGAGACCCCAA
Organism: Trachemys scripta elegans; assembly: GCF_013100865.1. Taxonomy (NCBI): domain Eukaryota; kingdom Metazoa; phylum Chordata; order Testudines; family Emydidae; genus Trachemys; species Trachemys scripta. The sequence goes on from NC_048305.1 coordinate 6,580,894, forward strand.
ACTGTCAAGAACGATGTAGGAGCCATTTTTCTTCACAGCCATAACAACTTGTGAGTCCCTGACAATCTCCTGCTGCTCTGCGTGGCTCTCTGGCCCTGAAAGCAGACTGGGAGCAGACCTTCCACCCGGGTGAGCCTGGCAGCTTCGCTGCACTGGAATGCTTTGCCCTGCTGCTGACCTGCTGTATTCAAAGGCTTTCATCCGTCTTCATCTTTTGTTTTCGCCTGCCCCAAGCTGAATGGGGCCACGCCCTGGGGCCAGCTCTTCCATGGCATTTAGTGGCCCACTGTCACTTGTAAAGGTGTGGGACTGAAAGCATTAGCGACGACTGTGACTGGGGGCATGTCGGCACTGGGGCTGGGAAGTGTAACTTCCAGCTTGAGCAGACATCCCCGCGCTAGCCCTGACTGAGCTGGCACGATCCAAAGGGAAGTGTAGCCGCTGCAGCTAGCCACCCCGAGTACCGTCCTGTAGGGACGTCCTCCGGGCAGCTAGCCTCTGCTGCGGCTTGTGCGTCTATGTTCAGCCCACTTCAGCTCCAGTGTAGACATAACCTGGGATTCAGCTTTGAGCTGGAGGGGCCGGGCTAGCTATAGGCCAAGGATGTGTCTGCTCTGCAATCACAGGGGGTGGGCGAAGCTCGCACAGACACACCCTGAGCCAGCTTTAATCTAGCTTGCTCTGGTACTGGAATGGGGAAGCCAGGGCAGAGCCCACGAGCAATTACCCAGCGTTCTGATCCGGCCCCTGCAGCCTATGCTGAAGTGTGTGCTACTGCGGCTTCGCTGCTACCGGTGCCCTGAGCTAGCCAGCTTAAAGCTAGCTGGGTCTGTCTTCTGGAGCCGCAGCCACACCCCGGCACTGCAGTGTAGCCATCCCCCCGTGTTTTAGGCAGGGCGCTGTAATGCTCCGTGGCCACACTCCCGCTTTTGAAAGTGCCCCTCAGTCCTCTTCCATGGCTGGTGAGCTGCTCACAGAAGAGCGAGCGCCTTCTCCAAAGCCCCGCTGCTTTGCAGGGTGGAGCGTCCGTCGCGGGAGTCACGAGGCCAGGTTCAGCAGTAACAAATGGAAGGGATGCGTTAGTGATGCTGCTGAACGCAGACAGCCCCTGTGGGTCTCTTCCAGGCTGCCTAAAGCCAGTCTGCCCTGCCTAGTGTCACTACACAGAGGGGCTGAGATTTTCTAAAGGGGCTGATAATTTTGCCTCTATTTTTAGGTGCTCAACTTGAGAAGCCTTCACAGGACTTGTTCACCGGGGGTCAGGCACTCAGCCATTATGAAAATCAGGCCCCTTTCAGGTATCTCAGGTTGAGTAGCCAAACACTGGGACAGCTCAAATCACTTGCCTCTTGTGAAAATCTTGGCCCTGGTCACCCAAAGTCCTAGCCTGGCCTAAGCAGTGATGGACGGGAGAGCTGGCCACACTGCATAGTGGAAGGTGCACTGTACAGTCTGGGGACGCAGGCATTGGCAAGGGTGCTGTGGCCTGGATCTCACACTGGCAATGGAAGCCATGTTCCTGTCACGTTAGCAGCTGTGACTGGTCCATGGAGATGGGATGAAGGGAAATCTGCTGAGCTTTGATTCATTGGTTTCCATTTTTCTGATGGTCCAGCTGCCCCGATGGCAGAACAGCCTCTGGGACCAGACACCCCAGAGGTGAGAGAGATTAGCTCTCCATGCCCCCTCCGTCCCTGCTCCCTGTTGTCACTATGCCAACTGAGTCCCAAACGGGGTGATGGTTTCTGTGAGGGGGACTAGACTGAGATTTCCAAATTATTTCAGAGGGGCCACTGCAACCACCAGGCTGGTCTGGCTTTAAGCTAATGACCTCTGGTTGCCCTCCAAACCTCACTTTATTCCCCGCTGGCCTACCAAAGACTCCATCGCAAAAGTCCCCTTCTTCTCCCAATGCAGTGCCATGGCTTTCCCCCTCCTCCAGTCTTGCTGCAATTCCTGCATCATGTTCATACTCCTTTGTGCTCACCTTCAAAGCTCTCCTACATCTCCTCTTCCATTTCCTAATGCTCCTCCCCATGAGCCCTCCCCCCCATGAGTCCTCCCCCCGCTAACTCCACCATGTTCCCATCATCTCCTCCCATGCGGACTTCACTGCCTTCTTCCACACCTCCACCCCACCCACCCTGGAACAGCCTAGTGACTTCACTCTCCTTCAGGCACTCCTCTGTCTTGCTTCTTGGCCTGACCTTTCTCCAGTATCCTCCGCTCTGGAGCTCCCCTCTCACATGCCTACTGTAGTAGGGTTACTAAAAGTGAGAGGATGACTCAAATGACTGCAACCCCCCCCCACCCCGAGGCTTTTAAACGACAAGAAAGTTTTCTTGAGAGCTTTTATTCCCACTCTCCCTTGTGTTGCCACCTACCAGTCCCCTCTTCCCGACACGCCCTCTCAAGGGCTGATGATTTCTTTAGTCGAGTTAGCTGCATAAATAAAACTGTAAGTTCCTTGGGGCAGGGACTTGGTTTATATTATATCTGCAGAGTGGCATGCATCCCTATGGTTCTCTATACATAATGCAGGACAACAAAGCACGAGCTGGCTATATTTTCATTCCCACTAGGATAAATGCATGATTTCCAAAAACTATAGGTTTAATCTGCTACCAGAGCCTCTGAGAGCTACCCCGGTGATGTTCCTTTCACAGACTTCTCTACCAGGGGCCTAGTCTGATGTTCTGTTGTGTATGTACTTTGCTGTGTGTTATAAAGGAAAAGTCTATAACGCGTTGTTGACGGAGCTGGGAGGCAGAGGACAAAAGGCATATAGCCAGGGAAGATTTATTGCCAAGAACTTGATCCAAGTGGGAACACTGTATTGTGTTTTATAACTGGATGGCATTCACATACTGTAAAGAAAATAGAATTGGTTTTATGTAACGTAATTTGTACTCAAAGTGCCTAACCACTTTCTAAAGCAGTGTGTAGGTGCAGTGCATGTGTAGGCAAACACCGCAGCCACTGTTTCACTCAGCTATAGCTCACTCTCAGCCTTGGACACAAGGACTTGTTTGGCTGGGAGAGGGAGTGTTTGCCAGGACACCGAGATTACCCCTTACTCTTTCCCATAAGTGCTTAAGGGATCATTAACTTCCACCTGGACAGCCAGAGATGGGAAACCTTGCTTCAGTATCTCTTCCAAAGGAGGGCACTGATCTGGAACTGCATGAGATGCCAGCTCGGGGGATGCGGCGCGTAGGTCCTGGGCTGGTTAGCAAGGCCCCCTCTCTCTTACTGAGACAACCTCACCAAATCTGAAACCAGGGGGTGGGGGAGTTTTTCTGGTCTGGCCAGGTGCCCACCTCAGTCTGCGCAAGGCAATCGAGTTCTGCAGCTGGCAGCAGTGTTCTCCCTCTCCTCAGATGTTTCCCCATCTCTGAGCTGCCAAAAAAGGGAGTTTGTATTTTCATTTTGGCTGCTGTGTGCGCTCAGGCAGCTATTCCTCACAGCAGCTCTGAGCACAGCATGCACATGTGTTGGACAAAGGGAGATGATGGGAAGGGAATGCACAGTACCTATCAAGTTGCCTTTGAATTCTTCTTGACTGGCATTTTGGAGGGCATTGTCACCTGTAGCAGAGCCCTCGATCTGTGTGATTTTGAATTAGTCTGAATGAGAGCCCTGAAAATGGGCAAAACTCTCCCGTTGTTTCTACCTGGCACCATTATTCATCTCTCCAAAGGTTTTAAAAAAACCCCAACCCCAATCATCTCCTTTCAAATCTTAAAATAGACCAGCATTTTGCAGACTTCCCACACATAGCTCTGCCAATATACCACAATCGCGACCTGAAGCATCACAGCTATTCCAGGCTTGATCTCCCACAAAGTTCTGCCAATGCACCTCTTTCCCAGTCTGCAGCACCTCCTGATATTTCAGTCCCAGACACACACACCCAGCTCTACCAGTCTTGACCTACAGCACCCCTGCTACTCCAGACCTGGACTCTCACACAAATCTACCAGCGTACCTTAATCTGCAGTGCACCATGATATTCCAGGACTGGAGCATCTCACAGCTCTGCCAGTGCCCCTTGTTCCTGACTTGTGAACTTCCACTGCTGCTCCAGGCCTAGGTGGCTTTTCCTGAATTGAGGCCACCAATCATGTGGAGCTGCTGGTTGGGTTTATGAAATGGACAACCACCCATTAAGGTCTAGGGGAAACTCACTCATCTTGTTGTCTCGTACAAGCCTCATTTAAAGGAGGTGAAAAGCTAGTGCATTCATTACCCCACCCCCCAACAGAATTTTTATCCTTTGTAAAATAAATAAGCAAGCCACTGTCCGTCAGGAGCAGATGGTCGGATTCTTCTGGAGGGCTGAATGCTTGGCTTCTCCATGCAGATCGAAGTTGGCAGCAGAGAAGCCACCGGGCAGGAAGCATCACAGATTTCAGGGCTTCCTGAAAGACCAGATTGAATTACTTTTTTTCTCTTCCCCCTCTCCCCGCCCCCTTTTGTCTTTTGTGTCTTCATTGGTTCCTTCTTTGTCCTCTTCTCAGGCTTCTGTTAGTCTACCCCTCCAGCAGTAGCCCAGCATCTTCATCCTTAAATACGCAGAGAAGCCTGCAGCCTTACTCTACCTGCTGACCTGGATCGAGTCACCAGCGTCCACCCAGCAGAGTCTTGATAGTGCTACTATTTCACCAGTGTCAGGAAGCTAGTTTTGATCCTTCCACCAAGACCTCTACCGGGTGCAAAGCACACCTGGGATAGGGTGGAGGAGCAGCAGAGCTGCTAACTGTTAGAGCCCCAGGGTCATGATCGAATGCAAGGGGCTATCTGCCTCCCGTGAGGATGAATCATATGATGGATGTGAATCACCCCAGAATACAGGGGGAGGGGAAGGAAAAGGGGATGAGAATTGATGGCTGCTCGTCTTCAAAGCCCCCCACGTTACTACTGAGATTCAGAAGGGCGGGGGCAATACCAGAGGCCCAATGTGAGTTGTGTGTCTTCAGCCATCGCTTCTTGAGTCAGGAGAAGTTTTAGCGACAAATCTGGCCCCTCTCTCCATGTACGAGGGGTTTTCTGGGCACACAATTCAGGTGAAACCCCCAAGAGCCAATGGCCTTTGAAAGCAATGACTTTGATTTAAATCCAGATCCCCTCCAGCCAGACACAGTGACAGAAATCACTGGCAATGCGTCTTCTAAGGACAAAGCTTCCCTGCTCCCTGCCATGTTTCAGTGCCACCAGCTTTTGTTTGGGATTTCCCCCTCCCTGGCCTGTGCAGTTCATGTGAAAGAGCCTGGCACCCATGCTGTGCTTAACTGCGCTGAAACTCCCTTTGCTTTTCAACTCTCCTGAGCTTCCTTCTCACGCCCCCGGCTCAATCCCAGAGCCCTCTCAGCTCCCTGTGTGTCTCTGAACCCAAAGTGCCTACCCAAGGCCAAGCTAGTTGTGTTGGTTAATGCATCGCTGGCAGGTGTCGAATGCCACGGTGCTGGATGCACTATAAGAACCCGAACAAGCCAGAACAGGAAATCAGCCAATTCTCTGCTACATTCCTAGAGGGTTGTGGCCTGTGAGGGAGGAAGGAAACAAGGACTGGGCTGTGTGTCTGTTGCGCAGGTGTGGGTGCCAGTGTGTGCACGCAGCAGTCTGGCCAGGAGTGGGTATCTATGTTCATGTAGGCTGGGTCTGCAGGGATGCATGGAGATGGATGTGGAGACATGCATTCCTCAGTGTACAGGTGTCTGAGTGCGGAGGAGACTTCATGCAGGCTTGCAGGGGCGTGCATGACAAGTGATTTGGTGTGAGTGCAGGCAGGTGTGTGCATGGATGTGCAAGGGCACCTGCAGGGCTGTGAGTGCATGCAGGTGGTTGGGCGAGACGGGCAAGTGTCTGGGTGTGTCTCTCTGGTGTTGGTTAGGTGTGTGTGTGGGGGGGTGTTTCTGTGCAGGTACCTGGAAAGGTGAGTAGGTGCTGTATATTGCGTGTGTGTTAGACTGCTTGGTTAGCCTTCCCGAGCTAAACACAGTCTTCCCCATTTGATCTGAACTTTCTGTCCTTCTGCAGCACCTCTGCCCTGAGCATCTCAAAGCCCTTCTAAACCACTAACAAAATAAGCCTCCGGGCCCCCTTGGGAGGCAGGTCAGCAGGGTTATCCCTGCAGAACGCGAGGCCCAAGGAGGGAAGTGGCTTGTTCTTCTTGCCTTTTCATTCATCCAAAGGCCACTCGTGTTTTCATCCTGATGCTCCCGCCAGGTGCGGAGAATGGGGCTAGGTTTGACTCAGGGAGTATCCAGAGTCGGAAAGCTGCCAGCGCTGGGAGGAGAAGCTTTAAGATGTAGCGTGAGAGGAGCAGCGGAAAGCGAGACCTGCTCCTTATTCATTACCCGGAGAGATGGTGGAACAGAACTCCAAATTCAGATCACACCGCTGGGGGGCCCTGGAGAAGTTTGACTGCCTTTTGCCTCCCGCTAGATTTCCTTTTCATGCACCTCGCCCTCCTAGGGTAGGATTTTAACAACACCTGTGTGACTTAGCAGCTCAAATCGCAATGAAAGTCAATAGGATTTGTGCTCCTACCTCACTTAGGTCCATTTGAAAATCCCAGCCCTAGGTTTCAGCTGGGACAGGGGCTGTGCCTGTCAAAATCTCTCACCTTATTGAGGTTGTTCTCAACAGCAGGCAGAAAATATCTATCCTTCTGAGATTTCCAACCTGCGTTTGTGGCTCCACAAGGGCCCATAAGGCGCAGAAAAGCATCCGGCCCTTGGGGTGTTTATCCAAACTGAACGGTCATTGCTACGGGCCTGGCGGACCCCTTCTTCTCTCCAAGGGACTGGGTGGAGTGAATCACCACTGCTCCCTTTCATGCAGGGGCCAGGCTTCTTGCTAAAACCCCATACATCCGTAATCTTCCCACAGCCTGTCTGCCCCATGAATCCCAGGAGCTACTGGAATGGAGCTGGCAAGAGTTTGTGGAACCATTTCCTTCTTATTCTCCAGCCAGGGATTAGAACTATGTTAATTGCAAATCCAGATCTGTTCTGTTTCCCGGCAATCAACTTCCCAGTGCCGGACTCGAGGAGTGAGAGTTAATTTCCCTGATAGGCACCCCCTGAAATATTATCCAGTGTCGGATGGTCTGGGATTCAGTGCCTGCCATCACCCCAGATGTACTGTCCCAGTGCTAGGCTGCCTTGTGATTGAGGGCTGAGCTCCGTAGAATCCCCCCTCTCTGTCTCCTGACCTCACTGTCCAGCACATTTGGATTTGAATAGCAAAGAATTGGGCAACCCATACTAGGAGAAGTTGCTTCTTTGTTTCCCTCTAGTGGTCGAGCCGCATTGGGGGATAAGAGTCTATTACAGCAGACAGCTAATGGAGCTACTCTTTTAGCTACCCTATTATTCAGGTAATTGAGATTCTACTTTTAATGCTGAAGATCAGAGGTTAAAATCCTGCTACAGGCCCAAGTAAGGTTATTCTAAAAACACCACTTTATGGCCCATATCTCTTTGGTAAATATCAGTAGCCAAATCCTGAAGTCTTTGCTCTGCTTTTAATCACTTCTCCTTACTCAATGAGTTCCCTGGAAGCTTTGCCTGAGTAAGGACAGCAGGCAGAAGCTCAGAAGGCAAATAATAAATTCACTCCCCCAGGCACCTGACGGCTAGTGGAGTCTCATTTTAACAGACACAGCCATTTCTCAGCCAGGCACCTTTCATTTTGATGCTGCATATTTTGTGGTGTGTATAAAAAGATCTTCTGTTATCCCTTCAGGGCACTTTTCTGCGAGCGCCCGTCCCTGCACACCCACGACTGCAGGGTTGGTAGGAAAAACTGGGCTTACTTTCCCCTTTGCGGCGTCAGTCAAACAGACTGGGGTAAATAGTTCCAGCATCTCAAGGTTTCCACACAATTCCATTAGTGGTGAATAGTTGGATTGGAGGGTTCCTACTGCACTAACAAACCTTTAACCTTTGGGCTACTGGATCAAATGTGTCCAGGTTAGTAATACCTGGAAGTTACCTTTTGGTGGCTTTACTATATGTGGACTCAATTGTTGTTTTAGTCCTGTTCCTGGTGGCAAAACAACAATATTGCTTGGTGCCTTTGGTTGCAATCTTAGAGGGAGGCCACGGACTGAGTGGGACATGAAGATTTAACTCCCCCCCCGCCACAGTTGGTCTTTCTGTGCCAAGATTGGGGTGGCCCAGGGGAAACCAGACTACTGATGTAACTGTTCTCTCCAGCGCCGGCCAGGCTCCAGGGCTGCTGCTTTTATCTCCTCTCGCCATCTCGGATCCATTGCACTTGTTTCTCACTATTTATTCTCGGTACCTTTTGTGCTTTAGTAAGCGCTAACCCCCTCCTGGCCGCCTCTGCTGTCAAACGCCGGAGTTGTGACTTTGCAGTCATTTCAATGGTGACAGATTGCGATGGTATAAATGCAGGACCAGGCAGAAGGAAAAGCTGGGGGTGCGGGGAGAGACATTTATTCTGAATCTCAGAATGACAGGGATGGGCAGGAGCAGGGCTAGGGGGTTTGCTTTGTAAAATCTTATTAGTCAAGTAATCCAAACCTGGTTCGTTTGGATCTACATCCCATTTATTAATGGCCTCAGTGCTCAGAGAAATAGTTCCCGTTTTGTCTCACTTCTAATAATGCTTTGCACAGCTGCCTCTCTCAGGATCTCCAAGCACTCTGCAAGCATTAATGAAGTTAGCCCTATGAGGCATAGGGAAGTATTAGCATCTTCATTTCACAGATGGGGAAACCGAGGCACAACAGGTCAAATGACACAGGAAGACTGGAGGCAGAGCCAGAAAGGTAGCCCAGGTGTCCTGCCTTCCACTCCTGTGCTATCCTCCCTTAGGACAGTAAGTAAGGGAAACATAGAAAAGACCAGCCAAGTCAGCTGCTGTTTGCATGAATCATTTCTCCTTTCAAGGGCATTCCATGTCTCCCAGCAGAATTCTTCTCAATAAGCAAGGGCCTTTACCAAAATAATAATGGTACCTAGCTCTTCTATGGTGGTTTTCATCAGTAGATCTGAAAGCACTTTGCAAAGGAGGGCAGTATCATATTATCCCCATTTTACAGATGGGGAAACTGAGGCACAGAGCAGTGACTTGACTTGGGCAAGGTCACCCAGCAGAGACAGGGACAGAATCCAGCTCTCCTGTGGTCTATCCAATAGGACACACTGCCTTCCCAGTTCCTTTCCCTTTATTTCTGCCTCATTCCCTCCCTATCCCAAAGTACAAACACAAGATCAAACACTGAGCGAGAAAGTGCCCATACTATCCCAGCATGTTCAACTCCCGCTGGGAGCGTGCGGGAATCCAAGGGGTGAAATCTGTCTCGTTAGTACAGTGTGCACAGTGAGAGGCCTCCTGGACCCGAGGAAGCATTTGTGTTGTAGTGTGAGGATGTGCTGGGGAAGAGACGGAATTGAGTGTGACCCATGCGCTGCCCCCCTCAGTGGGGGGCGGGAGCGACCTGCTATTCAGGCATTACAAGGCAGCGAGAGCACAGACTTTGAGACGTGAAGCTCATATCACCTGCCAGCCTAAGGGAGAGAAAGAGGGAGAGCAACCCAGCCCCGCTCTGGGCAGCCCTGTGATTGGAGGTGACGCTCGCTCTTCGCAGCCTTTGACTCACACGCTGGGAGGCTGCTCTGCTGTGACGGGTGGAACTGTACCCTCCTGTGAGTTAGCCTGGGGCCTCCATCCTGCTAGGGGAATGCCCCCAGGGCCACTCTCCCCTTGCACTCAGCTTTCTCGGAGCTCCTCGGGCGCGTGCAGCAGGGCTGGAGCTAAGCAGTTCACGGCAGGGAAAGCTGCTGTACACGGTGAGTTGCCTTTGGCCTGGAGGAGCCCTCCGGTGTGCCAGGGCTTGTTGTACTCTGCGGGGCTTTGCCGCTCCTTTCTTCCTTAAACAAGTAAAGGGAGGTGGTAATATTAATGGGGTCCACTGCAGGGCACGTGACTGAGCAAATTGTGTCCTGTCTGATTCTCAGACCATGCCCGTGACCATGTTATCTGAGCAAAGTGGCATCCCTGCCGAGTCCCTGGTTCCTGCAGTGTTCTCCATGTAGCCTATCGCAGGCCCTCTCTTGCCACATGTGCCAGGGGAAGTGCTGCCTACTTCCTCCGTGACATGGTGTGGCCACTCTCAATGAGTGATGCCTGATAACGGAGAGCCCGGGTGGGTAGAGGGAAGAGTAACTAGTTCAGGCCGACAGAAACAACAGCGGCAACGTCTCTGGCCTATGTTGTACAGGAGATCAGACAAGCATGATTGTAATGATTCCCGTTGGCCTTACAAATCTATGAAAAGCCAGTGGGAATGTGCTTCTCAGGGCAATTCACTGGCTGTGCTGAAAGAGACCACGAAAAAGTTGACTGCGGCTCTGGGCTGTACATACAAAAGTATCCCAGGGTGTGGTATGGATTGTCTCTGTACAGGCCTGCTGTGAGTGCATCTGGAATGCTCTGTTCTGCTTTATTCTGTGTAGATTTTGATATCCTGCATATCGCCAGAGTATATAAGCCCATTCCTGCAGCGCGTTAAGTGATGTGACTATGCATTACCGTCTGGCCACCACGTAATTGGAAAGAAGTTGATGAAATGGAGAGATTTGAGGAGTTCAGGAACTCAGCCAGAGGTCAGGGGTCTGTTGCAGGAGTGGGTGGGTGAGGTTCTGTGGCCTGCATTGTGCAGGAGGTCAAATTAGATGATCATGATGGACCCTTCTGGTCTTGAAGTCTTTGAGTCCAAGTCTTTGAGTCTAAGGATAAGGGGTCTAGGGGGATGAATTCTGAGCAAAGACTCCGAGAACTAAACTTGTATAGTTTAGCAAAGCAACGGCTAACAGGGAGACATAGAATAGTCTACAAATATTGGAAGGGTATAAACACCAGGGGCGGAGAGGAATTGGTGAGGATCTTGCATGGGAGCCTGACTAGCAGGATTTACTGAAACTCAAAGTTAAACTCCAGGGGGTAAACCAGGATGGACCATAGCAAGAGTCACGGCTGAGGCTTGCCCAGCTCTAATAATAATCCTGTTTCTTCTTGCTGCTGCTTAGAGCCTGATACCATGAAATATATTCACAAACTGTTGCTGTGGGAACGTGTCTCTTCCCAGGAAGTCCATTTCATGGATTGAGAAGGCAGTAAAATGCAAAGGAACAAACACAAAATTACTTCAGAACATCCCAGAATGAAACGCAGGGGGGAGGGGATAGCTCAGTGGTTTGAGCATTGGCCTGCTAAACCCAGGGTTGTGAGCTCAATCCTTGAGGGGGCCATTTAGGGATCTGGGGCAAAAATCCGACTGGGGATTGGTCGTGCTTTGAGCAGGGGGTTGGACTAGATACCTCCTGAGGTCCCTTCCAACCCTGATATTCTATGATTTGGATCTGGTTCCCTATACTGGATTTCATAGAACTGCAAAGTTCAGGGATGTTTGTGAGGCCAGGAATTCCTGAACCAGGTATATTTGAAGTAGTCTTGGGAAGAGAAGTTGGGAAAGGGAAGCTGTATGTAGCAGCCTGGGTGGAATGAGATGCTCGCTGAACACAGGGTAACATTAAGGGGTGAGGAGTTCTCAAGGTGGTTCATGTGTGTCTATGTTAGTGCTTGAGTCAGGCTCCTCAACCGTGTTACTGCAGAGCACTGATCAGGGCCGAAGGACACTAGAGGAGAATTAGATTGCAGTTTGTGTCAACGTGCGCATGTTGGAGAGAGACTGGAAGAGATGTCGAAGAGCTAGGGAGAGGCTGGTCCTGTGCTCACAAGCACACAGCAATAAATGGTCTGCCGGAGCTTATTAAGAGTCTGATGTTATGGCACCTCTGGTGCAATGTGAGACTGCTGTCCCCGATCTTCTAGTCACATCAAAACACACACTCTGTCAGCTAAGGATGGGAGAATGCAGGCTATCTAATTCTGTACATCTTGCATTCCAAAATTCCACACTAACCTTATGGGGTTTGTGTTTTTCCTGAGAAAGAGAGAGAGAGAGAGAGACACACACACACACTCTTAAATAAAAAAAAAAAAAAAAAGGAGCACAAGGGTTTGTAGGAGAGAAGACGAAGCAAATCCAGTGAAAACAGGAGCAGAGAATGGGCAGAACAAAAAAACAAAACAAAAAAGAGAGACTGAAAAAAGAGAGAGGCAGATTGTCTGTCATTTCCCATTGTAAGACCCCATTTTCTGTTGCTTTACAACTTTACCAAATTTTAACCATTAGCGCTGAATTTTTTGATGGTGTGTGTCTACCTTAGGCTGATTTTGGGGGCGGGGGGCTTCAGTGGAGGTGGTTCAGCCATATTCAAGAACTAGTTTAGGGGAAAATACATCGTATTGCCCATGTTAAAAAGTTCTTTCAGTCATTTAGGTGAAAAGCTCTAGCATCTCCATGCTGTGGAGAGAGGGCTTGAGATCAGGCAGAGAGGTCACCCTGATATCAAGAATGTGCCTTTTGCTGTTATCAAGGGGGAAACTGGCCAAATCAGAACAAGTGATCAGGTGTTGCAAAATCTCAGATTGCACATGCTCAGTAGAGACTTGTTAGAGCTTGGCAGCTAAATTCTCTGAAGAGTCTATGTGCACTGAGCACGCTCCATCCCCACCCAGCTCCTACCTGCTGACCGGACTGCCATCCCCACAGAGCGACTGAGGATGCCCCAGCCTGGGGCTGCAGAAGCAAAGCAGGACTTTCCCGGCAATTGCTCCTCCGGGCTGCTGCAGGCCGCTGTGGTGCTGGGCTCCAGAACTGAGAGCAGAGAGTCTCACCTACGCTGGCAGCCAGGCACTGAGGAGGGGAAGGAGGAGGCAGCCTGACTCAAATGCAGGGGGGACAAGAGCTGGGTGGGGCGGGAGGCAGGGTCTGGGAGCTGGGTCGGGGCTGGGATGGTCTCAGCAAGGAGACTGGGACTGGAAGCCAGGGTGGGAAATGGGGGTGAAGGGACTCAGAGCCAGTTCTTGGGGGTGGGGTGAGACTTAGATCAGATGAGAAGCTGGGACTGAGACTGGGACTGGAAGTCTGGTGAGGATACCAGAACTGGGAATGGGGTGGATGCAAAACTTAGATCTGATGAGGAGCCTGGGATGGGGAAGACTGGGGCTGGCTGGGGAAGGAGAGAGGGGCAAGGAACCTGAGGACCAGGGGGGAGACTGGGAGCTGTGATGGGTGGACGAGGAGCTCAGTGTGGGAGACTGGAACTAGCTAGGAAAGGAAACTGGGATGAGAGCCATGGGGAGAGCCTGGGGCAAAGACAGGCTGGGGGGACAGAGGCAGAAGGCTGTCCATGAGGAGGCATGGTAGGCCCTGTATCTCATTTAAAAGTGATACAGGGTCTTGCAAGGTTAGCCTGGGGGTGTGCTCCTCAAGGATATCCTGGCTGAAATATACATATGTCAGACCCTCTTGGTGTTGAAGAATATCCTCAATCCTGTCCCTAAAGGGTAAAAGTGACTGGTTCCCCCCACAACCCCCTAGAATGCCGCTGGGGTCCCCTGCATGGGCAGCATCAAGTCCCACCAGGAGCCTTTGTATTTTCTGGAGCCTGAGAGGAAGCGGAGGCAGGTTTGGCCATAGCCATGTCTCCTGATGAAGGGAGCCTGCATAGCCTTCCCCCACACCCTGACTTGTGACTTGTTTCTTTCAGATCACCAGAAGCTGGAGCGAGAGGCTCGGATCTGCCGTCTTCTGAAGCATCCAAACATAGGTAGGGTCTTTCTCCATGCTGGGGACGTGTGTGTGTGTGGGGAGCGGTTACCCCTCTGCATTCCCTTCCCTCCAGGCACACCCTGCACCCGCCTCTACTTCCCACTGAGGGAGGCTGTGCAGCTCCCTGGACAAGCTGAGGCCTCCATCGGTGTTGAAAGGCCTGCCTGAGGCGCAGAGGCCTGGTTCTCCTCCCACTCGTGCTGTGCCACTCAGAAATGGCTCCCCCAAGGTCGGTGCAACTGGAGTATGAGACCATTGTAAGTGACAAGAGAACAAGGTGCCAAGGGCCTTCATCCCCAGAGGCCAGCCGTCGCTCCCTGTGGGACACGAATGTTCCGTGGCTGGCTCAGTGGGGCGACTTCCTCCAGTGAGGTCTAAGGGCGTGATCCAAAGTCCGTTGAAATCAACGGACAACTTCCCATTGACTTTAGCTCAGGCCCTGTGCATAGCACTTGGCCACGTAAGGAGAAGCAAGAGCATGCCATTAAGTGGGCAGTGCTTCCATTTTTAACCCCCCCCCCCCCCTCCCACTGCCCGGGTGCTTTTTTCTTCAGGGCTCTCCAAAGGGAGAGCAGATCCCATCAGGGACCAGCGAAGGGGTGGGGCTGCGGAGGCGGGTGACATGAGAAGGGGGGGGGCTTTCCCATCAAACGTCCATTTGATGGTAGCCTCCCTCAGAAAAGCTGTTCCAGGAAAACTCCTGAGCCTCTGGGAAAGACAGAAATAGGCCAGGAGAAGAGAGAGAGAGAGAGAAAAAAAAAACCCAACCCCAAGCCCTGCCAGTGATGCTGATTCAATCAGTCACTCTCCCCATTCTCTCAGAGCTGGCTGGGCCAGAGCTCGCCTCCCCGGAGGAAGATCCCCACCCAGCGGGGAACGTGGTGAACAAGGCCTGTGGCTCTCAGGGCAGGAGCTAGGGAAAACCTTCCCTCCCACGGGGACTCTGACCCCAGGCAGGAGCGTCGCTGGGTTTTTGCACCGGGTTGAAAAGGAAACGGCTTGCAACCCCAGGAACAGGCGCTCCGCTACGGTATCCCCCCCCAGAGCTGCCCGCCATGCTGAGACGGAGCCAGCTTTGTTCCGAACTGGGGCGTCCCCCCCTTGTCTTGCTGCTGCCTGGCTTTCCCCATCCGGGCCGAGGTGAAATAGGCCGTTGTCCGGGAGGTGCGGGCCGCTGGAACAAGCCACGCACTGAAGCGTCGGCTGCAGAATGCTGAGCGCTGCACGCCGTGGCCTGTCTGGGTTAGCGCTCTCACCTGTCTGGCAAATCCCGTCGTCATGCAGTGCCCACCGCTGTTCTGTGGCACACCGCGGTGAGGGGGAGACAGTAAGTGGCAGCAGAAAGTCAGTCCCGTGGGTGAGCCCACGCTGAGCAGACTCCATCCGCCCTGCGCTGTCTGCTCTGCCTGGAACTGTACTCCCTGCTTCTTCCCACCTCGCCCCCCCCTCGCACATGCACACACACACGGTCCCTGCTTCATAAATGTTTCAGCTCATAAAGAGCTTGTCAGCTTCAATCTGTCTCAGGCAAATGCCTGCACAGCAGCGTCAGGTCGTCTCTGCATCAGCTCGAGTCACAGACCGCGCTGGACCAAGCTGTTGCCGTGACAACAGAGGGATTTGCTCCCCTCGCTCCAGCTGGAACAGCGCTCCTGGGCAAAGGGAAAACAAACTGGGTGGGGGGGCGGGGGAGGATGAGACGGGGCGGCAGCCAAGCAGTGCGAGAATCTGGGGGGCAGAGCAGAAAGAGAGAGGGAGGAGGGAACGGGCGATGGCCATCACAGTAATGCTGCCAATTTCCCCAGCATTTCGCTCCTTACTAACTAATCTTTGCCACCCTGGCATCTCCCAAGCGACACAGCATCCGAATCTCTCCCAGGCTCTCTGGGGCTGGAAATGAGAGAGAGCGCAGCCCCCAGAGGTGGAGGGTGTTGTGCTTTTCCCTGCTCAAAGAGAGGAGCATCTCCTTTCAGTCTGAATGGCTTTTGTTTGGGGATTACGGGAAACCACACAAGAAAGAACAAAAGTAAAGTCTGCCGGCAAGAGCATGGTGAAGGGTCTGCTCCCCACATCCAGCTGGCAGGACACAGAGGCTGCTCTCTCCCTTCCCCAGAAAGGTGAAAGGTGCAGGACAGAGAAGACGAAGCCATCACAGTTATTACATAGCTGGACTCAGCACATAATGGAACAGATCAGGGCTCCTGCGTGTTAGAACAGGTGACTGCCACTAGATTCACTTCCCAGCTCTAGTCACAGAGCAAGTGACCTGTGCTTCTCCATGCCTCCTCACTCCTGACCTGTACAATGGGGATGACAATATCTGCCTCCCTCCCAGGGATGCTGGGAGGCTGGATTCATTAGAGTACTTTGAGGTCCTACAGTGGCAGGCGCCCAAGGCGTGCAAAGCATCACTCACGCAATGAATCTGGGAGAGGGACAAAGTAGGGTTGCCAACTTTGGTTGGATGAATGCCTGAAGATTTCATCACATGACATGATCTTTAATTAAAAATTAATCTTTAATTCCTGGAGACTCCAGGACAATCCTGAACGAAGTTGGCAAACCAAGGACGAAGAAAGCGTTTTCCTGCCCCTTTTGCAAAGGACAGAGCACGGAGGAAGGGAAGTCTCCTCCCCTTGTCAAAGATTTGCTACTCTGTCCTGGGCACAGCTAGCCGGCATTCTGCACTGAACACCTACCTACTGAAAACTAAAATGGCCCCCTGGGCATTTGTAAGATGGCCAGGGAATGCACCTGTCACTGCCAGGCATGTATAAGTTCATACAGGAAACAGAGCATTTCTCCTGCTAACAGATGCAGATTCCCTTATCTCCACAAGCCACTGCCCGGCAGGGAGCACTAGTTATGGCAGGCCCGTGAGTCCTCATCTCTGGCCAGTCATTATCTTCATCTTCTCCTCCGCCTCCACTTCTCTAGTTCAGATCCACTCCCCGTTAGCAAGGGGGAAAGGTCTGTCAAAAGCTGCCCTAAAACCAGGCAGCCCACCCCCACACCTGCAGGCTGCCCGCTGCTCAGCGAGGGACGGGGAGCACCCACAGGCATGTCCTTTGCTGATGTCAGGGCACGGAAACCTTCCTGTAACAGGCTCCACGTGCAGGGATCAGCCCAGCCACAGCGCAGGAGTAAGAAACAGTCCAAGTCAGAGCACATGGTGCACCCTAGCACCCCCTGGTGGACAGCAAAGGAACTCTGGGAAGCTTCCTCCGATGGGAAACACGAGTGTCCAAGTGGCAAGGACTGCAAGCGAGCGAAGCGGGGAAGGGTGCAAGGGGGGCTGGTCTGATGCAGCCCTCTCCTCCCCCTCTTGCCAGCACCCCACAGCACAATCAGTAACAGGATGGGCCAATCAGTTGAATCAGCTTCTCAGCGGCATAAGCTGAGAGCCAGGCCAGGCCTCGCTCCCGCTGAAGTGAATGGGAACTTTAGCATTGGCTTCACAGGTCTTCCAGGCCCCCTGCATTTTGAGGGCCGTGTATGCTGTAGATTGGTCTTCAGCAGTCTTGCCTCCTTTTTATTCGCCACCCGTCCTTGGCGTGCACTCCTGACGCGCACCGCAGGCCTCGGTGCTGGGCTGGAAAGGGTTAACAGCGCAAGATGCAAATGAAACCAATCTGGCTGCTATTTATACCCACAAGGCACTTCTCTCCCCGCCCCTTGCACCCCCACTGTTCACTGCTGCCTGGAAACTTGGGAGCACAGCTTCCCCTGACTGCAGCACAAACAGGCTAATTACCCACTGATGATCTGGAATGAACTAGAATGCTGCAGACTGGAATTAAAGAGGAGAAAGAAGACTCAATGCCATCAGGAATGCAAGGAAAGCCAGTCTGCAGTGGAGCCAAGATTCCCGGCAGAAGTCAGGGCCATGGGCTGCGGGACACTACTACCTCTCCACGAGGGATGCACCACAGGAGGGACTGGGGCGTTTTCACTGGGTTGGACCGTCCCCTCCCATTTTAATTAGAGATGGATCCGAAGGTCCAAACTTTGAAGCTGTTTAGCATGTTGCTTTGATCCATTCTAAAGATGTGGACCCAGATCTCAGCTTCCCAACCACTCAGGGGAGTCCAGATTTGAGGGTTTTATCTGACCCAGCTCTAATTCCGGTAGACATTGGAGCTCCTTCTTAAATAACAGGTCAGATCCTCCCACACCCCTGAATAATTCTAACAGTCGTTAGGCCTCAGGGGCCATACCCATAACGTGCAATTCTTTTGGAACCTCCAGGAAGAGAGAGAGACGGAAAATCCTTCCTTCTTGATGAGCTGTGGGCCCCTTAGCAGGGTTCTCATTCATTCCGTGTGGCAACTTCTCACTGACATCATCCCCCATGGACACGGCGCACTCTGCAGTTACTGGTGGTGTGCAGTATCCAGGCACATAAAGCATTCCCAGGTGGCAAGCGATACCAATTTGAACCATTGCAAGCAACGTGGCTAGGGGTGGCCGAGCCTAGGATGGAGGCTCGATGGAGGCAGTGGTATGTAGGTGGGTATGGGAGGCTTTAAGCCTTCATGACCCCCAGCATGGCTGCCGAACATCCCTGAGGGCTAAGCTTTGTGCAGTACTTCTATAACCAAACCCACAGATCTGGAGTGGTTTGGAGTGGCCTGGGCCTAGGTTTGAGTGATGCTGGGTGAATTTCTGGTTTGGGATGGAATTCTGGAGGAATCTGAGGGTTTCACATGGCAGTGACCCCATGCTGAGCAAACCAGGGCAGTGTCAGTTGAATTTAGCGTTGAGGTTTTGAATTCATTCAGTTCTGAGGCCTGGTTTTGAAACTCCAGGCCTCTGTTGCCTTCCACTCCAGCCCTCTGGCTGTACAGATTCCTTGGCATAGCTCCTGTCACTGACTGTTTCCCCAAGACATGTGTCAAGGATGCTCACAGGAATCAGACACCTTCTTCATGGAACAGGAGGAGATCCTAGAATCATAGGACTGGCAGGGACCTCGAGAGGTCATCTAGTCCAGTCCCCTGCACTCATGGCAGGACTAGTTATGATCAAGCCCTGACAGGTGTTTGTCTAACCGGCTCTTAAAAATCTCCAATGATGGAGATTCCACAACCTCCCTAGGCAATTTATTCCAGTGCTTAACCACCCTAACAGTTAGGAAATTTTTCCTAATGTCCAATCTAAACCGCCCTTGCTGCAATTTAAGCCCATTGCTTCTTGTTCTATCCTCAGAGGTTAAGGAGAACATTTTTCCTCCCTCCTCTTTGTAACAACCTTTTATGTACTTGATGTTTCTCTCTGGACCCACACAGCCATCACAGGAAGACAGAAAAGTCGTAACTGAGCGTGAGAATAACTGGATGAATGCAGGTCTCTGAGCATCGGAGGATGAATACATAAACCAGCAATGTGAAAGGGGGGAAAATACCAATAAATTAAAATAACAGCCACGGCTCAAATCAGTTCCACAAAAGGGACCGAGAGCCAAGACCCACTCAGGCATGACAACCCTTTTCCTTTCTCTTCATCATTATTAATGAAAACGCAACAATAAACCTCCCGGAGGACTGCCTCGCAGCGAGACATCAGCGTTGATGGGTCATTGTCTTCCTGGGCAGTGATGATAGTGGCGACTCCAGTCGTGCCTTTGAGAGGAGACTGGATGTCAAAGCAGGCGACAGCCTTCTTCCAGAGAGAACACAGTCAAAAAACTACAAAGAGAACAAGTCGCTTCTGAATTGCACCTCTGTGCAATGAGTATCTAATGAGCTGGACTAATAGATACATGACTGCAGCCAAAGTGAACCCAATCGCTGTTCCAAGAACCCCCTGATTGTTCTCCACTGGAGGTCTTGGAAGTGGCTCTCCACATGCCCTGGGGCACAGGCTGGTGTGACTACTAGTGAAAATAGTGTATGTGATGTGACTGTTCATTGGTGATGTCACCTGACTGCCCAAATGGGAGGGTGTCCATTGGGGAGCACGATCTTGGTGGGTTTGATGACTGTACATCTGCACGGGGGCACAAGGTCATTGGGGGAGCTGAGTTGGCTGAGCACTGGTCATGGGAGCATGTGCTTTCTTAACTCTAGCAATTCCTTCCTAGCCTTTCTTTATATTGTTTCCTTTACAAAATAGTGTTTAAATCCCCCTTTGGCTCCAAATGTGACACCCTCCAATGCACGCTCCCCATTCCCAGCGGGGACCTGGTTCACAAGTGCAATCACCATCAGTTGTGGGATCTGCCTGCTGAGCTCTTCTTCACGTTGGGGTGTTGGGGTGATATTAACGACTGAGCATTTTACTGAATCTGGAAAATAACGTGAGGAATGCAAAGAATCTGCATTCAAAATCAGAGCTGGATCTAGCCTGAGGGCATATTATCTCCCACTGTCCCATGAGCCCGAGGACAGTAAATATAAAGTATGAAGAAAATTTCCATATGGGCCGAGGCCATATTAGCTGTGATCAGAGTGTGAGTAGCTAAAACGCCACTCAATTTTAACAAGAAATGGGATTTTAAAAACCCCACATTTTTGTGTAAAATTTTTCCTTTTACCCCTAGTTTCTAAAGATCGTTTTCAAAAGCATTGAGACTTACTTGATCATACTGAGACCAGGTGACACACACACAGGCAGAAAGGATTAAATGTATTGTATGTACAATCTAAATGTCACTAGAAGAAGATGTGGGGTCCTGGGACACAGGGGACCGTGAATTAAAACAACCAGGGCCAAATTCTGCTCATATTTTCACTGGTGCAACTATATTGAGGTTGCTTCTAATTCTATCTATCTATCTATCTATCTATCTATCTATCTATCTATCTATCTGTCTAATCGCCTTATTTCTGTGCCATCTCCATCACTGTAGTACTGGAATGCCAAACTTTGTAACTGAGAGCAGAATTTAGCCTCAAGACTCTGAATTAAGGGAAGAGGTGAGACATTTCTTGACTGCATTCAGTCTGACTAGAGTTCTGCTCAGAACAACAATACAAAACAGAGCTTAATTTGTAATGCAAGAGCTGTGGGGCTCAAGCAATTTTTTTTACATTCATAACTGATACAGCAAGCCCAGAGGTGCCGGGGCTCAGCCCTGACCAGCCCTGGCACAAATTAAGCACTGCTACAAAAGCATTGTGTCCCGACACACCCTGAGTCGTGTGTAGCACTTGGAATGGATTCCTCGGGAACTGCCATTAGCCCAGAGCTCAAGCTCCTAGAAGCAGACGGGAGAGGCCATTCTTTGGACATTACAACAGGATGCAGCTCTTTCCATGCTAGGTCTTTGGTCAAACAACAGTACTGGTGAAGAGAAAGGGGATGTTTAATAAGAAAGGGTTCCCATAGCTGCTCTCAGACAACCCCACCACGTGATCAACCTGGATCCCCCAGGAGAAAGGGAAGTCACAGAGGAAAAACATTGTATTCCCAGCAGCAGAGAAACTCTGCCTGCAAGAATGCTGCCGTGGCAGGGCTCCCTTTGCAGCCCAGCATCCCTCTTGATTAAACCACCCTAATCCTGGGGATTAGAGAAGCGTGTGTGGTTGAAATACTGCTCGATGCCCGGGATAACCAAGCAGCTGCCCAGGGCCTTAGCCAAGCATGAGCGCTATGTGCAAACCACAGACAGCTCCTCGTTTTGGAAATGACCTTGAACCTTGCACCTCCCAGGGCTGGGAGAATCACTGTTGTGGGAGGGACACTGGTAAGGCCGTGAGAGCACCGCTTAGCTGTTGCAATAGTGAGCAGCACGAGGCACTGGGAAGGCTGTCAGAGGAAAACTCTCTTGATTACGGGGCTCCCCTGCTGTTCCTCTGCCATCCCTGGGGAACTCTTGCTGCAAAAGGGAAACAGGCGGGCACACGAACGAGAGCGGCCGCGGATTGGGTGTGTGAGTACGAAGGACGTTGTGGTTGGTAACTGTCGCCCTTTTGTCTCCATTGCAGTGAGGCTGCATGACAGCATCTCCGAGGAGGGCCACCACTACCTGATATTTGACCTGTAAGTAATGGTGATCATTGTGTTTCATCCTTTGCCACAAGGGCCATGTTCTTCCGCCACCATGCAAAGCCATCGTACCCCTGACTCCTGCCCGGGAGGGACCTCTCTGTGGGGCCTGAAGCCGCTGCCATGGAGAGGCAGCGTTCCAGAGGGGAAGGCACAGAGTAATGGGGCAGGCTGGAGAGGCCATTTTGCGCCTGCTTCCAGCATTAGTCGAATTAGCTTTGTGTCCTATGCAAATCAGCCCTTCAGGCTTCTCAGAGCAGCAATTAGCATATTTAATGCAGCCTCCCTAGGGGTCCCGATGCTACCACTGCTCCCTGCTTGTGTCAGTGATCCCGCCTTGTGCTGCAGCTTCTGTTCCTTCCCCTTGGAGACAGAGGAGCTCTGCATCCAAGTAATCTCTAAGATGCTCTACTTTGCATGGTACATCCCCCCCCCACCCCTTGCCCTCCTCTCCCCTGCCTGGTTGCTCTTGGCTGTTCCTCTCCCTTGCTGCCCAGGGAAGGACTGCAACACTGGAATCTGGTGGGTTTGCTGGAAGCAGGGGGTGGGTCATTTCCAGAGCACCCGGAAAGTGAAGAGCGTAATTTAATGAGAGTTGGAAGGGCATAAAGATCCGGGCCTGTCCAGAAGCGTGTGTGAGTGTGCAGATTTTAGGGCCAGGTGGGACCATTGTGATCATCTGATCTGACCTTTTCCCAAAGACCCCCTTCACTCTCTGATCCTTCTGGGGTGGGTGACAGGATGTCTCAGGGGCCAACCCCGTCCCACTCCAGATCACTAGATCAGATACAGCCCATCTCATGGCCGCTTGGTGGCCTCCTCTGAGAAAGGATCTGGTGAGCTCTGTCCAGCACCACCAGACTGCTGGACTCTCACTGACCCTGACCGTTCCAGGTGCCTGGCTGAGAACTGCGTTGAAATGGGAAATGAACCACCCTCCCACCCCTGCAGATGGTTTGAAAGGAAGTAACGTCAGGCAAAGAGACCCCTGGTCTTTGGGAACCCGGCTTTAGCCCATCACGGAATGTGCTGCCAGGTTAAAGTGGGGTTATGCTGAAATCCCTGGAACTTCCTGCTATGTGCAGCCGCACAGCAGATGCATGTGGGTTAGATGAGTCTAGTACTTTTGGAGGCATGTAACTCATTAAATTTCCCAGCATGCTCTCCTCCAGCCACAGGATCCATTTCTTGGAAGCTGCTCCCCCAGTAGGTGGGAAAGAAGCACTGATCAGCTGGGAGAAATGAGTTAGCAGCAGCCATTCCTCCATCTTTCTCTCCCCAGACCCTCCAAGCTCAAACATATCCGCACACCGGTTCCTGAACCGAGGAGCCACGCTTGGGGAGTGGGTTAAAATGGGAATTCAGTTCTCTCGTTGCCTGGGAAAAAAATGACCAGGTGCCCAAGCCCTGTCACCTACCAGTTCCACACACTCCTTCACCCCCAAACATACTCGCCCTGTTGTTCCTGCTCAGTCTCTGCCGAGCTGCTTGTCCGGTTGTGTTTTGATTCGTTCCGTGGGTCAGATTGCCAGCTGGTATAAATCCATGCAGCTCTTGCATG
This sequence comes from Trachemys scripta elegans, assembly GCF_013100865.1. Taxonomy (NCBI): domain Eukaryota; kingdom Metazoa; phylum Chordata; order Testudines; family Emydidae; genus Trachemys; species Trachemys scripta. The sequence goes on from NC_048305.1 coordinate 6,604,161, forward strand.
TAGAGCGTCCCGAGCTGACATTATGCTTTGTCTGTTTCATTCACAGTGTCACGGGTGGGGAGCTGTTCGAGGACATTGTGGCCAGAGAATACTACAGTGAAGCAGATGCCAGGTGAGGACGGAAACATACCAAATATAATCCTGCAAGGCTTGGCAGCTGTACCCAGCCAGGCAAGGGAAGGGACGAGATGCCCAGCCTTCACCAATAGCTTGAAGTCTGTCCTCAGCCAAGGACTCGTGTATTTATTTTATTTACAGTATCAGCGCATCAGTTTCCTCCCCATTGTACATTGATTTTATAGCGGCGCTCCAAGATCTGCTGCTCTTGCTTCTCCACGCGATGTGACACTGCAAGTGGCTTATTCTAGCCAACACATTTTCCATGCCAAGGATTCTGTGCGTAACCACACTGCCGATTCTCCGAAGTCAAAGCCAACTGCTTTAAGTGAATACAGACAGGCACTCCCCTTGCCCCAGATTGATAATGATAGTGTCCGACCTGCCTGCCTGATTGGTAGCAGCTGGACTCCCCCGCTCCTCAGTCACCAATGTGTGGGATAGGCGAGGCCGGGAGCATCCTGGCATCCCAGCCAGGAGATCTGGGGGCCAGTACCTTGTGGAGGCCTAGGAAGATATGGTAGAGATGATCACATTCTTGACATTTACCAGTTGCAATAGTTATTTTGATGTATTTAAAGGCGTATCTATGGCATTCATCACTGGTGTATCGGAGCACCTTGCAAATATTAATGAATTAAGCCTCAGCGCAGCCCTGGGAGGAAGGGAAGCATTAGCTTCATTTTACTCAGGCGTGGAAAGATGAGGTGACTTGCTCAAGGCCCCGCAGGAAGTCTGTGGTAGAGCTTTGAATAGAACCCATGTCTCCAGTGCCCTTAACCACCAAATAATCCTTCCTCCCTTTACCAGTGTCTTTATGGACTAAGCCATCCCAAACACTGGGAATAATACTGAGCTTCGGGTAAACATAGCCACGCAGTAAACTTCCGATTCAAGGCTCCTGCATGAAAACGTTATCTTTATTTCCTTGTTTGGAATGAGCTTTTTACTGAGTGTTCTGCGTGCACTGAATACGTTTATAACCAATCCACCTATTAGAACCCTGCAAAAATGTAAATCAAGACCTTTTGTTTTGCAGACAAATGCTTTGTGATCAAAGTTATAATCCCCTCTTGGCACCTGGAACTTCTTTTTCTTTCTTTCTCATGCATACAACAGAGTGTGCCTGATTTAATGAGCTATAAATAACAAATAGACCCGATGAGACCTACAAGCATAAGTCAGGACTAGGGAAATGGGGCTGGAGTTACCATAAGCTTTACGTCTTACGGGTTCTTCTTCTCTGCTTGATGTTATCGCACAAACTCAGGCGGGCGTCCTAATTTCACCAACTCCCGTTATCAAGTTCTCCATGCAGCCGCTCACATTGTTTCTATGGGAATTGTTTGGGTTGTTTTAGCTCATTACCTCTGACAACCAGGAAAGTTCCTACGGTAACCTGTGCGCTCCTTTTCTATTGTTCACTAAGTCTGGCTGAATGATTCAATGACCCCCAACTGGGGATTTCATTGGCAATCAGGTTTTGATAGTTCTACCTTCCTCCATGCAGCACCTACATGGGACTCTGTAGAGCGAGATTCTGAGCCACACTGTGTGGTTGCTAGTGGGAAAAGGAATGGGGAGTGTGGGAAGTGAGGAAAAGAGATAAAAATGAAGGGACACGCCTAAGGAAGCCCTATCTCTGCTGCTCTCCCAGAGCACAGATGTGACTTGTATGACTTCTCTCTGCAGTCACTGCATTCAGCAGATCCTGGAAGCTGTTCTACATTGCCACCAGATGGGCGTGGTGCACCGGGACCTAAAGGTAAGAGCTGTGGTGAAGATCCCTACATGTATACGTGTAACGGCCAGTGCTTCCAGGATATAACATCATAAAGAGAGAGAAAGCCCTAGAAGCCTTGTCCTGTAACCTTCTCTGGGGAGGTCTGGTGCACTGCGAGAAGAATTCCTTTTGGGAGCTACCGAAAGCCAAGGGTGAAGGTAACAATGAGGAGATCCTAGCTCAAGGTCCCTTGTCAGGCCAACTTTTCCTTCCAGAAGGATGCAGCTGGTCTGCTTAAAAATGCCTTTCTCCTGCTCTGGAGGGAACGAAGTTAGCCCCAGAGGAAGACATGGGTAGGTTTGGAGGGAGTGCTTCATGGTGGCCATTGGTGGGGACTCAGTGGAGACCTATTCAGTCCCCTGTGGCTGGAAAATGGTAAGTGACTGTGAGGCTTCAGGTCCCTACCTGGGCCTCTTCAAATCCATCCTCCAGTGGCGGGGAGAAAAATGACCCATGCTCTCATATCATCTGGAACAGGAAGTTCTCCAGGGCTTGATTATCCCGGTATAGTCTTGGAGCCTGAAAACCTCAGCTGTCCCACAGAGGGAATTCAATTCAGTAAGGCCTTGGCTACACTTACCCGGTAGTTCGACGGCTGGAAATCGAACTTCTGGGTTCGACTTATCGCGTCTAGTCTGGACGTGATAAGTCGAACCCGGAAGTGCTCGCCGTCGACTGCGGTACTCCAGCTCGCCGAGAGGAGTACCGCGGAGTCGACGGGGGAGCCTGCCTGCCGCGTGTGGACCAAGGTAAGTTCGAACTAATTCGAACTAAGGTACTTCGAACTTCAGCTACGTTATTCACGTAGCTGAAGTTGCGTACCTTAGTTCGAATTAGGGGGGTAGTGTAGACCAAGCCTAACACTGAGCTCCTGCAGCAGAGACACTCCCTTCCTGCAGGCCAGGGGTTTTAAGGCTCTGGCTTAATACAAGCTGGTCTATAATGTTCTCTCACTGGAGAGAGCTCTTCTCAGATCAGCCCAGCAGCCTCTCCTGTAAAGGGAAGCTCATCCCACCTCTTCCTCTCAAAACGCCTCCCTAACTCAGGCCCAAATGCAGGACGAGTGCGACTTCCAAGTCTGAGCTAGTGTCGTCTCGCCCTACAAAGACGCCAATAACTCTGGTAATACCTGGGAACCAATTGGTGCTGTCATCAGTTTGTTCGCCCACCGTTTGTCTGGGGATTATTGAGCCAGCTGCCCTGATTCCAGGCCGGCTAATGCAGTTGAAAGAGCAGAACTAGACTATCACTCTCTCTAATAGATGTAATAACGTTGCCACTGAATGGGAGCCCGGAGTCGGGCGCCTCGGCGGAGGTGGAAACCGGATTCATGTGTCTTCATCAGCCCTAACGTAGGGAGTGATGGAGCCTGAACAGCAGCCTATTAATAAGGACATAAGCACTGAGGGCTTTCCTGGCCATGACACCTCTTGTTTCTACGTGAGAAAAAGAGATCAGGGCGAGCTGTCCGTGAGGGAACCTCTGATCTGTAACACATACGATTGTTTTCCCTTCCCTGAAGAAGCAAGGGGCCAAATTCAGCAAGGAATCCGAGGGAGCCTAAGCTGGTCTACGTCACTCCTCCTTTCAGCCACGCAGACTTGAATGTTCCATGACCTCAGACTCCCTTAGACTCACATCCACTTACCACTGGGTAACGTAACCTCCCCATGCACACATGACCTCTGAATTTGGTCCTCTGAGTCTGTGTAAGGCAATGCAAGCTAGTGTATCCGTAACTCACAGGCCCAGGGGCTGGAAGAGAGGAATGTAGCAGGAAAAGCAACGAACAGGAGGCGGTCAGAAAGTAATTGTGGCAGGCCACCCACTTATTCTATCTTACACCTTCTTCCAGCTCCTCCAGTTCTGCTCCCTTCTGTGTCACAGAGTAGGCGGAATAGTGTGTCTAGGGCAGTCGACGTATAACAGAGCAACCCCCTGGGCTTCTCCGTTAAATGTCTCCCAGCCGGCGTCTGAGGCGGGACAGTCCCCTACCCAGAATCCGGACTGGGAGTTCTGCTGGCCAGAGCCAGTCAGAGAGCCCTAGGAAAGGGGTCCGGCTTGTGCCCACGTTGTTTGAATCCAGTATCGGGAGGGTGTTTTTTTTCTTTTCTCTCTATCCCTCGCTTCCTCCTGTAGCCGGAGAACCTGCTGCTGGCATCCAAACTGAAGGGAGCTGCGGTCAAGTTGGCAGACTTCGGCCTAGCCATTGAGGTGGAAGCGGATCAGCAGGCTTGGTTTGGTGAGTGGAATGGTCGGGCGGGGGATTGAGGAGGGATTGTTTTGCATTTCCCGTTTCTGTATGTGTGGCGAAACAGCTCCCCTCCCCCCCCACTGTCCGGGAATGTTTTATTAATGGCACAAGCAGCGCGGGTACCTTGAATATTTATCCCTGAATCTAACCAAAGGGTTAAAAAATTTCCACTGAGCTCCTAAGGGCCAGCAGGGATGGGGAAGGGTGTGGAATCTTGACTAGTCGCTTGCAAAGCTGCAGTTTTGGCAGCCTTCAAGGCTGAAACCTCCCTATGGTGCATTTGGGATAACCCATTTGTTTCCATTGGGAAAATACACTCTTGCGTCCCAGAGGTGCCCAGGCAAGATATAAGCCAAGTAACTGAATGGGGATTCAATGAATGGATGCGCAAAGCTAGAACATGAGTCATGGAGATACTATAAGGGTTTGATGACTGCATGATGGATACACAGCCAGTGTCCCCTCTGCTGTGCTCCCAGTCCACCATTGGCTTATACCATGTTGCAGTCCCTGTGTACTGCCATCTCCCAGGACAATGGGGAAAAGATGTGTAAAACTGGTCTTCTGGACAATGCTTGAAACCCAATGAGGCCTCAGTAATAGGGGTGGGCTCCACGTTCACCAGGAGAGGGTGTCATATACATCTTCATAAGCAAACCTGCCGATGTAGAGATGAATACAAAGGGAGAAGGCAGGTGTAGGATGCAAACCCAAGACTTCTTTCCAAATGCTGTGCCAGCTCCCGGTTCAGTAGGCTGGCTCTGTGCCTTGCATGACTCATTTTCCTATCCTTCCTTAACCCATCTGATTAGCTGCTAATAGACCAGGACTTCCTAATCACAGGACAGATTGTTTCTCAGTTACACCAGTGTCAATCTGGAGTAACTGCGCCCACGTCAATGCAGTTAAATCATTGGATTGACACCCAAAGCAGAATCTGACCCAGTGCACTCACAGCCCCGAATGAACAGGCAATGAACTCTGAGGACCTGTAATCAGATCATGCGAGCGTGGGCCCTCTGGATGGCCAATTATCTTTGATACGGCCGTTCTCAATGGACTAATTGCGGCAGAAGACACAAGTCACACGTTTGTCTCGCAGTCGGCTCTTGGGAGCTCAGTACGTCTGGCGAGTGCTGACGTGACTGGGTGTTGTCTGGGTTTGGTTCCATAGGCGCCGACTCCATGGGTGCTCCGGGGCTGGAGCACCCCCGGGAAAAAAATAGTGTGTGTCTGTTCAGCGACGTGCAGGAGGCGCAGGGGGTAAGGGGGAGGAGTGGGGGCAGGAAGCGGTGGAACGGGGTGGAACAGGGTGGGGGTGGGAAGAGGCAGGGTGAGGGCTTGGGGGAAGGGATGGAGTCGGGGTGGGCTGGGATGAAGTGAGGGTGGGCCGGGGGTGGGGGTTTGGGGGAAGGGATGGAGTGGGTGTCCCCTGGGGACTGAGGAAGTCGGCGCCTATGTTTGGTTCGTTAGGTTTCGCAGGCACACCAGGGTACCTTTCTCCAGAAGTGCTCCGGAAGGATCCCTATGGCAAAGCTGTGGACCTCTGGGCGTGTGGTAAGTCAGACTGAGGTTAGCAACCAGGAAAGCAGGACAGATACATTTGGGAGATGGAAGAAGCAGCCAAGCTTCTCATTTCCTGCATTCTGTGCCTCACCCACCAGCATATCAGAGATGTGTGTATTTCAGCATGCTCATTCTGAAGCTGCAGGTGCGAGGGCGGCCTATATCAGAAGGGCTGTACCCCTGCCATTCTGTGAGCCACATCTTCTCTGCCCAGCTGCCATCGCTCCTAGCACCTGACGGCATCCCTGTATGTTTAATTTAAGTCTTGAACAGCTACGTTCTTCTGAACGTTAAACCATCAGTGATGCCAGAGCGGCCCTGTGTTAACAACATGTGACATTGGCTTTCCATTCCACCCATGTCACGAGAGAGACCACTGCTCAGGAATAGGGTGCTCTCCAGCAGTCACTCCTTTCCTTGCAGACCAACTCTGAAAATGCCGCTGGGGTGGCAGTTTTCTCCAAAATGCCAGCACGTTGTGAAATGCCAGCGCTCTCCCTGGGACATGCCAGTTGCATGTGAGGCCAAACCCAGTGCCTCACGTATCTGGAACACAATGCACCAGTGACCCAGTTAATTAAAAGCTTCACCTTCAAATTGATTTCACAGCTCAGGCACGTGGAGAGGCACTGCTCTCCGTATGGGCTTCCCGAATGTCGCATGGCGCAGCCTGAAACAGATTTCTCTTAAGGCCAAACTGTTTTCAAGGACACCCGTGCGCAATGTGTGCCTACGTTTGTGTGCACAGTTGCTGTGACTGCGTGCACAGATCAGAGAGCTGCACGCATGCATGGCATCTAACCTGTCATTTGCATGCACGGGCATCATGGCTGTGTGTACGTGAATGTCAGCCTGAAATTGGGTAGGCAAGAGAGCCCTACTTAATAAAATCGACCCTCACCTCTAACTTCTTTTCCCTGATTTAGACCAACACAGAACTTGGGCCCACACAGCTCTCCTAACTCTCTCCCACCTCCACTTGATAGAGGTTTATAATAATATGCTCCTATCCCTCTCTTGTACAGGAGTCATTCTCTATATTCTGTTGGTTGGGTATCCTCCCTTTTGGGATGAGGATCAACACCGACTCTACCAGCAGATCAAAGCCGGAGCCTATGATGTAAGTAGCTTTGTTTTTCTCCCCTCCCCACTCGTCTCTCACACACTCTTCTTCTCCTCTCTCCGGCCCCCATCTTGCCTCCAAGTCATCGCTTTTGACTCTTTATAGAAATAGGACCAGTAGCTGAGACCAGTTGCTGGCTTGAAGGAAACCAAGTGCGCCATTCTGTCTGTGCTTGTGAGTGGCAATGGGGAAGACCACATCCACCCATCACAAACACAGCCATTTCAAGGCCTTGTGGAGGAAGGTGTGCGCTTTGGTTTTCTCTGGGGAAACAGCACAACACCGAAAGGCTACGATTGCTGTAGGGCAGCTTGGACAGATCTTCCTCTGGAGTCCCTCTCGGAGCTGTTGCTGCTCTGAAATGTCTGTTGGGGACAGTACGAACACTCTAGCTGCCTGCTGATGCTGGGCTCATCAGCTTAAAGCTCGGAGTCTTTCCTGCCTCCGGCCTCCCCACCTGAGCCAAAGGAGAATTCCCATGCAAGAGAGCAGCGTTAGGGTTGATATTTTCTTTGTAAGCTGCTACTCCAGGCTACAGGGGGGACAAAGCAGTGGGGAAAACAACAGTGGGTCTGATTCTCTCCAGTAGAGGATAGACTTTCTCCTACTGTCCACTATTTCAGGCATCTCACTCCCTGAGCTGGCAGAATTAACCATTCACTCTCCCTTTGGCCAAAACCCACCACATCCTCCCAGCATGAGAGGCTCATCCTCTTGGAAGAGGACTGTGCGGGAATGAGCCAAACTTTATCTGGATGGGCTGGGCAGCAGCAGAAATGCCCCTGACGTCACTGCCGTTGGCACTCTCACGTCCGGCCCCTTTGCCTTTGCAGTTCCCTTCACCCGAGTGGGATACCGTCACTCCTGAAGCAAAAGACCTCATCAACAAGATGTTAACGATCAACCCATCCAAGCGTATCACGGCAGCAGAGGCTCTGAAGCATCCATGGATATCGGTAAGCATGGCGTACAAGGTGGGCTACTCAGGGCGCTAGCCAGACACTGGAAGGACGGGCAGCTTAGCACGCAGCTGGGAGATGTGGTCTGTTCTGTGACGCGGGAACATCTCTGTTAAGGATGAAGGTCCAGAAATCGGGAGGTTTTATGCAAATGATGGGACACCTCACTTTGCATATTGATGAATAGGCATCGCCTTGTGTGTGGCCTGTCTATCTGCTGTGTAATGAAATCCTCCTCCCAGGTGTCGCTCCTCTGATACAGCGACAGGCATTTCTCTAAGTCAGCACGAGACATTTAGGTGTCGTTAAGCCTTAGTGCAAGTGAAGCATTAATACGAACTCACCTTAAATGCTTGAGCCCAGACAGCCTGGTGATGGGAGGAAATGTGCCATCTTAGCCAAACCAAGAAAAACGCTGCCTTCTGTTTACAGCTAGGTTTCTGACCGTCATAATATTGTCTTCACGTGGCAAAAATGCTCGTTCTCTAGTGCCTTCCGGATCTTTAATGCTTCACCTCAGATCTGCGACGTGCTCCCTTACTTCCCGGCCACAGGGCCCTATTGTGTGGGCTGTAACAGTTAGGGCATGTCTACACACAGATGTAAGTTGACCTATGTTAGATCAACTTACAGCCACTGCTGGCTGATGTCCACACTACCCTCCTTCTGTCAGTGGTGCGCGTCCTCACCAGGAGTGCTTGAAGAGGGGTAGTGTGGGGGGCTGAGAGCCAGGGTGCTCAGCTCTGTGCAGCTCCTCGCTGGGAGCCCAGCTGCCCCCCTGTCTCCTGGCTTCTCACCTCCCAGCCGGGAGCTGGGGGCCAGGGGCAGCTGCCTGGGCTTCTCGTCTCCCCTGTCCCCGCCAGGAGTAGGGGCAGACAGGCTGTAGCGGCTTTCTTGTCAATCTCACAGCTCCAGCATGGAACCCTGAAACTGACAAGGCAGCCAGCAGCCGATGTACGTAATGCAGTGTCTACCCAGACACTGCCTCGCCCTGACTACGCTGACACACGCCCTACGCCTCTCGTGGAGGTGGAGTTATTATGTCGGTGTAGCAGGGCACTTACATCGGCCGGACAAGGCTGCAGTGCGTACGCTGACCTAATTACGTCAGCGTAAGCTGCCTTATGTCGACCTAACTGTGTAGTGTAGACCAGGCCTTAGAAATAGGAAAGTCCCCCAGGCCGGGGCCAATAACAGAGCTCCTTTCCATGGCAGAGATTGTACCAAAGCCTGAGACTCCCCAACACACCTTTCATCCCATAACAGTCTAATCAACGACCAAAGTGAAAAATCGTCCCTGAATTTAGCCTCACTGCCATGTATAATCCATCCCTGAAACCCCTCCTCACATCCCTCCACAGCAAGGAACTGCAGCGTTAATCATCCAGACAAATCAGTCAGCCCAGGGCATAGCTAAGCTCTCTGCAAGCTAATTTACAGCCCACTGCACAGCAGAACGAGGAACAAATGAACGAAGAGGGTGGATAACTCACGCTACCCATTAAAGTTTTATCTGCTGCTCCCGGAGAGGCCCACGCAGCTGCATACAGCAATGGCCATACGCCTCTGCCAGGAGAGCCAGAATGCGTGTGTGTGAGCATGGGAGAGCAACAGTGTGTGTGCGTACATGTGTGCACTTCCCCAGGTCCTCGGGTCTCCAGGTTTCTCCCCTCCACTAATGAGCGGGCTCTCCTTCTCTCTTCTAGCACCGCTCCACCGTGGCATCATGCATGCACAGACAAGAGACAGTGGACTGCCTGAAGAAGTTCAACGCCAGAAGAAAGCTAAAGGTAATTCGCAGGGCCCATCCCCGCCACCCAGGTACCTTTGGGAACCAGTTGGGAAATGCCCGATGAGTTTGTTTTCCTGAACAGAAGATGTGTCACAGGGTGGGAGTCCGGGTTATCCTGTGAGTTTGCATTTCAGGAGAGCCAGACTGGCCAGGGAAAGGAGAGGCTGAGCTGAGGGGCGGGACGTTAGAAACCAGGCACAAATGGATGTAAAAGAGGAGGTGGTTCGCCTGCCCCACCTGCTGTGTCTGACCAGGGTTGCTAGTTATTTTGAGGAAGTCATCTGTTGGGTATGTTGCAAGCAAGTTGGGAAATCCGTATTCCCCCCAGGACAGGAACGATGATAGACATTTATATAGCACCTTTCAGCCGCAGGGATGCCAAAGCTAAACAGTGCTCCAGGGTGTCTACGTCTGCCACTAGGGGGCAGCCCTTTTAACGGTGCACAGCAGTGCTACCACCACAGCGGGTGAGAGCTGGAGGGGAAGAAGGACTGTTGTATCCAATTAACAATGTAGGGGGAATTATAGGTAGGTAAAATGCTGGAGTAGAGACATCACCCGGCAGTTGGGGCTAACATCTCAATACACTGACAAAAAGTGCTATTGGATCTTGAAGGATCAGAAGGAGTCAGAACTTTGATTTTTCCATCTCATCCCAAAAGGCCACACCTCTAGTAACATAGTGCCCCCAGCACCATGCTGTGTATTCATTCCATACTGGCTTGTGAAGAAGAGTGCCGAACACTGGGTCATTAATACCAACCACTTCCAGCAGCGTATTACTGTTCATAGAATATCAGGGTTGGAAGAGACCTCAGGAGGTCATCTAGTCCAACCCCCTGCTCAAAGCAGGACCAACCCCAACTAAATCATCCCAGCCAGGGATTTGTCAAGCCGGGCGTCTGTTTCATGGAGGTCTCCAATCTAAGCAGTGATCTAGCCCTGCCCTTCGTTAGCCTGGGAGGGCTGATGGGTTTGCAGCACAAAGCAGGTGGCTCCAGACTGGTAACAAGATTGGCAAGAAAAGAAACTGGCAATAATCTATGTTTACTATTCATCTCAGCAAGTAATCAGATTAGTTCAGGTCTACACCTCTAAGTAGTAATCCGTTACTGTAACCAATTACTCAAATCTCATTATATGCGACCTGACAAGTTAGCAGAGTCGACTGGAAAACGGAAAACATTTCTGCAGTACCTTTTTTTCTGTTTTGGGTCAAATTTAGCTTTGATGGAAATTTCTCCCCCAGCTGTAATTAGTATAAGAAGTTACTTTAATAGCATTGGACCTGATTCTGACCTCCATTACACCCATTTAAATCTGGAGTAATTCCACTTGTTACAATTTACACAGACTAAACTGAAATCAGAGTACGGCCCTGCATGTCTGATGCTTCTTTTAATCTCACAGGTATAGGCAGTTTAGTAGCCAGCCCTGGGACTGTGGTTAGGGAGGCAAGTACAGCAGAATAAACTGTTATTGAGAAGTAAAAGTATGTGTTACTGGAGTGAGCAGAGTCCTGGCGTTTTGGCCATTTTCACTCTGTCAGAATCTCAGAAGGGCAGGTGATGTGGGGGGAATTTCTCAGAGGAATCTCAAGATAAGAAAACGTCCCAGAAACTCCCAATGGAAATCTCTCTGCTGGTCTGGTCCCGGTGCCTTTGGAACACAGGGCCAGAGAAATGATGCCACTGCATGGCCCATAAAAAGCCCCAGGGGAGAGCTCTAGATTGCCTTCACAAGAAGGTTGTAAATCATCCCATCCCTCCCATTACCACCCAAAGACTCGGATTGTAGGGCCCCTACCCAGGACCTGTTTCTACAGACTGTTTTCTGTGTCTGTTAATATCATCTCTGGACTACATTCATGCCCCTGTGCAACCTCCCACCAGCTCCAGCTGGTTCTGTTTTCCACCGGCTACCTTTGAATAGAAGGACAAACAGATGGGCCTGACCCTGAGCGGTCTCTCTTTCCTTTCTGCCTTTTGTGTATTTCAGGGAGCGATTCTCACTACGATGCTGGCAACCCGGAATTTCTCTGGTAGGTGTTGTCTTGGCACCTCACTCTCTTTACTCGGTTGCTTTGCATTTATTGTATACACTAGGTTTCGGGTGCTAGGTGAGAGCTGATTTGTACCCACAAACGCCAGCCAAACCCAGAAGCCTTACTGGTAAAGACTGGCGTAGACCATCCCCTCTGCATTTACTCCGTGCACATCCCTGTGGGAGCTGACCACGCGTGCTGCGAGTTCCTAATGGATGTCGTTCTGGGATGCACCACCAGGCTGGCAGCAGGGACGGTGACCTGGAGAAGGGAAGGGGGAGAGATGTATGGCCCAAGAGGGGGTGGAATCAAGGGCTTGGGAAATCACAGTTCCCGGAGATTTGGTCCTGAAGGGCTTTATATGCATTTGCCTGCTAGCAGTTCACGTGCAGCCGTGTTCACATCCTGGGGAGGTGCTGGGGCGGAGAAGGTGCAGCCTCTCTTTTCACAGCTCTGTGGCGAGTGGCTGGCGCTCAGATCCAGCCCAGAGGGGAAAGCTCCTTTCGCTGTAATAACCCCTCCCTCAGGCATGCCAGGAATGGGCCCCAAGGAGAGCTCTCCCAGCATCTCTGGGCAGAAGGGAAGAGAAAAAGCCTTTCGGGAAAGGTCCGGGTTCAGCCTCTATCTAGGTTGTGACTAATGAGAGGCAGATTTGGCCCAAGTCATGTGGGCCTCTCTGCAAACATCAGTACAAAGATGTGGAACCTAATCATGTAAAGGGCCCCCAATACGTTCCCCTTCCATTGAGGGTCCTCTGGGACGGGAACGGCAAACCCAAGGGCCTCGGGTGCCAATGGCTGGCCCTGCTGTGAGGGGGAGAACACCACTGTACCCATCATGGCATGCGAGTTATCAGGTTGTTTTCCCTGCAAGGCTGGTCTTGGAGTGCAGCCCTAAGTGAAAAGATCTCTCTCTGTGTGGGGGAGGGTGTTAGAGAGTCATGGAAAAATTGCCTTGCAATCTGGCCCTTTGGAAGCTGTCCAGGTACAGTCAGAACTAGACCACAGCAGCCCCCAGAGGCTGGAGTCTCTGTCTGTTTCCCTCCTTTCTTTTTCTGCATTTCCTTCTCTCCCTCTCTAGGGGAGAGTCCTGTGGTCAGATTTCAAGCAGGGTTAAAGCTACTGGGAAGTCTGGTCTGTGCCCAAAGGCTCCACCTCCTTCCCTTCCTCCCAGGGGTTCTCATACAGCTAGCACACGCCGGGGAGAGGGTTTTGTAGCCCATTGTCTACTCTTATGGGTTGCGCAGACATAACTAGCTAGCATCTTCTCTCAAAGTGCCTGTCCCGTGGGGTGTTCAGCAGACTTAAAGCAAACCCTACAGGTGGGAACTCACATAAAGGAATCATGAATTCCCAGATGATTCTTAAGTGTGGCACCAAACGAGATGTCTCACAATGAGTCTGAACCTCGACCCTCGAACTGACATTGAAAGCATCCCCTCTCCAACACAGGCCCCTGCAACTCCCTGTTGCAACCTGCCCACAGCCCTAGCGGAAAAGGCAGAGGAGGGAACTGGTACTTAATGTGCAGGGCTGCAGGCCTGACCTGGCTGTGTCCTCCAGAGAGGGGCGAATCTCTGACCTCAGGGGCCCACCCAACCGAGAAAAGGGGTCGGTGAGATTTGTTGTGGCCACAGGTGTGTTTTGACCTGGACCAGTCTCAGGTTTGTTCCACACTCATTCAGTATGAAGCAAAAAAAGATCTCTGTTAGAAAAACAACATATCGGTGACGGTAAAGCAGGTGACCACTTCTCGGTGCTAGACTAGAAGCTCTTCCGGGCAAGGGACCTCTTCATTTTGCATCTCAGACAGTGCAGAGGACATTGCAGCTGATTATTAGCAGTATTGTCGGTTGAAAAGACACGTAACTTTGGAAAATTGCTAACGGGTGGGTAGGCATCACAAAGAGTTTTCTGACCTATTATTGTTCTTGTTTGATCATTTTTTAGCTACCTAGCATCCAAAGCATGCTTGGGGCTTTACAGGCAATTCGAAAAGACACAGTTCCTACCCAAAAGTCTTGACAATCTAAATAACATTGCAGATTAGCTCTCACCAATCACCTGTATTCTAGGAAGACCCTGAAAACATACCTGGAGCTAATCTGTTTTTTTTTTTTTTTTTTTTTAAACAAAGGCTTGTGAACTGGCAATTCATAGACCATCAGGGTTGGAAGGGACCTCAGGAGGTCATCTAGTCCAACCCTCAGCTCAAAGCAGGACCAATCCCCAGACAGATTTTTGCCTCAGATCCCTAAATGGCCCCCTCAAGGATTAAACTCACAGCTCTGGGTTTAGCAGGCCAATGCTCAAACCACTGAGCTATCCCTCCCCCCCAGTTGTATGAACATAATGTGGGCTGTGAAAGCCCCTGGGGCATAATGCTGACCCCCCAGCCTCAGCAGCTGCTGGGAGTGGCCAGGAGGAAGTTTAACTTTCTTTTCTAAAGTCCTAACAAAATGTGCCCCCGCCCCAGCTGCTTCCACACCTCCTGTCCGAGGGCCTGAGTCTCCAGCTCCCTACGCCTCGCACCGTTGTTTGCACCAGTACACTCTGCCCTGGTGTAAACGCGACACCAGGTGCAGGGCAAAGGGTGAATCGGGGCCAGAACCTCTCAAGCCTGGGAAGGGGTTAGCTGGATGCCAGTTCCTCTGGGTGGGGAGAGGCAGGGAGGATGGAGGGTGTGCAGGCGCCAAAGGGATTGTGCACATGGGAGGAGAGCTGGGGAATTTGTGGGGGAGGGGAGGAGGACTCCAGATGCTGGTCTAGGGTGGAGGAACTGTGAGCGGTTCAGCTGAGGAATGGAGGGAGCCAGTGTCTATTCTGGGGCAGGTCTCTGGTCTGGGTTGTACCAGAGGTCAGAGCAGATGATCACAACGGTCCCTTCTGGCCTGGGCATGTGGGATTCTCTGAACAGGTGGCGCGATGGGGGTCGGGACAGGGCACTGTTTGGGTGGGATTGAAAGAGGATGGAGGGTGATACGCTTGCGTGGGGCAGGGCCTTATGGGAAGTCTCAGGAGCTGGACAGAGGATGGTTGGCACAGAGAGCTTGTGAAGTAGCTGCAGACAGTCAGAGCAGGGTGCTTGTCAGGTGGGTAAGAGGGAGCAGGAGGTGACTGGGAGGGAGGTCAGGTTGAGGACCGCTGGGGCCTGCAAGGGGCATTGGGATTGTTCAGCGGCTGGCGGTGAGGGTCAGCCCCAGGCATTTGTCGTGGGGGTGGTTAGGGTTTTGCTGACATGTGGCAGTTGTGGGGTACGTGGCGGGGTTGGAAGAGTTAAACACCCAGGGGGGATATTCTGTCAAGCCCTACTAAGGGCGAAGGGCCTGACCTTGAGCATTTAAGGCCAGGATGTTCAAAGCTACACCCCGTAGTCACTTCCCTTCCCGATTTCTGCCCAGGAATTCACCAGGGTCTCATCCCCCCAGCACGCTCATCTGACCCTTCCGCGTGGGCAGGCGGCTGCTGGAAGTTCATTATCTGTTTGCCAAGGGCGGCGAGCTGGGAGAGCGCCGGAGCGGCCCTGGGGGGATGGGGCCTGCGGTGATAGGTGGGCTCAAGGGAGGCCGTCTGCTTTTCATCATCGTCAAAATGTGGGCTGCAGCTGTCAGGTCGAGGGAATCGTAGCACATGACCCCGGCAGCATGGGGCTAAAATTAGAGAGAGAGGCAGGCAGGCAGTGCCACGGCACACTGCTTCTAGCTTCATACTCAGCTCCCCAAGACAAAGGCAGGAAGGGAAGCCCTGGGGCTGGACTGAGGCTCATGCACTGCTGTGGAGGACACTGGATCCTCACCGGCCACACTGCTGCATGACCCTTGAGTCCCGGCAGGAAGAAAACTGCCCAGAGACCTCTCCCTCTGCCCAGGCCTCTGCTATTTCCAACACTGCCTGTTGCCCAGGTTCCTCCGCGGAGCTGGCTTGACGTCGAGAGAAGTGGCCAGGGCCTCCGTCTCTGTGCAGGAGAAGGAAGGGCTGGAGTTGAGGTGTTCACCTCGCAGCTCAAGGGGCTGTGGAGAGAGGCTGCACCTGGGGCTGTTCTGCCCTGGGTCTGGAGCGCACCAATCCGGAAGGACTCCTGACCCCCCCCCTCCTCGCCCCTTTTGTTTGACTCCATCCTCCCTTATGCTGCTGATCCTCACTCTGTTGGCCTTGGCGCCTTGCCTGGCCCTGCTAACCTCCTACCTTGTCTCCGCAGGAGGGAAAAGCGGAGGCAACAAGAAGAATGACGGCGTGAAGGTAAGCGCTCCCTCCCGGCCGGTACAG
Organism: Trachemys scripta elegans; assembly: GCF_013100865.1. Lineage (NCBI taxonomy): Eukaryota > Metazoa > Chordata > Testudines > Emydidae > Trachemys > Trachemys scripta. The sequence continues at coordinate 6,620,064 of NC_048305.1, forward strand.
CGCCCCGGGGGCCATTCCTTGGGGCTGCAGTGGATTCGGCTCTGCTGAGGGTCCCGCCGTGGCCTTCCTCTTTTTGAAAGTGAAGTTGGTAGCCATGCCTTGCTGGCCCGGCTCCTTGGCCACCATCCCCTTGTCCTTAGGTCAGAGGGCCCTTCCTCCCCCATCCCCCGCAGTTGGCAGAGCTGCAACAAGAGCAAAAGGGGAAAAACTGTAAAATGTGCAAAGCTCTCTAGGGAAAAGCTTGGCAGCTTGCAGATGGGAGAGCGGAGAAGATGGATGCAGAGGCTCCTGTTTGAATAATGCACTCTTCCGACACCCCAGCAGGAAGGTGATGTGAGGAGAACGCAGAAATTAACTTCCTCCTGAGGATTTTACTGCTGCTCAGCTGCCGGCAGCCCTCTCCACATGCCCCCCACTCTCTCCCCGTGGGGGCAGGAGGGATGGGGAAAGGAGAGGAGTCGAATGGGGGGGCGGGGGAGAGAAGGGATCAGGAAAGGAAGAGGGGAAGGGGAAAGCCAGGCTTGCAATTTATGCCTGGTGGGGAGAACCGAGGGTTCGGGCGAGCAGCAGTAATTCAAAGCGGAGGCATCCCAGAATCTCCCCCGCTCGTTAGCAGGAGAGCCCATGCAAATTCAGGGTCACCCAAGGGAGGCTGAGCACAAGGACCTGGAAGGAGCTGCCTGTGTTCAAATGAATAAATGAGCAGCATGAGCCAGGTCTCTGCAGAGAGTTTCACAGCCTGCCAATCCCATTCCTCTCGCTTCCCCAGCGGGTGGCACTGGGCCAGGGGGGAGAAGGGGGCAGCAGGGTGAGCCCGCCCATCCCCTCCCCCTCCAGCCCCAAATTCAAGAGTTAGAAATAATAAGAACAAATCCCATTTTACCTTAAAAAGAGTATGGACCATCCAGGTCTTTGTTTCTTCTGCCACATCAGGGTGAGCGACGGGGCCCCGTGTGCATGTGGTACCTACCGAGCTCAATCCCGCCTCCAGAGCCGGGCAGTCTCCTGGGGTGAGAGCCCAGTGGAAATCAGCTCTCTCCATTAATCACCTGTTCTAATGGCCTCTGGTGTGTGTGTAGGGGGGAGGGGGAGGCGCGTCATCATCCTTCCTCCCCAGAGGAGGGCGTGTGATCTGTGGGAAGGCCTCTCTGCCTGATGCCCGGGCCTGCAGGCTCAGGACAGACTGTGGCAGGGCAGCCAAAGAGGCCCATCCATCACAACGGTCCATTTTCTCCCCATATGATGGTCCGTCACGTGGGGTGGGGTGGGAGGGGGGTCCAAAATCTCTTGAAGTCATTGGGAGTCTTTCCACTGATTTCACCAGGGCTTGGGATCAGACGCCATGGGGACCTCCTCTCTCTGGGGCTTAACTTACGAGCTGTGCAGGGCCCCAGGATTCTGGGAGGGTCGGAGAATCAGGCCGGCCTTCCTCCCCCCGTGACCCAGTTGCTGGATGGGCTAAGGAGCTCTGGCAATGAATTGCTTCCTACCACTCTGGTACTGTTGGAGGAGGCCACGCCTGCAATGTTAATAGCATTTATAACCACAGAAATGCTGAATATGAGCTCAGCTCATTCTACCTCTGCTGCCAGCCTCTCCCCCTAACTCCTGAGATTCACCTGCAGGCCAAGGAATATTTTGTCTTGGTCTGCTGCCATCAGGAGGTAATGCTGCAACGTGAAGATCCCGCACAACACATGGAGGGGTGCCCTAGGTCAGAACTCGCTCTGTTAACATCCTGCACACTAGTCTGGTGGGGTGTGACACAGTAAGGCCCCAGACCAGGAGAGCCATGATCGTACCATGGGCACCTGTCAACCTGTGCCTCTCCTCTGCTATCCTGGCACTGCCAGAGGAATGTCACCAGGGGAAATAATCCCCCCCCCCCACAGGCATTGCTGATGCAGTGCAAGGGGTTGGGGGACAGGTAAGACAAACTGAAAGATGCTTTCTAAAGCTATGGAAAGAGAGAGCGATGGACCGGGAAGCCTGTATAGCGGCATTCCTCGGTTGGATTGCCCATCGGCAAGGCCCTTCGTGTTCGGGTTTTAGTTTGTTTAAAACTTGCTGGGAATTTATTGGTGTTTTATTACAAAACATTTGAAAACAGATGAAAATTGGTTCAAAAAATAACGTTAACGTTTTCTGGGTAAATATCGGGGTTAATATTGGGGGATGGGGGGACAGATGTAAAGCAACAAATAGAGAAAAGTAAGAGCATTGAAAGTAAAAGCAGTTTAATGCTGTGGTTTATTTCATGAATTGTATCTTAACAGTGTATACACATATTAACATGCGTGTGTGAATCTTCCACTACATTCCCTTACTCAACAGACAGCCTCACATTTACCCTTAGACTAACTTTTTATTAACATAAACACATCTGCATAATGTAATGCATTGGATTTGCTTAACGTAATCAGTAATTTCATATACTTGAGTGGTCCAAAATTTGGGTGAAAAGTGGTAAAATAATTACAAAATAATGGCGTTTGTAAAAGCTGGGAATGTTTTGGTAAAAATCAGTAAAAACTGAAAACAAAGGGCCTTAGCCAACCCTAAGGGGTAGTGTTGAATTAGACCTGTCACTTCACAAAGGTGGCTGTGCTGGTGGGAAACCGCTTTGATAAAGGTTCTTCGTGTTGGTTTTGTGGTGGCCACGAGGGTGAACACGGTCCTGCGTATGCAGCAGAGCACCAGGGTAACTGTAGGTAGATTGTTAGGAAAACAATCTTCGGAACCATCAAGATGGAAGGGTTTAGATTTCCAGTACCACATCAGTCACTTAGGTTTGTATCCTTCAGTTCTGAACCTTGTCTCATGGGCCTGTTATCACCCAGCTCTGGAGAGCGTGTGAACCTGGGGCAGAGTTCTGGATGATTTTGGATTGCCATGACTGCGTTTTCTGGGCACCAAGGAGGGACAGCCTGGGTAGGTGGCTGGAAGCCTCTCCTCCCTGCCCCCGTGCCATGATACAACTTGATGGGAAGATGGGAGAAGTGCTACCTTCGTGGGAGGCAGGGCAGAGGAAGAGCTCCTGCTGAAACAACAGAGGTGTTAGTTCTTTCCCAACGGACCGTTCAGTAGCACCATTCCCCACACCTTGCTGCCCGGGCCAGCCCAGAGGCACCGTTCTCACCCAGGGGCATGGCTTCCATCCCAGCAGCCTCCGGGGCACAGAGGAGTGGAATGTTCAGGCTGGCAGCCGGACATGCCCCGGGGCGAAGCTGGCGTGACAGACTGTGGGCAATCTGCAGAAATCAGGGCACGTGCTGGATGTGTTCATTTCTTTGGTTTGTGGTTTTAACTTAGCTGTAAAAGTGGGACAGTGTCTTGAAAACTCCATGGTCTCTTTGAGGGACATCATTGTAACTCAGGCCATGTGGTCTGGTATGATGCTGGATGGGTTGTGTCCTCCTTTGGGGGAACCCATTGGGTTCACCGTCCCATGACAGCACACTGGTCCCAGGTAGCAGATCCACCATTCCTGAGTTACTGTCTCATCCCTGAGTTAATGCAGCCCTCACGTTATCTTGCAAATAGTTGGGAAGCAGGGTTCCTCGGACTTCTGCTACCCCCTGTCCTGCTAGTGCAGACATCCAGCAGTGTAGCTCTGTGGGTTTGGAAACCTGCAACCCCCAGAGGTTCTTTTCCCATGAAACAGTTTTCACACGGCCAGAATTTCCCTACCCACAATGCATGGAGGCCATTTTGGTCCTCCTTTTCCTGGAGGATACAATACATTCACTGCCCTGTGTGGTGTCACATCCTGTTACATTGTAAATGAATGCAATCACTGCCCCATGTCCCATCCTGTTACGTCCTAAATTAATGAAGTCACTGCCCCATGTTGCATCCTGTTACTGTACGTCCTAAATTAATGCGGTCACTGCTTTGTGTTGCATCATGTTCCGTCTGAAATTTCTACCCTGACTGCCTCGTCTCCCATACTGAGTTAGTGAAAGCTCTTGACCCTCCTGGCATCTTCCTATGTCCTGAATCAAGGTAGCTGTCACTAGGCTTTCTCATCAGGTTTCACCCTAAATACAGCGGTTGCCACCATCTAGCCGTCCGTCGTGTTTGAGGATGTATATATGTGCCGGGAGACGAATTTAGGACATCCCGTGATGCCAGCAGGGTGGTGGTAGCTGTGCTAATGTAGGATGGAACCTCATGAAATGGCTGCACTCATTTAGGGTGCAAAGGGAGGAACAAGTGGTAATGAGCATTAGTGGACTTGGAGGGCTCTTTATAACACAGCCCATCGTGATGGGATACTGAGCTTTATCTCACAAGGGGCATGCATAGCTTTTGCCCACCGCCCCGTTGGCAGTGGGAGGTATGTCTATGCCTAATTCAATGTGCCAGCACCAAGCCTGTTATCTTGGCATGGCAGCTGATGTGTTTTGCATTGGCCTTTACTGTTGTGGGAATTCCCAGTTCCTGCCATCTTCACTACCATCTCCTAGCATCATGGAAGTCAAAGTGGAATGTGTTCTTAGAGAATTGATAACCCTGCTGTACATCCTAGAAGTTAGAGATAGAGAAAAGGTGGTAGGTCATCTTGCCCATCTCTTTGAAGAAGTCTCCAAACCAGCAGAAGGTGAAAAGAAGCTGGGTGCATAAGCCAAGAATCTGCAGGAGGTGCCCAGCAGTATTTTGGGGTAATAGGCAGGAATCTGTTCCAGGGGTCTTTTTCTCCAAGGAGTCCAGAGCATTCTTGGGTAGGAGTCAAAGTATATACATAGGGTCTTCTCTTTTGAGGAACTCAGCTATGTTTTAAGGAGATAGTCTAGGTGCTAGAATTATACCCAGGACACTTTGACTTGGTTTGTTCAAGAAGCACTCTGTAGCACACTCCTGGATGTAAAAATTACTCCATAGAGGACCTGCAACTGAGCAATTCCAGTGTTTATAACCACCACTTGCTCACATGCAGGATCAGGGTAGAGGGAAATTTAGTTGGTGAAGAGGATTAGAATACTAGCATCTCCCCTGGTTTCAGATCCTTGTATAGTCACAAGTAGAACGAGTTTGGTGGTCTCGTGCTAGTTCCTAGTGGATGTTTGTCCACACTGCACAATTTGGCATGATTGGTTGTCATTGCTCGGAGAGGCTCAGTTTTGGACTAGCAAGGCTAGGACCGAGTTGCACAGGCAGAGCTGTGCACGGATCCAGAATTGGAGTAGCCGATGTTGCGGCAGATCAGGGCTGAGAGGCATTGGTGGAGCTGTGTTGGGGAGCTCGCATAGCATTGGCTGCACTGTGTTTCACCTTAGCTAGTGGCATCGGTTTCTCACTTGGAGTGCCAAATTTACCCCCAAATTCCCCCCTGCAAAAGGACTGTGAAGGGCGGCTCAGGAGCTGCTGTCTCCCATGTGCTGCTCTCTGCCTTTCTCACTCTGTGTCTCTCCCTGTCCCATCTCTTCTCCTTGTTTTTCCAGAAAAGAAAGTCCAGTTCCAGCGTTCAGTTAATGGTGAGTGTCCTTCGTCTTCCTCAATGCCGCTAATGCTGGGCCTCTCAACATGTGCCAGCCTACCCCGTTCTTGGCGCTTACCTTTGACACGGGGGGTAGGGAACAGGGGACACTAGGGTTGGAGGGAACATTTTCAAAGCAGTATCACCCCCAGATCCCTTGAACAGGGTTGGTGGTGCCCAAGGCCGGCGGGAAGCCAGCTGTGCTTCCTGCTGGCAGGTTATCACGCATTTCTCCCAGTCCTCCTGTCTGCAGGCCGCATCAGTCCAAAGAGCCTTGAAAAAACACCTTACGTGGCTCTGCTGGAACTGTACGATCACGGGAATCATACACCAATAGCAGCCCTTGCCAGCCCGCACCAGTGGATTATGGGTAATACATAAACACGCCTTGACTGGGATGAGCTAGTGGAATGGTTCCTCTAGCTCAGCGAGCAGACTCACCTTTCCTGGGAAATTTGGAGAGTGGATGGGTTCAGCGGCCCCGGCGCCTCTCCGTGCAAATCTGTGTCTCGCTCGGCGGTTTGTCTCAGCCTTTGGTAGTCCATGTGGGTCTCGGAAGCCCTCTCTGTTTTATTGTCCATTTCTCTCCCTATTATGCAGTCCATGTGGTCTCTCTCACTCCTGCACAGTCCCTTCGCTCTCTCATCGCAGTTACCTCTCTTTGTTAATTTGTACATTTCTTTTCCGATTGTACAGTCAACATGTCTTTCACCCCTGCACAGCCTCTCCCTGCCCTTTCCGGCTGCAGTCCTAGGAACCTTTGACACCCCTCCCCCCCAGATCCGCCCTTTGTATGTCACTGTAGATGGTTGCAGGAAAGGCACGTCCACTCCTACAGACACCAGCCCCGTTCTCTTTGGCTACAAGGTTTGAAAGTCAGGGAGGGCACTGCAGTTACTAAGCTAGAGTGGTGGTTGTTGGCTGGCTCGGTCAGCTGGTGTTTTACCTGGTTTCGGTCCGTTTGCAGAGTTGGGTAGAACCTGGGTGACGGATTGCTGAGCGCACAGGAGCCTTCTAACAAACAGCGTAGAGTGGGTCTTACGTTTCCTCTCTCCTTTCTGTTCTTTGCTCAGGAGTCTTCGGAGAGCACTAACACCACCATTGAAGATGAAGACACCAAAGGTACAGTGAGTGGCCTCCAGGCGTCAGGGAGAGAGGTGCAGGGATCCTACCCTTGTCGCTGGACCCTCCCAAGTCAGACACAGTTACTGTCCATACAGTATAAACTCAGTTGTGCCTCAGTTTTCCAATCTGTAATATGGGGATAATGATACTGAAAGTGCTTCAAGATGAAAAGCGCTAAATCAGAGTTAGGTGTTGTTATTACTAGGATATCCAAGTCTCTGTGAACATATTGGGCTTACACTAGGGAGAAATTTGGCCCGTTTTATCTGTGCGCCCAAGGGATCACTGTAGAAGAGGCAGATGACTGGCCTCAGTTTTGATCCCTCTCTAATGCACAGTGTTTTACTCCAGAACGTCACCGCAACAGGCTGTTCTTTATGCGGCGATATACGATTAGCCCTTGCATTAGTCTGACCCTGCCAGAATCCATCCCACCACTTCCCCAGGGATCTTCCCAGTCTTTGCAAGTGCTTGAGCTCAGCGAGCCCTTGCCCCACTCTGCAAGTGCCGCCCTCCCCGCTTAGCTCTTTTTCGTGCCTGTCCCTTCTGACACTGCCGCTGGAGACAGTCTGAAAAGTTAATCAGCCTTTGGGAAGAGCCTAGGGAGGAAATACCTCCCTCCTGCCCGTCAGGGCCAGCTTGCCAAGAATAGCCTGGGGAATAATTGTTCAGCGCTAATTTGTAAAGTCTCCCCAATGAAGTGAACCCAACAGCAAGTGATGTGGACTCTGGCCTGACATTAAAGTTAATTGAAAATTCGTCCTCACAGGGAACAATTCCCAAGACAGGGGATGGAAATTAACATTTCAAAGGGTGGAAACACTTCAGGCCGAGCATGCAAGAAAGGCCCAGGGCTAGATATTTATTTTTATTAATGACCTTCTCTCTCTCTCTTCCCCCTTTGGTGTAATAAAAAATTAACTCTACGTTGTGAGTCACACAGACTTCTGGTCTGCATCTGACTTGGACTTCATTAATAAGCACCGGGGGTAGTTATGACAGACTCCTTCGGAAGTGCCAGCGAGTATCACTGGACTCATCCCAAGCAGGGTTAGACTTAACCCAGATCCAGCTGGGAACAGGCGTGGAGACGCAAAACATCAGCCTGGCCCCTGCTGAGAGTGACATTTGCTGGTTTTCTCCTGGCATTTTCTGTGGGCAATGGATGGAGGCAGGTGGGATTCCAAGGTCAGAAATTCCTTCTGAGACATGCAAGGAGAACCCTTTTCTCCAGGCAAGGCTAGTTTAGTGCACCTCCTCCTACCTTGGGCAGAGGCAAGAGGTGTTTTTTGGCTCGCGTGGTAGAAGTGCCACCCACAGAGTAGGATGATCCCAATTTAAGCCTCAGCTGTGATCACAAGCAGGATGGACACCCAGCCACCAGATGAGGGATCTGTTAGCTGGATCCAGCCACCCTAGTGTTTGGCTAGAAGTATGCAGCACGGCATTCCGGCTAGTGAGAAGGATAAAAAGTCTTGGGAGAGTCCAGCAAAGTTCAGTTGCTTAGAGATGGTTAAACTGATGGAGATGTACTGGCCAGATGGTGATGCTGAGGTCACTCAAGACTCCATGCCACCATTTTATACCACAGGTTTTTACAAAACCCTTTAGTTTTTGTAAAAAGAGATGAACATAAATAATTCCTGTAAGTGTCCCTGATTCTGAAGGAGCTTCCTCACTTGCTATGGTTAGAACTTTTCTATCTCATTGTTTCCAGGCCCTTTCCTGCTCCCATCCATCCAGGCAGGAATCCCCACTTTCCATCCTCTGGGCCCCTCTCCACCGACAAGTTTTCTCAAGTGAATGGGTGAATGGGGATGCCCTTTTTCTCATGGGGGACCTCAACATTTGTGCTTTTTTTTTTTTTTAAACCAACAGTACGAAAACAAGAAATTATTAAAGTAACAGAGCAACTGATCGAAGCAATAAGCAATGGAGACTTTGAGTCCTACACGTGAGTGTATCTGGGGTGGGTTCTGACTGTATAACGGGGAGAGGGGGAGTTTGGCTCCGCTAGCTAAGTGCGGTGCAGTTAGCCACACCACTGCCAAGTGCTCTCGGCTGTGAAAAAGGAGTAGGTTGGTTTATGTGGCCATCCATTGGAAAATGTCAGGTTGCTAAGATGGTGAGGCCCAGAAAAAGTAAGGAGCTAGTTCAAGACTCCAGAGGGTCAGCGTCAGAGCTGGGCCTGGAATTCAGGAGATCTGATTTCCCCATCCCATACTCAACCCAAACCACTGGACCATGCCGCTGTCCCCTCATTATAATGGGTGGGTGCATTTTATGGATTGCTACAGGATGAATAATTGTAATTGTGATTTATGATGGAGGGAGGAATGTTCTTTCCACACATTATTACTTGGAATTGCCATGTGGTACTTTAAAACATAGCAAGTTTCTACTAGCTGACCAAAGTACTACTCAAAGACATTCCTGCCTACAAACTCCTGTGTCCAAAGCCTATTTAAGAGTGACTGCTGAGCTCACACAGATCGCCGTTCCTGCCGCAGAGACCAAGAGCAGGGGTTTATTGGTATGGAGCAGGGTTAGGTTTTTATTCGGGTTTTATTTTATCTCAGAAAAGAGGTCAGAAGCCTATTCTAGCTCTGCAAACGCTTAGGTAGTGTATCGCAAAGACCCAATTCCACGTGGTGGTGGAGTACCGTAATCCTCGCCCTGAATTCTTGGGATTAGCTCAGAGCACACGATTTTTCAGCTAAGTCCTTCTATACCTCATTAAGGGGGATGTGCAAAAGGCAGCTCGGGTCCAGGCGGAGGGGCCACCTAGCAGCTTCAGTACAAGTACTTTGGATGTTGCAAAACCTTGTTATTCTGCAAATTCAGAATGCAGATCTGGCCCCCTTTATCTGAACCCTTTGCAGCTCAGGGGGATTTGAGTAAATGGATCTGACTTGGGCCCATCTACATGATGGAGCTTCCCCCTGCTTGGTTTTGCTGTCAGCTGCAAGCTATCTCCCAGGTAACATTTTATGTCCATTGCACAGGGATGAATTGTGACTGGCATATTGCCCTGTTGCTTTTCTGTACAGTTATGCCAGGGATGCTGATGCTAACACTATGAGACACAGGGCTTGTCTCTCCCTAAAGTTCTTGGTGCTTTATTCCAGCAGCTCCTGCCGTTAACTCCCATCCTGGAAATGTGAAGATAATCCAGAGGAATATTTGGGGATCTTTAACTATGTCTTTTAAAAGGTTGCTAGGTGGTGCATGCATCTGTGTAGCCCTTGGGCCAGGCTGAGCAAACAGTGGGGTACGTTGTTCCTCCTGTCAGAGAACTGTCATTCTTAGCAGGAGCAAATCTTAGGTGAAGTGAGAGAGAGCTGGGACAGAGAGAGGGGATGTTTTACTCTATATTCCAGAAGAGACCCCAGAGCTGGGATGAATGTATTGTTATGTAGCCACATTCCCGGAGACCTTCCAGTTTGAAACAACGAGATAATCTCCCCCCTCTCTCTGGGCTTTGGCTTCCTCAGGAAGATGTGTGATCCTGGAATGACTGCCTTTGAGCCCGAGGCCTTGGGGAACCTGGTGGAAGGACTGGAGTTCCATCGATTCTACTTTGAAAACTGTAAGCAGCTTCTTTCCGCCCAAGAGGCTGTTGACCTCTCATGTTGATATGCTTTGATGTCGCTTGGAAGAGCTGGGTGGCTGGGCTGGGGCGTCTCTGGATCTCCTCGGAGTCTCCTGGCCATCCCAAAAGATCTAGGTGGGAAGCAAATCAAATCTGTTCAATAATTTGAACTGGGGATCGGCTGGCTCGTGGAATGGTGTTTTGGTTAGTAAATGTTTTATAGAGCAACCCCTTCCCCGTCCAAGGTCTGGTCTATACTACCCGCCTGAATCGGCGGGTAGAAATCGACCTCTCGGGGATCGATTTATCGCGTCCCATTGGGACGCGACAATCGATCCCCGAATCGGCGCTCTAACTCCACCAGCGGAGGTGGGAGTAAGCGCCGCCGACAAAAAGCGGCAGAAGTCGATTTTGCCGCCGTCCTCACAACGGAGTAAGTCGGCTGCAATACGTCGAATTCAGCTACGCTATTCACGTAGCTGAATTTGCGTATCTTAAATCGACTCCCCCCTGTAGTGTAGATGTACCCCAAGCTGTGTTGATGCAGAAACGATCCCATGCTGCATGGCTCCAGTAGGAAGTCTGCTTGCTAAAGTATCTCCCCTTTCCGTATGGCTACAGCCTGTGGTGGTTAGTCAAGGAGAGAGGAGATTCCCCACTCACATAGGAAGAGTTGGGTGCACACAGGACCCCTGCCTCTGTGTAACTCCACCTGCCTTCCCCCATGTCCAGTGTGGTCCAGGAACAGCAAGCCAGTGCACACCACCATCCTGAACCCGCACATCCACCTGATGGGAGATGAGTCGGCCTGCATCGCCTATATCCGCATCACACAGTACGTCGATGCAGGCGGCATCCCACGCACTGCCCAGTCTGAGGAGACCCGCATCTGGCACCGCCGGGATGGCAAATGGCAAATCGTTCACTTCCACAGATCTGGAGCACCTTCCGTTCTACCGCAGTAAGCCAATGAGAAACCGTGGCCGTTTCCACCGGCCAGTGACTCCTGTTCGTCAGGCACGGAGACTAGAATGGCAGAGGAGAGTAGGGGTGAAGGGATAGAGGCCCCACTGAGGGAACTGAATGGACCAAGAGTCATTCTGGGTCCTTGTCTCTAACAGTGGCTGACGCCTTATGCTCTAGAGAAGCTTAATAGGCTTCACAGAATGCACCTCGCTGTGCAGAGCTCTGCCTCGGGGATTGTCCTGGCCCCAGCTGGGGATCAGCTCGTACCTTGCAGCACTAGGACTGACACCCGTGTAATTTTATCCTAGATAGTGTCGAGGCTAATTCAGGCCAATTTTCCCGCCACCCCCGCGCTGAGCCATTCAGTCGGGTTCTCCAGCCAGGTCCCAGGTACAGTGTGTGATCTGCCCCCAACTCCTGTGCCATGCTGGCTGGAGTGGGGTGGGACGGGGAAGAGGAATAGGTCCAGAACTGCAATGTGTGTCTGTGGAGAGAGTTAGGGGAAAAGCTAGCAGTCCCCCCTGCTGATCAAGGGAGGTGTGGAGAACCTGCCCCTGCCCTGGGCGGAGCTGTGATGGGGGTGGGGAGGAGACTTCCTGACTACCCAGGGGACTCTGGTTCTGAGCACAGAGCTCTGGCAGCACCACGCAGCTCACACTCCACCCCCCGCCGCACTGTAGCGTGACCCAGGGTCTCCCTGTGACTGCAGGTTTGGAAGCGTTCTCTGGCCTGGCCCTGCATTCTTGTTAAATGCCTCATGCTTTTTTCCCCCTCCAGCCTGCTACGCTCTTTTTCCACATCCAGCTTGTGGCTTCTGCCTGCTAGATCCATTCTGCATTGGAGCGGGAGGGGGCATCTGGGAGGAGGGGCAGGAACATCCAGCTAGGAAATGGGATAAAATTCTGTCTGGATTCTGTGCATGACCCAGTCACGAGCCTTAGGGCCTGATCCTGATGGTGCCCGGCCCTTGCAAACTCCCACGGCAGTCAAGTGTCTCATGTCCTCTCTCTGCTGGGAGATGCAGGCACTGCGTCCCCTCCCGATCATGTGCATGGGCTGGATTCTCCGTTAGCACAATTGGAGTCAATGTGGCCCAGTGAGCGGCTGCGGGAAAAATCAAACCCAGGTGAGGTGTCTGATCCGGGGCGGGGTCGCTGGTTAGCTCCTGCGAAAGGGCAGGGCAGAGGCGGACACAAGAGACATGCCCATGAGGCCCTTCTGAAGGACAAACGGAATGAAAAGTCTCCCCCCCCCCCACCTTGTGTTTTCCAGCTGAAGCGTTGGCCACTCGGGCCAGGTTTGTCACTGCCTCACTGCGAAGGGAATACCCACCCCCCTCCTTCACCTATGGAACTTGGCTGCTGGATCTACTGCTTGGCTCTTGCTGGAATTCCTCCTGCCCACCTGGCTCCTCACCAAAAACAAACAAAGGACAACCAGGCCCGAACGAGCTTCAAATTGACTTCTCTCTCTCTCTCTCTCTCTCCCCATACTGTCACCTTTGAGCACAGCAAGCTCTGTCAGGACCTGTGCGCAGGTCCCACTGCTTCGGCATGAAACCATCCGCGGTAAGACAATTACAAACAAGTGGCCAACACACCGAACGTGTCTGAGGCGAAGGCCTGCACCCGCCGCCTCTCCGGAACTCACAGATCCCCACGCATCCTCCCTCACGGATCAGTGCGTTTCTCATAGGACGGGATAGGACTCCTATTCCACCTCCATCCTCACCTCTGCCTGGGAGTCTCCGGGGACCAAGGCAGAAGGGTGGAGCCTGAGGGGAGTTTCAAGCTACTTTGGGCTGACCGAGGTCTGGGGCCACCTCCTCTCAGCACCAATGGGGTTTGCCTTATTGGTGTCTAGGTACCTAGTCTGATGCCCTTGACCTTGGCATGTTCCCCACACCGCTCCCCCTCAGGGTTCCTGCCCTCCCAGTTCTTCTTTGCAGCGACAGCTGAAGGACATCTGCTTAAACTCTTTCAATATCCTACTCACCTGCTACTCTAGGGCGAGTAGGGTTTTATTGTGACGGGTGAGTAAAATATATCCTTTGTTTCTCTTCCTGGAAATGGCTGAGCAGACAATTAGCATGCGAACTCACTGGACTGGGCAGGCCCAGTGAATTCTCACGCTAATTTTGACCATGCTGGTCAAATGTGAACATTTTCCTTTCTTTCTCCCTTCTCCCTTTGGAGCGGGGCTTAGAGATGCTGGGAAAAGAGAGTGAGAGATTAAGAAAACAATTTCAAGTGCTTTATTGGCACAATAAGGTATCCAAGTGCAACTAAAGTTGAGAGATCAGCTCTCTGTGCAGAGAGCAGTGATAGCCATGGTTATAGGTTGGGTGTGGTAGCTGGCTCTTCTTCCGCAAGCATTATTTATCCATTCCTGACTCAGTGATAGGAACTGTTTCACCATCATCCAATACATTGCAGGTGGTCTTCTTTACCCTCGGCCAATTTAAGAGACCAGCTCCAAATATCTAGTGTTGAATCTACCCCTTTGCCCCCACATTGCTCTTTCAATCTGCCCTCCAAGACTCAATTTTCTCTTCATTTTTAAAGGCCACCCAAAACCAGGAACCAAAACCCTTCCCCATTAATCAGCTTCAGGAAATTCACAGTATTGACAACACTGGTGCTTAAGGAAATAGAGCCGGCTGTTCATTTGAGAGAGAAAAATAAACTGACCACATGACACCTTCCAGCAAAGATGGCGAATGTAAACTTTAGTAATAAAACTTTGAGGAATCCGATTATGCTTCGAAGAAACAAACAAGCCTTTAGCTATCTCTTCTACTTTGAGCGCATGCCTTTTTATAGGAAAAAGAAACCTACCGTGTATTTCGTAAATTGATTTTGAGTATTTGCTGGATCTTTATGTAATAACTAGAAATATTGAACGTTTTGGGGGGTGGGAATTTTTGGGGAGTTGTTGGATTTTGGGAGGTTGTTTTTGTTTTGTTTACATGTGGGAGTGGCTTGGTAACAAAGCGATGGTCATAGTGAAGGTGGCCCCAAGAGGGCAGGGTGGGGAAAGTTCCATAGCTGGTTTTCTTGTGAACCACGTTGAGCCCCTTAAGACACATGGGACTTGTGGTAATGGGGTCGTTTCTATTTGCAATGGAAATGTTTGAATGTCAGAAGTGCCCATTTGAATGGAGACAACTGGACGGTGAGGCATTTCTGGGCTGAAGTTGCAGGTTCTGCAAGGAGAGTTGTCATCTCCAAGGGACATCTGAGCCGGCTGGCAGGAATACAGCAGGCATGGGTCATTTCTGAGCCTGTGCATTTTCTTGAATGATAAACAACCATCCGGTGGTTCTTCCGGTGCCACCGTTATGTCAGTCTCATGACATCGGGAGGGGCTGGAAAAACGTCTATTTTTGGTAGAGGTATGAGAGGCGTGATCTGGTTATTTTTTGATAATCCTTCCATTTCCTGTTCTCTTTTTTCCAACTGCAACTTCTTTACTCTTTGATGTGAAGTTACTGCAGTGCACTTGCGCTGCTCGGGGACTTTCTAACTGCACTTTCTTCATTTGCATGACGTTTAACTTTATAGACGGTGCGTGTATTTAGAAACAAACAAACAAAAATGCTTGTTTTGGACAAAAAAAACAACAGTGTATTCTCAATGTAAATTCTGAATGGTGTATTTTGCCTTTTCCGTGGTTTTCAAGTGCTTAGCTCACCATCAAAGCAGGCCGACCGCCTGCTGAAACACAGCCATGTTTGCGAAGTGCGAAAATATTTTCGCGTTGGACGTGAGGGGAAGAAATCCAAGCAGCCGGGGCATTTAACAAGCTTTAGGAGGCATGTTCTATGAGATTCCACTGACCCCATCGTGAGCTCATTGTGTGAATGGGCGTTGAGTGTGCCTTTTTAGGGACGTATCAGCCAGGTTCTTTGCTGGTGGAAATCAGTGTCGGTCCATGAAACTCAATGGACCTATACTGATTTACAAGGGGGCGACACTGACTCACGCCGGCTGAGAATCTGGCCCAGAATCTTCTCTTAAACAGGCACTCTCATGCTGGGGAGAGAGGATCAGCCTTTTAGGGTTGCTTTTTCACAGTGTTTTTTTCTTCCTGTGTTTGCTTAGTGCCAAAGCTATTTGTGTCTAAATGAGGGCGTTGGCTTTTTCACAGCTTACTGTGCTCCTCTAGAACCTACCGTGAAGCCAACTCCGATGAGGTGTCTCATCCACCTATTAATCACCCTGCCGTCTGGGCAGCGGCAGTATTTTGGATGTTGTGAACATTCCCAGGGCGCTGGCCGGATCGTGATTTAATTGCAGGATCAGCCATTAAGGCTGCGGCTGTGCTGTCGAGTTCCAGCATCATAATCGGCCCCCCGAGTGTAACTCCGCCCGTGGTGGCTGTAGTTTGAGTCCGGCCTGCACATAGAGCTTCTACCTTTGCGACTGATGGTGGAACTGCACCCGTGATGAGTTCTGACCGTAAAGAGCAGCTGGACTGGACAGACGGGGGGAGGTAGGGTGACCAGACCGCCTGATATTAGGGGCTTTGTCGTATATACGCAACTATACCCATCCCCTCTCCCCCAAAAAGTGTCCTGATTTTTCACCTTTGCTCTGTGGTCACCCTAGGGGAAGGGGGGTGCTGGAGGCCGGGCTTAGAACACAAATACCTTTGAGACCATGGAGAGGAGCGCAGAAGAACGTTCACCTTTGTGCAGAAATGTTCTCCTTTCGCTATAGGAGAGCCTCCTTTGAAGGGATGAAGCTGATTGGGTGCCATGGTAACACTCACCTCTGCTGCTAGGGCCGAACAGCCACACCCACCTAGGCGCCACCCATTTCTGCACCCAGTTTGGCTTTGCTTCCAGCATGGTGATGGCCTGACTCCTTAGAAGTGAGTGGTCCCTCTTTGGACTGTTTCCCCATGGACCTCTTTCTCAGGGGAAGGCGCATCCTCTATCATGGGCTGGCTGGATGGCATACAACACCCACGAGACTTTCTTCATAATAATAATAAGCCACCTGAGCATTTCCAAGTAAAGCCGGTCCCCTGCAGAGGCTGGGGCTTTGGGTCTTTTTCGTCTTCCAGGAAAGGAGAATCCTGACAAGGAAGAGGCGTCCAGCCTTTCCCATCCTGCCTACCACGTCTGCTTTTAGCACCCGCACTTTAGGGCTCTGCTCCCACAAACGGATTGTGGTGCCCTGGTCTCCATCCCCAGCTTGGCCCCGGACACCTCGCACCGGTCTCCGTGCAGGTCTTTGAGTAAACATTGACCCAGTTCTAAGCTGCAGCCTTCCTTTCGCAGCCGTATCAAAATTCCTTTATCCCCGGTCGGCTCCTGGATTCCATGGTCTTCCCCAAACTCTCCAATTCCTCTGAGACAAAGCACCCTCCATCACAGTAGACTGGCTCTTCTTTGGCTTCCAGAACAAAGGGCACCGTCTCTCCCCGCGGTAGCCCAGTCCTCGGGGCCAAGCCACACTCAGTCACCCTCCTACTTCCCCATCTGTCACAGGAGACCACAAGCAACAGCTGCGGTGAGAGCATTTGCTGCTGTGGTTTCTGCTTTGTAGGCTGGAGGAGGTGGTGGTGGCAATTCCCTTCTGAGCATCGGAAAGCTGTCAGCAGCAGCATCTCTCATGTCCTGGCTGTTGCATCAACCCTCAGGCTGGAAAGAGACGGGCGACTTTAGCCCCTTCCCTCCCTTATTGCCGCCCGTCTATGGATAGCTCTGCTCTGAAGGGTGGAAAACACCCGATCCCCTGAGCCCTGTCCTGCAGGCTGTAACACTACAGCATCCCATCAATTTCAGACACAAGTGCAATGCAGTGACGGTATCATGTCACAGTCCAGCGTAAACCTGCCTGTCCATAAGCAGCACTAATGTTAGCACGTCTTCTGATGTCTTCGGAGCAGCTTAGGTTTGCAGCTTGCCATGTCACTGAAAGAAAATGGCCTGCATTAAACCCCTGTGCGTCTTGTGCCTCGTGTATGAAGGCTCTGTGCTCTATGGGGACCTCCATGGTTAAAAAGTCACCTCGCTGGTAATTTACCCTGTGGGTTGTTGGGAGGACATTTCAGGCTCTCTTTTCTACAGCAGAAGACAATCACTCTGCCCAGTATGATGAGCAAAGAACCGGTCCCTGGCTCCAAACCCACCATGGCCATCGCCTAGTGTAGCTTCACTAGGGAACTGGACAGGTCAGCAAGCAGCAGGCGTAGGCTGGCGGCCCATCCTGGTGTTTCCAGGATGGCTCTGCAGTGGCACTGTGGCAGTCCAGCTGATGCAAATTCCCATTGATCAGGTGTTGAAGATAGAGGTAACGCCATATCTGATGTTTGCAGTGGGGCACCATGACCACAGGGTCTGTGGAGGATGGTGATATTGTGTCTTTAAGACAATCCTGATGTTGTCATGTGCCCCAGGAGTAGCTTTCCTCTGAGGACAGCAGAGATTCAGAAGACCATGCAGTTCGCTCCTGCGGACATCCCAGGAGCATGATTAACCCTTGTTTCTAGCCCAGAGAAACACATCTGTTGGTGTTTATGGCCATGTTGGGGTCATATTCCCTTGGGCAGGCTAAGCTGGGTTTTCAGGAAGTTCTTTGGAGGTATATGCCTACATTCCAGTAGCTTTGGATCCACCCCCAGATTGCCGGGCTGGGGATCGGGGGAAGAGATTTGCCAGGATCCCCAGAAGGTAAGCACGCTTGGTGTGAGCCCCAATTAACCCTTCACAGACACAACAGCAGTGGTGAAGTGCAAAGAATACGTGGTCACGTATTTACACACTGTTTATAGAGAGTTAGCAAATGACCGCAGCCAGCATAAGCATCACAGACACGAGCAACAGATGCCACAGAAGGTTGTAGGCACTTCCTCAGAAGAGGTTATAGATGCTTAAAAGCTACCGGTTGGATTCCACAATTGATGAACCCTGTATTAAAACATCTTTTAACACTTCATAGTCTATTGATACAGGGAACCTTAATATAAAGTGTAACCAAACCACCTTCCTTGCCATGGATGGAGCCTGGAACGAAGGACCTGCTGTCTGTCCCCACTCCCATTCAGTGCCGTAGGGGACCCAGGTGGCCACAACCCACCTGGCTCTCCTCCCTCGTCTGAGCTGCCTTCCTTCTCCTCAATTCTCGCACGGCTGTGAACCATCCACCCTTTTTGTAACCGTGACACCAGTGAGGGAGGGCGGGGGTTCCAGGGAAGCGGGGTGTTGTTTATTGACTTGTTTCTTTTGGATTGTTGTTACTTTTTTCTAACTGTTGCACAATTTTAGGGCTTTTGTAACATTTTTGGAACAAGCAGGGAAAATGTTAACAGTGGTTTAAAAAATATAATGAGATATACATAGATATATATATAGATATATACATACAGGAAATCTCTATGGAAATATTTATTTCACACGACTGCAAAAAACAAAATAATAAAAAAAAAAATAAGGAGCTTTTTAATGTAAGAAATGAAAACCCCAGCGAGAGGCTGCGGTGTGTCCTCTCCTGATTGTAACTCAGTGTGGTTGGACTCTAAGCCTTGTGGTATCTTTTGTAAGTGAATCCGATCTGTAAAGCGGCATGTCCGTGTTGGATTCTTTGTTACCGTTTTTTGGAACCTGTGGCTGTGAACAGAATGATCACTGCTCAAATTTTATGCTATATTTTTGGGGGATTTGGGGTGCGGGGGAGGGGAATTGTCAGTTTTATTCTTGGTGTTTCAAGTGCAATAAATAGCTACAAACTTCTGAGCATGGAAAGTGATGATTTCTCCTGCAGTGACTCAGACGAGCTGCCACTTTGTCTGTCTGTTTCAGGGGGTCCAGAGGGTCGAGACGGGGATTGAGGTTAGAGGGGAGAGAGATGGAATCTTTATTATTTGGATTACCAGACCCCTTGGAGTCTCATTCATGGACAAAGTCCCCATTATCCTAGAGGGTCTCAGGATAAATCTTTTGGTGGCCTCAGAGTGTGGCCACCAACTCACCCTTTTCCCTAAAAGACTTAATTAGCTTTAGGAAAACCAAATAAACATGCACATAGATACGTCCAAATCATTGTCATTTATTTATTGCTAGCTAGCAAGTCTGTTGGGAAATGTGACATTAACAAACATGCCAGTATCACGTTTCACAGCAGACTTACCCCTAGCAAGCCTGGGAACAAATTAAACCCTGAAGGAAGGGTTGGGGAGACAGTGGAGGCCAGGGGAGATGGGGGTGGGTGGCCGGGGGAGGCAGTGGGGGACTGGAGCCTGAAGCCCTGTGGCCGGAGAACAGGGCCCAGGGACAGAGCCCAAAGCCGTGTGGCTGGAGCCTAGGGCCTGCTGCCGCACAGCCAGAACTCAAAGCCCCAAGGACAGAGCCTCCTGCCCCACCACCCCAGCGCTGAAGCCCAAAGGCTGAGCCCCACCACCTCTGGGAAGGTGGGGAACTCGCCCACTGCCTGCTCCTACTGCGTTGTGCCCCAGCTGACTCCAGGGCCCAAACCCTGCTCATGGCCTCAGCAACCCACACCGAGGTGGTGCATCCAGGAGCAACAAGGAAGGGAGGGGGCACTACTTTCCCTGGTGGCCGCACGCAGCCACAGTGGCCGCATTTGAAAAACACTGCGCCAGGTGCTGTACAAGCAGAGAACAAAAAGGAAGTGCCTGGCCCAAAGCTTAAGTGTGACTTGCTCTCCTTTTTTTTATTTCTTCTTCCGGATTGTAAATGAAAGAGAGGCGATCTGCTGCACTGTAGTTATTTATGTGAGATTGACTCTTTTTTTTATATATTTCCCTCCCTTTAAACACCACTGGCTGTGATTATTTCCTCCTAAAATAAAATCCTTCCAAAGGGTTTTTCTTCTCCCTGGTGATATTGACAAAGATCTCTTTTTCGGCGAGGCCCCGATTCAGCAAAGCATTTAAGTGAATGCTCCCTTTTAAGTTAAAGTTTGGGGGGAGGGATAGCTCAGTGGTTTGAGTATTGGCCTGCTAAACCCAGGGTTGTGAGTTCAATCCTTGCAGAGGCCACTTAGGGATCTGGGGCAAAATCAGTACTTGGTCCTGCTAGTGAAGGCAGGGGGCTGGACTTGATGACCTTTCAAGGTCCCTTCCAGTTCTAGGAGATAGGATATCTCCATTAATTTAATTTAAGTGCTTTGCTGAATCAGGGCTTTGGTCAGTTTTTCCCGTTAAGCGCCTCCATCTCAGGTTTTGTACTGTGCCCATCCCTGTAGCATAGAGAGAAATATTGAAACTGACTATGTGCAAAGTAAACCAGCTGAAGGATAGAGACACATTCCCTGTTCTCCCTCCCCCCCACACACTCATTTCTTTCAGCAATAGTCTCCTTAGGTGCTAGTCATAACTAACAGGGACAAAATTTTCGGAGTGAAATGCAACGCTCATGCTGATGGTGTCCCTTTAAGTCAACTCTGTCTTATGCCACCATCCATCAAGCCAAGAAAAATCAGTCCCCTAGCGGAGCTGGTCTTCATGGGCTGGGTGTATTGATAAACCTGGGGACTACTTTAAAGTCATCACTTTAGACCGGGGGTTGCCTAGAGGAGGTGGGATGGCTAAGGCAGGTTTCACTGTATTTTCCAGTGTCAGCAAGGTAATGCACTCCTGATCTGATAAGCAGGCATCACAAAGTAGGGCTTTAAAGATAAAAACTGATGGTAAGTTGTGTCCCTCAAAGAGACCCTGTCAAACATCTTTGGCCTTCCAAGAGGTACAAGGGCTATGCAGGGCAGATGCACACAAACCTCCAGCCGATGTTGGGCTCCACCAGATTGATTTCCCTGCAAGAGACTTCCCAACTGTATGCCTGCTGGAGCGGCCGTGTCCTTACTACAGCCCCAGTGCCCCTACTGCTTCCTCTGTGAATGCCTACAGCTGGGGCTGCATCCCTCCTGCTGCTCCTCCTCCTCACACACCTCTGCTGGAGCTGCTCCTGCATTTGCAGAAAACACTTGGTGGGAGGGCGTGGTAGTTTTTCTTGACACATTCCCTAGGAGGAGTAGATGGCTCAGGATTTCCAGAATGAGCTAGGGAGCCTCCAACATCTAGGTCATTAGAGCAAATCTGCCCCTGATCGGTAGCGACAGAAAGTCATTAGGAGCTGGCAGAACTTCCGTCCTTAGCCACTGGGTGCCCACATGAGAGCTGGCAGCCTCAGCGCAGATGAGGCTAAGGGATTTCTGGCTGCTACAAAAGATTTTAACAAGAATTTGAGCTCTGGTGGCCAGCGGGACCCCAGTGATGCACCGGGTGTTTTAGCTGCTGGGAGATTCTGTGTAAGTTCCTTGGCCTTTGACTGCCCTGCCCAAGGCAACCGAGCAGAGTCTGACGGCCAGGGTCCTGCCTATCATGTCTGCAATCCAACATGAGGGGCCTGGAGTTTGCCCTGGGGGCGGGGGCTCCTCTGTATGCACCACATGCTGCCCTTAGGCAAGGGTGAGGACCAGGCCATAGGTGCGTATCTCGGGGTGGTCCATCTCGCAGAGCAGGGAGTAGGGTGTGATGCAGTGTGCTATAATATAACGTCACAGCCAGGAAAAGCTGCAGGAGCAGCAATTCAAATCCCTCTGCGGGAATGACTGCAGGTCCCCCGAGCAGGAGATTTGAACCGGTGAGAGGGATCCAAGACAGGACCAGACAGTGGCATTGGAACAATAGCGGGGGGCTGAGAGCCATTGAACCAAACTGTAAACCCTGCATCTGATGGACACCACTTCCAGCCAGGGGAGCTGCTGAACCCCCAGCACCCCTAGGTCCAGCACCCCTGGGACCAGGAGGCCATGTGCAGTCACAATGGCAGTGACACCATGCCATCTTCCTTATATTATGGATCCTCAAAGCCCGCGCTTGCAATACCACAGTCTGTCCACCAGAGGGAGATGAAAGACCACTATCTGCACAGCTGCTGAGTTCACACAGGTAAAGCGTGTGAAGATAAGGAACTGAGGGAATGTTTCTCAATAGGGCTTTTGGGACAGGAGCTCATCAGGACAGGCCTGATACCTTTGGATACCCCATGAAATGGGCTGACTGGCTCAGGATCTCACTGAGACGTCCCTCCATCAGCTCCTCCGTTGAAAGTGAACTTATCTTCCATGGGACACAGACCTTCGCCCACCTTCCATCACCTCGGGGCTCCGCAGCTGCCGGCTGGAGCCATCGGAAGCTCTGGTCTCCCACAGATGCATGGTTTGGATTTAATTTTGCTTGGCCTCTTTATCCAGAGTGTGAGGATGCTTAGCCAAGAGGTTCTCATTTCCTGTCTCATGGGGGAATGACAGCAGCAGGGCTGGCTTTGTCTACACACTCCAGACCAGCCTGTTTGCAATAGGGCTGGGAAGGGCTCCTGGGGAGAAAATGAGTTCCTACCCTGTGGTGTTTGCAGTCCTGCCCCTGTACAGAGCCAGAGGCCTTGCAGTCTGGGGAGAAGTTACCCCAGAATCCTGCTGTGCAGAGGTTACTGGCCAGGATCAGAAATAATAGTAATTAATAATATCCTAAAGCATTTGATCAACTACACATGGCACCACTGAAATGCAGCCACCTCTGGAGTACAGCGTGGTAGCTGACCGGCGCAGAGTGGGTTGCAAACGGAGAGTGGGGGTTAAAATTTGGCCCAGCTCAGGACACAGGGGCAAAGCCCTATTCTTAAGGAAATTCCCAAGGGATTTTTAATACCCAGAAAGAGCAGAAGAGAGGCCTCACCTGAGAGACCCACACCCAGTTAACTGTCCAATCCCACTGTGTGCGCCTCACAAGGACAGAGGGCTGGGCCAGCCCCACCAGGATTTAAGCCTGTGCTCCCACGGAGTCCAAAGCTGCTGTTGTGAATAGGAGCCTCCAACTCAGGAGAGCTGCAATCACAGGCCACTTTGCTTTTCAAATGCCATCAAATCAAGAGTTTTCTTTTTCTTGCACTTCAATCAGGACAACAAACTGGATCAGAACTTGCCACGTGTCACGGACCTTGACAGGGCTCGTTCTGCACTTTGAAAACTGCATGTGAATGAACCAGTTCCCCGGGACTCGGGCCTTACGCGGGCTGCTAGAAATAAAGAGCAGAGCCCAGTGCAATGGTCTGTAATTCTGGTGTGCTGGGTCCCGATTCGCTTTCTGCCTTGCAACAAGAACCAACTCAGCTTCTTTCCTAATTGACAAGTAAAAACAAACGTGCCGGCTCATTGAATTGTCTTCCTACCCTGGATTGTTCCCTACCTCTGCTAGTCCAGGGTCAGTTTTGCTCCCACCAGTAATTCTGTCTGCCTTTTGGCTCGTGGCAAAGCAGATCGCTCGTTAGCATCACGCTGCTGTTTTCACCTACACGTCACTGCACCTGAAAAAAATGGCACGTTTAAAAACGGCACCAGCTGCAGCCCAAACTCAGACCCAAATGTTCCAAATTCACAGCTGTGCGAAATACAGAACTTGACTTCAGCGGCTTGTTCTCACCACCAAGTCTGCAATGCACAACTAGCGTCCCCAGGTGAGTCCCCCAATGCAAATTCACCTAGAGGAGCTTTCCCAAAGAGACTGGGCAAGCTTGTCAAAACAGACTCATGATCTTGGGTGCCCGACTTGAGACACTTTCCGGGTGCTCAGCACTTCCTGAAACTCAGATCCCTTTAAAGCGTATCAGGTTGGACGTCCACAAGTTCCTCAGTTTGGGCTTGGATCCTCCACTCTACCCAGTTGTCTGTACCTGCCAGAGCTCCTTCCCTTGCTCTGGCTCCTCCACTAGTTCCTGATGGCTGCCTCCTTCTATAATCGGTAGTCAAACAGAGATAAGGGAGTGCCTGTGTGTGAGACTTGGAGCTAGACCATTCTTGGTGTGCTGCCCCTTAGGGAATAGGACCTCCCGGCTGAAAGGAGAGCAGTGAGAGGGTGCTGGCCTGTTTGTGTTAGGTGGGAAGGATGAGGCTGGGCATCAGGACACAGAGACCTGGGCTCTATTCCTGAGTCACTGAGGGGCAGAATGTTCAAAAGTGGCCTGTAATTTTGGGTGCCTCTGGTTATGGGTGCCCAATTGGAGACATTTGGGGCTGGATTTTCAGAGGTGCTGCAGTCAGGTGGGTTTGGGGGCTGAGATGTTCAAAGCTGTCTATGCGAATTGGACCCCAGGTCTCGAATTGGGTGTCCAGCTCCCCGTGTTAATGGTGCGCAGGTAGCCACGTGCGAGTGTGAAACAATCTCAGAGTCACACCAAAGCCTGGGCAACGGGAGCTATAAATGGCATGAGGGTGTGAGCCATGGGTGGTATTTGCTTTCTCTCCTCCACGCCTCCAGAGGAACAGTGATGTATATTTAACTGACATGTGAGGCTGGCTCTGGGTAAATGTTTTATCGCCTCTTCCTTTGCAAGGGGGAAGTGTTTGCTCAAGCCGGGGTATCTCCACCCTATTCCCATGGGAATCAAACCACACCAACCACGGAAGTCAGCCAGCGGCAAGCCTTCTCCTCAGCTCCTTCTGATTCGCCCACCCCAGCCTGGACAGCTCCCCACAGTTCACCCGAACCTTGTCTTCCCCCTGTTCTCGTGGCAGGCCTCCTCTGGTGGTGGAGAAGGGCCAGTGGAGAGATGGGGGTGGGGACGGATCCATCCCTGAGGAACCTCACCTGAGAGGGGATAGGACAATGGGTGTGGCTGGTCGTGGGTGGGAATGAGCAGTGTGAGTCTGTCTCCGCTGGCAAGAGGGAGTCACTCACCAAGCCACCTCACCAGTGTATTGTCACTGATCGGCCAGGCGGCTCCCATGGCGTGACCCACAGCCTGCCCTGCACCCCCCACCCCAGCCTTCCCCGAGCTCGCTGCACTGGTTCTACCAGCGAACACACCCCAGCTACCCAGCCAATCGGTTCAACTCCCTTCTTCGCTGCCCTAACCGCCAACTCCCCCGGCCAATCAGCACTCGCCCCGTTACTTAGTTCCCTCGCTGTTCGCCAATCAGCTCTCGGTCTCTTTCTCCTCGACCCAATCCACTCCCGGACACCCTCACCCTCGCCCAATGGCGGGGGGCCGGGGCCATAAAGCTGCACTCTGACGCCTCCTTTTGGGTAAACAGTGTCAAGGTCAGAGCACGTCGTTGGCTGCAGCCGTAAATCTTTATTGCACCCCCCTTCGTAGGCCCTGCCAGACACGGAAGGTTCCATAACCCATCCCTTTATGGTGGGCCGCTAATGATTAACTCCGCTGGTGCTGGAGCGCCCCCGGGCAGGGGGAAGGGAGAGACCGTAAAGGAGGGGGTTGCTCATGCACAAAACATAGGCATCCGTCCCTCTTCCAGGGCACAAGGCAGGGGGACGCTCTCTCTTTGGGGAGACCACGCCCCACAGCCCAGAATTCAGTGCCCCCTAGAGCGGAGTAGGTGAAAGCAGGTGAAATCTCTGCACCGCTCCCCCCTCAACGTAAAACGCTAAGTAGGCCACGGCCATCTGAGGGTGTTATTCCTCGGGCCCCTTCCCCTCAGCCAGGGCCGGCTCCAGGCACCAGCCTGGGAAGCAGGTGCTTGGGGCAGCCGCTCCGGAGAGGGGCAGCACGTCCAGGTATTCGACATCAATTTGGCGGACGGTCCCTCACTCCCGCTCGGAGCAAAGGACCTCCTGCCGAATTGCTGCCACAGATCGTGATTGCGGCTTTTTTTTTTTTTTTTTGGCTGCTTGGGGCGGCCAAAACCCTGGAGCCGGCCCTGCCCTCAGTGTTCACAGCCCTCTTCCAACAGGCCAGCCGGCAGGTTTGTCCCTGGTGCAGCTCCCACCGGTGCCTGGAGCCTGTGATTTCAAGCAGATGTTGTCCTCCAGCCGGCCATGAGGCAGGGGTCACGCTGTAGGGATCCCAGACCATGTCAGAGGCAGGCGCTGGCCGGGCAGTGACTATCCAGGCAGCAGCCCCGGTGTGCACAGCGACAGCTCACCTACAGCCTTGGGACGACTGACACGAACACCAGGGTGTGCCTCAGCGCAGACGGGACAGTGCTCGTGTTTGTAGTTACCTCCGGGAGGTCCAGCAACGCAGAAAGGAGATGATTTAATTCTTATTTCAGTGTCATGTTATCTTATCCCCGCTTGTTTCAGTTGCATAGCATGCAGCAGCCCCAGACACAGACCAGGGCCCCGGTGCACTAGGGACCATACAAACCCAGAACAAAACAATGGGCCCTGCCCCAGAGAGCTGCCAAGCTAAGCAAATCTTTGGAAGAACAGCATCTCTAGTGGGGCAGCGCCCTCTGTTACTGCACTGCCTTGGGCCGGAGCCCAGAATCCACGCATTGCCAGGCCAGGTTGCCAGCAACTGTGTCACACGTGCAGCCGGCTAGGAAGCATCCATTTCCTTTGCCCGAGATGCTGCAGATTGCCGTGTGCCATGAAGCAATCCGTGCGAATGCAGCCTGGCTCTCCAGCTGCCCCATGCAAAGGGAGGCCAGGGGAACAGTCACAGTCGCGGTGTTGTTGGGGCAGAGCATAGGCAGCGAGGGGTACCGGCTGTCTGAATGGAGAGGAAATGGGAGAAATACCAACCATAGCCACAGCCGAGCTAAAGCTGTTTTAGTCTCCAGGGCTGGGAGTTGCATGCTGGGGACCTGATCCTGGGCGGGACTGAACCCCCCTCAAATCCCAGTCAGCTCAGTGGAAATTCATAGATTTCTAGAGTTTAAGGCCAGAAAGGACCAAGCTTATGCCTAGATTGCCAGCGCCTCAGGACAGGGCCTGTCTTTTTGTTCCGTGTTGTACAGCGCCTAGCACGACGGGGTCCTGGTCGGTGACTGGGGCTCTTAGGTCCTATGGTAACCCAAATAATAAGAATGAGCTCATGTAGTCTGACTTCCTGTATATCCAGGGGATAGCATTTCACCCAGTTAGCCCCATAGCTTGTGTCTGACCAAAGCCTAGCTAGCTAGCTCAGGGCTCTGTGCAGGCACCCAACGCTGCCCCTCTCCGGCTCGGGGTCTGAGCTGCAGCAGCCGGGCCGGGATCAGGCAGGGAGGCGAAGGGAAGACCCTCACTGCTGGGGCCCCTCCGTCTCTGGGAGCGGGGAGGAGGATTGTGAAAGTGAAATGAGTGCGGAAGGCTCGACGCACGAGGAAAGCAAATGGTGACCCAGTGGCAAGTGGGGCAGGGCGGCCCCGACACAGAGCCACCCTCCTCCGAGTCGCTCGCTCTGGGCACCGGGCGCTGACTGTTGCCGGAGGGGCGGAGAAGGGACTCGGGACGTCGGGGTGCTCTGGAGGTTCCCAGCTGTCCTCAGTGTGGCGTTCCACATTCCCTCGGGGAGGAGGAGGGAGCTGTCAGACAGGACAGCGAGAGGCATTAGAGCCGTTCCCTGGGCACTGAGCTGAGCTGGCCTATCAACAGGGGCAGCAATTAGCAGCGTCACCTCCATTAGGCACCTGCCATAAAGGGGAAAACCAGAGCTCCGAGTGGGGGAATAGCTGCGTCTCTCTCTAGTGCCCACCATTAACCCAGCCTCGTGCGCACATGCAGGACGAGCAGCCGGCCAGCACGGGAATGTCTCGCTCCCAGCCGCTGGGGCTCGATGGCTGCCAGCCGCAGGTGCTGGGATACCTGGGACTCCAGAGGGAGGCAAGAGCTTTATTTCATCATAATCGTATTTACACTCATTGTCCCGTCCCCCTGCGGGCGCACCCACACCAATACACGTTTGCTGTGGCACTGAGGAAGGGAGCGGCATGTGGGAGATGCAGAAAGGACCCCAGGAGGTGCAGGGGTCAGTTACATGCTGTCCTTGGGCAGCGCACAGGTGGGTGGCCTGTCTCTTCCCAGTCTTCAGCGCAGAAAGGAACTGAGATGAGACAGGACTGCCAGGCAGGCCCGGCCTACCTGAGCAAGGGCCACCAGCCTGCTCCTTGGCTCACAGGACTCTCTGTTGGCATGCTGGGAGCTGGCTGTCATGCGTGGGCAAAAGATGGCACAGCCGCTCCGAGAGCACTTTCCCTTTCTAGACCAGCTCCTCAGCCATAGCTTTGCCTCCTTGTCCCATCCCTATTGAATTGCCTCTCTCGCAGGTGCTGCCTTTTCCTGGATTGCAGGGGCTGTTTCTTGTGTATTTATCTTCCTCGAGGCAAAGGTCCCAGGTGGGAAAGTCTGCAGGGCTTTGGTCAGCACGGCCATTGCATGTACAGCGGGAGGGAGTAGCTGCCTGCAACATGGTGACTCTCGTAACGCCACCAGTGCTAACGATTGCATTTAGCACTCAGCACGCGGTACCACAAAACTTGGTTTGCCCATGAAAGCCATCTACACTCAAACCCAATCCAGTCCAGGATAGACCTCGGGAACACGCCGCCCTTCAAAACCCAGTCCAGATTGCCCTGGACTCCAGGGGATGCAATAGCCCTCAGGAAGTGGGGAGGTTCGATTTGGATACACACATGGAGCGGAGCTATTGGCACTGGAGACAGGCTCAAACCGTCAAATCCAGGTCCAGACAGAGACTTTAAGCCCACGTGGAGGTTGTTGGGACCTGGGGCTTGGCTGAGCCCACTGTAATGATAAAGGGCCAATTTCAAAATTCAGCCCTGGGTTCAGAGGTGTTTGGAGCCAGGATTTGGCTCTGCTCCATCTCGAATACAGCCTTGGAAATCAGC
The DNA here is from genome assembly GCF_013100865.1 of Trachemys scripta elegans. Classification (NCBI taxonomy): domain Eukaryota; kingdom Metazoa; phylum Chordata; order Testudines; family Emydidae; genus Trachemys; species Trachemys scripta. The sequence goes on from NC_048305.1 coordinate 6,648,826, forward strand.
TGGAAGGACCCCCAAGCACAGCCTTTCTGGTGGTACGTTGGTGTGTCTGCTTCTGGTCTCCCTGGGTACGTCTACACAGGCATAAAAGACCCATAAAAGGTCTGGGTCAGCTGACTCCGGCTCACGGGGCTTGGGAGGCAGGGCTACAAATTTCTGTGTAGACATTTGGCCTCGTGTTGAAACCCCAGCTCTGGGACTCTGTACCCTTGTAGGGTCCCAGAGCTTAGGCTCCAGCCCAAGTCTGAACATCTACACAGTGATTTTTCAGCCCTGCAGCCCAAGGTCCCACGAGCCCGTCAGCTGAGCCGGGCCAGTCGTGGTTTTTTATCCCTGTGTAGACGTACCCGCTCAGAAGCTTGCTGTGCAGAGGATCATGAATATGAAAAACAATGGCCCAAGGGCCTCCATGGAGCAGCTCTCTGGGTGGTTATGGGAGATGATGCATTGGGCTCAGTGACCTCTAGGAATGAACCAGTAGGTTTGGAACCTGTGTTCAGGTTGGTTTGAGCTCAGGTTAAGGGAGAAGTTTTGGTCCTTCAATGCTGTGTCTGAAACACGGCTCAGCTCGAAGTGGAAATAACCCTTCTCTCCCCCCCCCCAAGGTGGCGTCTAGCCACTACACAACTGGGGCTTTACTAATGCAAGAGCGAGCGAGTTGGGGAGCCGTCAGTAACCAGCCCATTTCAAGCCCAGGGTGCAGTGAAAACAGCACTCACCGAAGGGTGAATCTTCATTTGTTTGCAATGTTACATCGATGACACACGCACACTCGAGAACACACGTCACAGTAGGCGAACACGGGATACACTACAAACCACCACGGGGGCAGCTTAGGTATTGAAATGCTGCTCCTTCAGAGAGGGTGCCCTGCACCCTCCAGGCACAACAGCACCGGCAGGAGCTGAGCTGCTGACGCACCGACGCACAAACACACACCGGCTGCCAGGACCCTGCGGGGCAGGCTGGCAAAACTGGAAATCACAGGACACGGAATCATGCCGCCAGGAGCCACTGATGCCCTGGCCTCCAACCCTGAGGCTGTGGCTACGCTGGGCGAAGAGAGACGTACCCACGCCAGCTCTGCTCACGCTACTGCGCTAACAGTAGCAGCGTAGCCACAGCAGTGGGAAGGCCTAACAGCCTCACGTACAATCCAGTGGGAGACCCTCAGCACATATGGGGGGGGCAGCTACCCCATCCCGCTGCTCGCGCCACTGCAGCTACCCTGCAGTTTTTAGCGCACTGCCTCTGATTGCGCTAACATGGGATTGCACCCCCAGCTTGAAGTGCAGACATCCCCGCACTGCACTGTGGACCTGTGAGCTTGCCCTTGAGCCACCACACTGCATTGAAAACCTGGGGTCACAGCTGCTGGACGCGGGTCTCTCAGCCGTGCAAACGCTTCCACGCTGCGCTACGCAGACCTTCTGACTCGGGTCTGCGGCTTGACCTGCAGCCACACTGCAAATTGCCAGGGCTTGGACCCACGTCACAGCAGATCGCAGGCTCTGACCCACTCCCCTAGCAGGGTCCCAGGCCCCAGGACAGACTGATTTGTATGTGGACAGAAGTGGGACTTGGGCTCAAACCTGATTCAGAGCCCAGGCGTAGATTACGTCTACACAGCAAAGAGCCTAGGTCAATTGATGCAGGGTTCACGCTGTGGGCTAAACATAGCAGTGTAGATGCTCGGGCTTGGGCTGGAACCCGGGCTGTGAAACCTGGCAACAGGGGAGGGTCTCATATCCCGGGTTTCAGCCGGAGTCTGAATGTCTGCACTGCTCTTTTGAGCCCCGCAAGCCCAAGTCAGTTGATCGAGCTCTGAGACTCGCTGCCACAGATTGATGGATTGATTTTTGCTGTGTAGATGCACTCACAGCGCACAGGGTAGCCATACCCTCAGACTGCTGAGGGAGGAAGGTGTGGAGAGCTGCGTGTAGCATAGGGTGAGCAGAAGACTTGATTTTATATGGACAGTCCTGATATTCGGGGCTTTGTTTTATATAGGCGCCTATTCCCCCCACCCCGTCCCGATTTTTCACACTTGCTATCTGGGCACCCTACTTTAGGAATTGTAAGAGGCCATATGGGGAGAGGACTTCCTGGAGACTTTGACAAGTCAGGACATTCCTGGAGCTATACTCCATGTCATGCAAGCACTGATTGCCAGGCCAGGGTTTTCCTATTGCCATGTGAGATAAGGGGCACCCCCCAAAAAACGTCAATAACCAGGACTACAAGGGGAGGTGATCTGTGCCCACCTTGAGTGGACTCTGGTACTGGAGGAGAAGAAGTGGGACTGGATTTCTGGCCCTGCCTGGAGAAGACTCTGGAGCGGAGGCAGCCCCTCAGCATGGGGGTCTCTGTGCCCAGCGAGAGGGATCTCGCAAAGATCCCATGCAGAGAGGTTTTTTCCATTCCTTTCTGTGAAGTTATTTTAGTAACACTTCCAATAGCTCCTCATTCATAATTCACGGGGTAGTCAGCCCAGCACAAGCACTGCAGCAATGCCGGAGAGCGCCTGGCTGGTCCTGCTGCCTCCTTCGCTCAGGGGCGAGTGGGCCGATCCCGTCGCATTGCAAACGCATGGAAAACACACGGCGATCACGACAAGTGGGCCCCCCCGGGCCTGCACTCTGCTCCCAGGGCGTGCGACTGGAGGGCACTGCTGAGATTAGCCATCGCCCCCTTGGGCCCTACTCTGCTCCACCCTGGGCGGGAATAGGGGAGGGACAGCCACAGCCAGAGGCTCTGCCCCATCACCAGCTGCAGTCCACGGCGGGGTTTACCTGACATCGCCTCACCCCGAGGTTCTGAACTCACCCAGAGTGCAAATGGCCCCTCTTAAGAGCAACCTGCAAAGGACTGATTTATCACAGACCCAGGGCCAGGTTTGACCTTTCTCTGCCGTGCACAGAAAGGCCTGGGAGGGGGCAGGTTGGTTTGTTTTATAACATGGGCTTTCTTTTCCCTAGGCTCATTTATCAAGAATGGCCAATCTGGTCTTCCCTTCCCAGAGGTGGGACGCACGGGCACTCACACACGTCCACTGACAGGGCGAGGTTAACAAAGACATCCTTTCTCCACAGTGTCCGTGTGTCATTGGAGTTAAACAGGATTAGCAACCACAAACAACACCAACAACTACTAGCCTTGTTCTCCACTGCCTTGCTCGCTGATGCCGGGGCAAAAGGAGTGCAAAGGGGGTGCGTGTCGCAGTCTTTACCCAGGGGTCAGTGAGTCATAACTCTGGGCGGAGGGCCCCCAGGCAGGCTGGGGCAGGCCTGGAGCAGGGTAGGGTCCGGGCAGCTGGTCCCAGACACCGGAGAGCTAACACACACATTCATTACACAGCTTGCCACACTGAACGAAAATCTCAGCAACACTGGAATTCTCAGCAGCGTTCTCCTGGAGAGGCCAGGGCGTCCCGTGGGATGCTGGAAGGTCAGCAACTCGCAGCTGCCTTTAGAAAGGCCTGTTAACCGGCCCGAAGTGCCTAAGTGCAACTGTGCAAGTTCAGGGGTGCAGTGCCCCATTCTCTGCTCCCCACCGGGTTCGTGGCCTCCTCACATCATGGACTCCTCTTCCTCCTCGATCTCCCTGTCCACCTCGATGGCTGTGTTCTCGTAGCTGGTAATTCCCCCGTATTTCCTCATGTGGACCATCAAGGGTTTGGGGGACTGGCTGCCAGCCAAGGTAGCCACGTACATGCCGGTTCTGTTCTCCTCCAGAGAAGGGCCCCAGTCCATGGCTGGCCGGCTGGCTTGCTGGATTCTCTGTGGGTGGAATCAGGAGATGAACAGGGATGTTAGAGAATCACCCACTAAGGCTCAGCAATGGTGACAGATCACCAGGTGAGCTCTTCATACAATGCCCCACCACCCACTGCTTTGGGCTAGACTCACTCCACAGCTACTGTCAGGGCATCAGAACCAACGGGGTCTGTAATCACAGGGGGCACCAGACATCTCTAGCCAGCCCCTGGGGAGGGTGCTGTAATCACATGGGGCACCAGACCATCTCTAGCCAGCCCACAGGGGGGGTGCTGTAATCACATGGGGCACCAGACCATCTCTAGCCAGCCCCCGGGGGGGGNGGGGGCGCTGTAATCACACGGGGCACCAGACATCTCTAGCCAGCCCACAGGGGGGCACTGTAATCACATGGGGCACCAGACCGTCTCTGCTGCCTGGGGCCGCTGTGTGTTTGGATCATGCCATCGGACACTTTGCTCACTGCTCGTTGGTTCTCAGGGGTAAAGGCACTCTCCTGTCTGCCCAAGTCCTGCAGCAGTGGCCAGAAGGGAGCTCCCGCCCCCCAGACCTGCCCCTCAAAGAGCTGCTCAGCTGGGCAGCTCAGGGGTCTGTGCTCTTCCTGTCAGGTCATGGCCTGATGCCCCTGAGGACTAATCAGCAGGATGAAAGGCTTTGGGGGAGGCAGCACTGGCTGGGGGGGGTGTAAGGAGGGGGAGGGGCTTCACCCTGAGAAGCAGCTTCCCACTATTATCCTCACATCTGTGTGATGAGAGCAGCAGGGCTCATAGGACACCAGCCTAATGCAGGAAAATCACCACCCCCACCTGCCAGAACTGCCATTGCTTTCATGAGTAATCACCAGCTCACAGCTGCAAGCCACCAGCAGAAGCCTCTGCTTGCACAAGAAGAGGAGGGGCCACTCAGGCACAGAGGGCAGGGATTGGCTGAACCACCCTTCCATTAAGGAGTGGAGAGGTGGGGATAGCCTTGTCCCACGGCATGATGGGAAGGCAGCTCAGTATAAAACCCCAGCAGTGTTCTAGCCAGCTAGTTAGGGGAGCTGTTTATGGTCTGTGGGGAAAGGGCTGAATTAAGTGGCTGTATTTGCTATGGTTTGTCCTAGGGGCTGTGGCCCTGCGATGCAGTAAGTAGGGACTGGTAGGGAGTTTCCTTTTATTTTATTAATCTGTATTAGAGATTGGGCCAAAGCAAGAACCCAGATTCATCCCTCCCTTGTGGCCAAAGCTGTAGAGAAGCCTGGATCCGGGTGTAGCTTTGCCACTGGAGCTCTCAGTTGTGTGTTTTTCTCCCGTCAGGGAATGAGGAAATTCACTGACGGAATCAGACCTGCCCAGGATATTTACATGGTGCTATTTTGGGAGTGAGCTTGGTCATTTGACCTCAGGGGAGCAGGGGTCTGCCTCTCTTTGCAACAGGGTCTCTGAGAGCCTGGCTGGGTTCCACACTGGCACAGGGCACAAGTGAACTGAGCTCTAATCCTACTCCCTAGGGGGTGTTTGTCTGTCGCCCAGAGCCACTCGTCTCTGCTTCTGGGCAGGCAGGAAGGGTGTGGGCTTCTGGAGTGTGTTAACAGAGTCAGAAAGGCCGTTGCTATGGCTTGGTGTTGTTATCTACAACATGAATGGAGTTCCTGTCAACAGGGAAGGAGAATGCAGCAAAATGTACCCAGGAATAGCCGAAACTTCAGAGCATCAGCCAGAAACAGCTGTTCAGACTGACCCCAGGTACTGCCAAACCTGGCTACCTGAGCCCATCCCAAACACAGCCATGGCCCTCGGTAGGAACAGGTGCTCGGTTGTTGCCCATAGAGGTTGCTTTGGGGGCAACAGTGAGCCACAATGGGTAATGATTGTCTGACACTGCGGAGCCTTAAGCATGGACCCATTAAGGCTCAGCATTTGGACAGTTGTAGGGGAGTCCCACATCTGACCGAGTTAAAGGCATTTATTGTTTCTGTTTCTTCCCCTTTTGTTGTTCGTCACTATATGACGATAAAGACAAGGGCGAAGTACCTCACTCAGGAAGGAAAAATCAAATGCACAGCTCCAACATGGGGACTAGCTGGCTGGGCAGCAGTGCTGCTGAAAAGGATCTGGGCTTCTGGTGGGTCACAAATTGAATACGTCAACTGTATAATGCGGTGGCAAAAAAGGCAAATGTCCCTCAGGGCTGTATTAACAGCAGTGTCCTATGTAAGACTGCATCCAGTTTTGGGTACCACGCTTGAAAAAAGATGTGGAAAAATTGGAGCGAGTCCAGAGGAGAGCAACAAAAATAAGACGTTTAGAAAACCCTGATGTATGAGGAAAGGTTGAAAGAGTTGAGGGTGTTTAATCTTGAGAAGAGAAGGCTGCGGGGGCATGTAACGCTCTTCACATATATAAATGGTTGCTCTGTAGAGGACAATGATCAATTGTTCTTTATGTCCACCAAGGGTAGAACAATAAGTAACCGGCTTAGTTTGCAGCAAGGGAGATTTAGGTTAGATATTAGGAAAAACTTTCTAGTTACGAGGACAGTGGAGTCCTGGAACAGGTTACCCAGGGAGGTTGTGGAATCTCCACCATCAGAAGTTTTTAAGGACAGGCTGGACCAACGCTTGTCAAGGATGATCTGGGTTTACTTGGCCCTGCCTCATCCCAGAGGGATGGACTAGATCTCTTGAGGTCCCTTCTAGCCCTACGTTTCTATGATTCTGTAACTCAGGGAACAGAGAGGCTTGAGAGAGCTGTATATGGAAATCTGTACCACCTCTTTATACCTGGCTGTAGCTTCTGCCATCAGAACTTCACTTTCCTGAGGCAAATCTAGGGTGACCAGATGTCCCGATTTTGGAGGCTTTTTCTTATATAGGCACCTATTATCCCCCACCCCAGTCCCGCTTTTTTACACTTGCTGTCTGGTCACCCTAGGCAAATCCACTGATTTACACTGTTTGAATTGCCTAGCCCACGATATTAATGTCACAAAACACGCCTAGAGCTGCTGGGCACTTCCCTTATGGAGGTGAAAACACACACGGGTCTGTTGCCTGCTGTCTGCTGTGCAGCATGCACCAGGAACCCACATACAGCTCTCCCCAGATACGCTGCCTACATGCAAAATAGGGGCTCGCTCCGGTGCATCCATGCCCCCTCCCTGCACGTGGGCTGCATTCGGAATCTGTGCACAGGCCCCATCCATGTGTGAGCCACGAATGGTGATATCACGATGTGTTGCCATACGGCCTGGCAAAGAAGTGAGGCGGGGCCTGTTTCTCTGGATTATCATTCCAGTTCTGCATCTGAAATACACATGACTTTGTGATGTCCCCTGCAAACCACTAGAGGGTGCCACACACCATTGTAAATACACGGGAATATGCTGCCCTCTACACCAATTCCCGGGATTCGTGGACAGGGAGGGTGGGATGAGAACCCGTGCTTCTGAGGTGAGGCCTTTGCCCTTGCTGAGGTAGATGCATTAAATCCATTCTGCAAAGGTTAGACAATCTAGGCATGCTGGGGCCCTCAACTCCTGACCATGCAGAGCTGCTGGGGAGCTAACAGACCCGGCCCCAGCCGCGGTGAGCCTGGAGAGCGGAAGGATTGCCCTAGACAGGCGGCAGTGAAAAGCTGCATGTTGGGCAGGCCGTGAGGTAGCCCACTCTGATATGATGCTCAATTCTCAGCCCTCACCTGGGGACAGCTCCAGGAGCCGGCCCCCTTTTGACCTATGGCTAGAACGAAGACTCCAAAATGAGCAGGAAGGGGGTTGTCTTTTACTCAGCTGGAACCAAAGACCAACATTTCATGACACAGAAAAACAGTATCTAGCAGTGGGGAGAGCTGGGGAATGCAGCCAAGGGAAGAGACGCCCTGGAGGGGTAGAGTCCCCTCCCTTTTTACAGGCTGCCACCCACATCCATCTGCCACTTACCTCCCACAGCGTCCCTTCTTCTCTGAGCACCGCGACCACCATCCCTGCGGGGATCATCAGGCAGGAGAACAGCCCCATCAGGATGCCCAGGACCTCGGCCCAGTATGGGAAACGATAACTCCCATACTCTGAGGGCTGGTACTTGACTATATTGTACACTAGCAGGGCCTGCAACACAGGGAGAGAGTCAAAGGGATGAGTCCTTCTTGGGGCTGTGTGACCCAAGAACCCCTCAGTGCCAGCTGGCCAGGGGGTTACAGGAATGACCTGATTCTGGGATGCACATTCTGGTTCACCAACGTCTCTCAAATGGAAGCCAGGGTCACACCGGTCACTAATCTCTTTGTGAACTGAATGTACAGATGCAATGCAAGGAGTTATGTGTACACACAACATGGCCAATATGTTCTTAGTTTGTATCACAGCAGAGGTGGAGAACCAGGTTTTTTGCCAGACGAGGGGTTTATTCACCTGTCCCTCTGTTGGCTAGGCAAGGTGGGTGAGGTAATATCTTTTATTGGACCAACTTCTACTGGTGAGAGAGACAAGCTTTCAAGCTACACAGAGCTCTTCTTCAGGTCTGGGGAAAGTACTCAGGGTGTCACAACTAAATACAAGTCAAACAGAGGGGTCGCCGTGTTAGTCTGGATCTGTAAAAAGCAACAAAGAGTCCTGTGACACCTTATAGACTAACAGATGTATTGGAGCATAAGCTCTCGTGGGTGAATACCCACTTCGTCAGACCCACGAAAGCTTATGCTCCAATACAACTGTTAGTCTATAAGGTGCCCCAGGACTCTTTGTTGCTTAAGTCAAACAGAGTTTAGCATAAATAGTTAGCACATATTCTAAGGGCCCATTCAAGGTGAAGTGGCCCATTAACACCTCTGCAGTCACAGGACAAAAATCAGGGAAGAGGAGGTGACTAGTGGGTTGCAGATTGTTGTAATAAACCACAAATCCAGTGTCTCTCTTCAGCCCATGACTTGTAGTGTCCAGCAGAGTTGTGAATTTAAGCTCCCAGGCTCGTATTTTGGAAGTGTTGGGCAGTTTTCTTTGGAGGATGAGGACTGAGAGGTCAGAGAGAGAGTGATCGCTGTGTGAAAAGTGTTCACCCACAGGCAATATGGTGGTTTTGTCTTTTATCATTTTCCTGTGTGAGTTCATTCAAGTGCATAGCAATGACTGGTTTCCCCTACGTAGTTGCTGGGGCATTTATGGGCTGGATGAGATATGCCTATCACAACATATGATGTATGTGGGGACCCATGGATCTTGACTGGTGTGTTGTGGAGATATGTCTGCAGGTCTGATCTCTGTTGGATGTGAATGAAACATTGTAGCTAACACAATGGATGCCCCTTTACATACAAAATTATTGAAGAGGTGTGATGTCAATAGAAGAGCAGCACACAGGAAACACAAGCCACGAGGGTTATCCTGTCTCTGAGGATAGACAACAAACTCTGGGGATGTAAGTAGAAGTCAAAGAAGACACCCCTTTATCCTGCCCCTAGGAAGTAAACAGGCAGTGCTATTACATTCATGAAATCAGGATCACAGCCTAGCTGGGCTGAAGATGTTGCAAAAGGCTTTGGGTGAGATAACATTTCTTAGACAGGAGGCTAAGCTGATAGTTGAGGTTAGTCTCTAGAAAACGGGCAATGATTTTGTTTCCAGTTTCCTGACTCACGATCACTTGAATCTTGGCGCTTTGATAGTAAATGCATTGCTGTTTTCACTATCAATGTATCTCAGTGCAGTGGTGTGAAGCGAAGTACTGGGCCTGAGTTGACTCATACACGCTGGTGTGGACACTGTTCCTTTGGGGATGGCAGACCTGGTGTTTCTGGGAGTGTTCAGTGAAGAAGGGGCTGAACGCTATGGGGAAACGCTTCAAAGGGGCTCGGGAGCTGGGGCGCACCTAATGTTAACCTGCAAGGCAAAGCTAGGGCTGGCACAGCCCAGAGCAGAGCGCCTGGATGGCTAACAGGCTGGAGATGTTAGGGAGCAGACACCCAGTGAAGCACAAGCAAGACTCTCTCATGCTGGCAGCAGGGGGGTAACAAGGTGACTCCCAGACCTAGCTACCCCGAGGACCATCGCAGGCCGGCATCCAAAATCCTCTGAAGGTTTCACACCCAAGCCCAGCCCTAGAACATAGTGATTCCCTCCTCTGCTGCCCCCAGGAACCTGGGTTCCCCAGGCTGGAATGGGAAGGGGCTACATAGACCCCACCAAGACAATGCAGGTTGGAGGCCCATGCTGATACGAGGGTGCAAGGACCATTCCATGCTGCTGGCTGAGAGGGGGAGCCAGGTGACTTGGGAAAGATTTTGTCCCAGCGGGACTAATCCAAATGGTGCTGAGACCATGACAATGGGGCAGGGCAGTGTAAGGGAAGCTCAGCAAACGTCAGCAGGGTCACACCAGTTACCATCATCATTGCCGGGGACAGGAACATCCAGCAGGCTTTAAAGTACAGCCCTGGTTGGAAGCCCAGCATCATGTGAATATCCCGGCAGAACCGCTTCATGCCTAGAGAAAGGAGGAGGAGATGGCATCAGAAATCAGCCAGCAACTCTAGCTGCAGGGTCTCTTGGCAAATCCCCTGGCTCCATAGAGGCCCCCACCTGTGGTGTGAGCTCAGGGATTGCGCTGTGTCAGCCACGGGGGCCGAGAGAGCCAGCAGAACAACGGCTGGGTTGTCTCCTTCTGTCTCATATGACTTTCTCAGCTCTGCTAGGAGAGCAAGGAAGGGGTTAAACTTAGCTATCCGCTACCATTGTGACACAAATGTCTCTGGCTTGATCTGGAACTTGCATCCAGCCGCATCGACACCTGGGAAGCAGCAGAGCCTGGAGCTGAGGTGTCTAGCCCTCTGCCATGGGGTTCATCTGCACAAGATGGAAACGACACCTCCTGCTCCAGTTCAGACACCCACTGAATCAACGAGTTTCTCCTCCCCAGCTCTCGCTTCCATGTCCTTGTTGCTTCACAAGCTTTTGCAGGAACCTCTAGATGTTTCACCACATGCCCTGCTCAGGAGAGTCCATGGAGGCCAGTTCCCCTTACCATAGACACGTGTCACCACCAGGCAGGTTGTAATCACCACCACCATGAGTCCAAACCCAGCACTGTAGTCATCCAGCAGGACTAGCCAGTACATCCCGCCCTGGAGAGAGAGAATCACAAGCAGCCAGACCCTCAGTGAAGGAGCCGTTATCGCCAGAGCTGGTCAACAAGATCCCACCCCTGTTCCCTGGCCTTTCGGGATGAATTCTCTTGAGCCCCTTTCCTGGTCACATTTGGGAGGCTGAGTTTTAGGGGCCTGAATATTCATGGGAAGCGAATGCCAGTGTAACCATCCTGTTTGCATGCTTGTCCAATCAGGGGACAGAAATAATGCCACACCGCATATTAGATCAACTGCAGCTTGGATTTTGAATCTCAAGTATGGAACACTCACAGCGAAATGTTAATAAACATGGGCTCTGCTGATTGGATAAATTATTTCCTGCGAATGATTCACTTTGCTCTGATATCACCTAGCCTCTCCACTCCCATGGCCCTATCTGGTGGGACACTCCATCCATTTCTCTTCCCGAGCCCCCTCCCACTCAGTCATAGTCACAAATGATCATGGATCTGACAAACGTCCCCATGTAAATCCTCAACTAAATGAGCACTCAAACGCCAGCCAAAGTCGACTCTGACAAGCCGGCCCGTGGGACAGATTGCCTACCTCTGTCGTGAGAATGAGCCCCATCAGGTACATGGCGATACAGATGATGGCCGAGAAAAAAGCCTTCTTGGGCCGCAGGTAATAAGGAAACTCATCGGTCACTGCGGTAACAATGGTCTCCATGAAGGCAAACTGCACATAAGGGAAAACAAGCCACCCTAAGCCAGTGGGCTGTGTGCTGGGGGGGGGTTAAAGTACTTGGGTCGACATGTTGTGTCCTTACCTGGCTGTCCAGGCCCAGGGTCAGCAGCATGAAGAAGAAAAGGAAAGACCAGAGTGGAGAAAGAGGAAGCATCGTCATGGCCTGGGGGTACACCACGAAAGCCAAGCCGGGACCTAGGGGACAGGCAGAGGATGGGACAGTGAATGGGATTGTCCACATCAGGCACAGCTGTTACCGCTGGGCAGGCGGAGGGAGTGTGCCAGCCCAGGCAGGGGATGGCAGCGCTGGGACAGGACGGAGAGGTGTCCTACAAGAGCAGGCAGGAGGTGTTCCCCTGCATGGGATCGAGCAGAAGCAGGCAGGGGCCAGCACCGTGGGAAGGGGCAGGAATCCAGGCTTTTTAATGCTATTTTTTTTAGATAAAAGATAACGATTGCCTTTTCTTGATCAGCAAGAGTGTCGCCTAGTGCATGGCAGGCAAGTAGAGCCCCCAACAGCGGGCACCTCGTCCCCTCCCTCCTGCCTGGGAGGTCTCCCCCTATCACCCACGGCCCAGGTTTTCTACACAATTGTACGTTCCCCGCAGCCTGGGGGATGCCCTGGCTGTGGTGGCAACGTCTCCCCAGGAGGGGGCACTGTAGGGGAGGCTACACAAGGGGGTGCTGCTAAGTTGCTCATGGCTTCACCAGCCTCCCAGTAGGAGGCCCTATAGGGACGCACTGGCTGGCGGGAGCTCCCAGCTGGAGGAATTGCAGTAGCATGGGCTGCGGATGGAGGAGGTCCCCAGTACCTCAGTTCTCCCCACTCACTGCAAGAACGTAGGCCTCCAACCGCTGGGAGGGGGCCAGTGCGGAAATGGACGTTAGCCCTTTGAGAGGGAAGCTGAGGGATCACAGTCTCCAGAAGCCACTAGAGCGCGACTCTCTGCCCTGCCTAGTTCGTTATCGACCCGCCAAGGCCCTGAACGAGACAGCTGAGCATGATGAATGCCCCACTCTCCCCAAACCCACTCGTCTGTATCAAGCTGCCATTGCTACAACAGGCCGCGCTGGCTTACGGAGCAGTATGGCTTTATTCAGCCTTTTCTCTGTCCCTTTATTCAGCCTTTGCTCTGGCCTGGTTTTGGAGAGGTAGGCTAATGCCCACAGCTGCGTGCTTAGGCTCTGTGTGTCCTGCTTCATCCTTCCATGTGTCAGAGCCTCCCCTCTGTAAGTAACACCATCCCCTCCTCCACCCGTGGCCTCTGGGCAGGACCTGGTCCCCACCACGCTAGGCAAGGAGAGTCCCAGGGGCTCCCAAGCCATCTCTCTTGCATGGCAGAATGAGGAGCTGGTATCACACCACCAAACCGCCCTTCTCTTCCTCTGGGCGTTCCTTGCGTTCTCTGACACCTGCTGTGGTTTTGTTTCAGTGTATGGCTCCTCTGGTTTCACAGGTGTCCAAGGAGACGCATGTCCCACCTGAGCCCAGATTCCTCCCTGGGGCTCCCTGAGTTGGCTCCGGCTGGTTTATCAACCTAGATCCCTTTGTTACCGTCCTACCAGACCGTCTGACACTTGGGCAGCAGCCCGGACTCATTGCAAGGGAAGGAGCGATGGCTCCCTGCACATGGGAAAGGATAAGGGCCTGATGACTGCACCAGAGGCACTGCTCTGGGGCCTTCTGCCTGTGCTGGGAGGGGGAGAAAGAAAAACAACCGGGAAACAGCCACCATTAAATGCTGATTTCAGGCTCCCAAATCCTGAATTCGCGGCTGGACACTTAGGCGCCCGCTTCCCCGTTTTGCCCCGGGGAGTGCCCATTTGTGCACGTAATGAAGGCAGCTGCTTCTGATCCCCAAACCATCTCCAGGAAATAGCAACTCAGCGGGAGCTTAGGCTGGACTCGTGGATGGGGAGAAGGAAGACCTGGGTTCTAATGTCTGCTCAGCCCAGCTTGCGTGGCCCACTATGTTCCCATTTCCCCCACCCACCAATGGAGGGTAACACCGCCCCCCTTTGTGATGTGCTTTGAGCTCCTCCAGTGAATGGCTCTTTATCCGTGCAAAGTCTCATGGTGATTATTGTTTTCAACGATCACACCTGAGTCTTATAAAGCACTTATAAACCCGCCCCCTCTACATACACACCCCAGCCTACATACATCCCCACACACATGCCTGTATTCACACACACACACACACGTACCCGCTCACACAACAAGAAAAGAAGGAAGGAATTACTATTTTTCGGTCTGACCTGCTTTTGCCACTTGGTTAACAGGGATGCCCAGCTCCTGCGACATGTAGCCCAGGACGGAGAAGATGGCAAACCCGGCCAGGATGCTGGTGATGGCATTGCCCAGGGTGACGATAAATGTATCCCTGCAGAACAGACAGCAGTTGATCTGAACGTGTCCCCATCAGAGCCCGAAGAGACAGCACTGCTGAGAGCTCACATGGTTTCCAGAGGAGAGAGAGGTGGCAGCTGCTGACTGGGGAAAGACCCACTTTGGGGGCACAAGCTGGCCGTCTGCTCCGAGCTGAGACGTGTTCCCCAGTTAGAGAGGGGACATTCTCTTTGCCAGCGTCTGCGTTCAGGAGCCTGTGGTGAGCTGGACTTACAGAGAAACTAAAAGTGTGGAGACAACACTGGGCAACTTCCCAGCCTGCTTTGGGTTTTTATTACTAATATCAGGGAAAATCAATGGTGGGGGGCAGTAAATTCAGCTGGCTCTCAGCTCAGCTCGGCGGTGAAACGCCCCTCTCAGCACTCCACAAGGCTACCCGTTCCTCAGCGTCTGCCTGGGGCCAGAACCAGGCTGGGGAAAGCAGCGCTCAATGCCTGGCTCTGCTCATGTGTATGGGGATGTGGGTGTCTCTCCTCACAGGTTGCCACTAGGTTCCATGCGTCCCTATCTTCCTGCTTGTTTCTTGCCTGCTTCCTTCTTGTTATCCACCTTATCCTGACCCGTCTGTTCCCTTTAAAGAGAGAGCTGGTGCTTACCCATTGGTGCCCCATGATATGCAGCTTCCATTCTGGGAAGAGAGTTTGTACCTAACTCTAAGGACCCAGTTTGAACCCCACTGTGAGTGTCACCCTGAGGCTCGCCTCCATTTCCTGTGTGAAGACTAGAAACCCACCTGTAAATATTCTGGTGGAAGGTGTTATAAGACGCGAAAGTGAGCAGTCCCCCGAAGCCCACCCCAAGGGAGTAGAAGATCTGCAGAGCTGCCTCTATCCACACCTGAGAGGGAGAAACAAGCAAGAAAGGAGTGGAAATCTCAGCTCCATTCTCAAGAAGACAGCGCTTTCTGGGGCAGGATTTCCTCTGCTCCAGACGGACATGCTGACGCCTTTTAACGAGCATATCTCCACTCTAAGTCTGCATCACCAACACTGATTCCAACCAACATGGGTCTCCTGGTTGGTTGCAGCTCCCATGGGCTTGCTTCACAGAGAACTATCAAATGCTCCAGTGGACTCCAGCCCTGACCTGGTGGAACCACCCTAGGAAGGTGTTTGGAGTCCATGCTTGGACTTCTCCACCTGCTCTGAAATGGAGACCCCATCGGAACTGGAAGTACCCACATGGAGGAGGGAATTCAGTCCTTATTGATTACCCTAGGCTGCTCCACCAATGGGCCATCACCGTAAGGGAGGGAGAAGGGAATCAGTCCATGGGCTTCTTCACTGGCCTCCAACCCAAAAGCAAATGGTGGAGAAGAACTGCATTTGGCCTCTTTGTTCGTGCATGCTTGGGCTTCTCTTAAAGTGCAGGGTGTCTGGGCTTCCTAACAGTTGCTATTCATGCTGCTGCTGTGTTTGCCCTACTTTATGCTGTGTGGTGAGATCCTGATTGCTGGGATCAGGCTGGAAATGATTTCCTAGGCTTTCTTTCCTAGGCAGAAAATGACTTTGCATCTTGTTTGCCTGCCAGTCGGCTCGTAAGAGTGTTAATTAGAGCCACTAATAACCAGATTGCCCTACTGTGGCATTAAACGTCTTTATACAATGGAAACTTTTCTTTTACGCGCAGGTCAGATTTGGGGATTTCCCTGCTTCACAGATCTGCTTTGCTTGTCATCCTCACTTGAAAGCAGCCGCCAAAAGACTGGATCCCAGCCTGATCCAGGTAACTGAACCCCACTGTATATTAAAAGTGCCCTGTCCCCTTCTCACCTTGGAAGACAGCAGGTGATCAAACTGGGGTGTGAGGTAGAACTTGATTCCTATCCAGGCCCCCTCCAGGGTCACGCCACGAATAAGCAGCATGATCAGGATGAAGTAAGGGAATGTGGCAGTGAAATACACAACCTGCAGGAAGAGCAGATGGATCTGAGTTGAAGCTTCAGCAAGACCCTCTCTTACCGCACTGACGCACAGGGGATCTTTGCCCACCGCAATCACTTGCAGAAGAGGTGTTCCCTTTGGGGAGTGTCTCTGTTCAACTAAAAGTCTGCTTTATCTTGCACCTCATTGCTGTGTGGGTTTATGATCGGGGCAACACAACGTTGGATGGGTCACTGTGATGTATCCATGCAATTTACTGTGGCACACGGCCATGCTAATTTCATCGAAAGCAGAGATGTGTAATTAACTACATTCTAGCCCTGAATACTGGGCAGGCATTTGATCTGCAAACTACCACCCTCTCCAAATTGTGCCTATTGATAGCCATTATATTTAGCAAGAGAGCTAGTTATTCTAATTGATATTTCCAAGATATAGATACACAGCCCCCCCCCCCCACACACACAAATACTGTAGATCACGGAAAATGACCACTTAACCTCGCCAGGTTCATTCTCGTGAAGCAAAAGACAGGACTGCAGGAGGAGAATGACTCCTGGTCTTACCTTGCCGGAGGATTTGACTCCCTTGAGGATACAGAGGTACACAATGACCCAGGAGAGCAGTAGACACAGGCACAGATTCCAGCGGATTCTCCCAGGATCCCCGATCCCAGAGCTCCCTTGGATATGCAGAACATAACGACTAGGGCAAAAGGAGACCCATTAATAAACAGGCAGCATCCTCCCTTCAGCAATGTGCCAGGGATCAGAGCTCCTGTCTGAGATCCCATACTTTATGCTGCAGCATCTTAGAACCTGGATCTAGCCTTGACTCTGCCAATAAAAATGATACTGAAAATCCCTTTGCACAATGAGAGCCAAGGGTTTGATTCCTGGGCGGGAGGAGTGAATTCCTGACCACGCGTTAAGGAAATGAGAGGTCCCCAGGGAAAGGCTGGTTTTTAGCTTAATTGTCTCAGACACCACAAATGAACTATTTTGAACATAAGAACGGCCATACTGAGTCAGTCCCGCTAGCCCAGTATCCTGTTTTCTGACAGTGGCCAATGTCAGGTGCCCCAGAGGGAATGAACAGGACAGGTCATCATGAAGTGATCCATGTTCTGTCGCTGCTTCCCAGCTTCTGGCAAACAGAGGCTGGGGACGCCATCCCTGCCCATCCTGGCTAATAGCCATTGATGGAGCTATGTCTACATAGGCTACATGTTCCATTCTCACAAGCCCGTGTCAATTAACCCTACTGCTGGGTCACATGATCATTTCGTACCATGGGAGACTCCAACATGGCCAGAGAGCGCAGAAGTTCTTGACCTCGCAACTGAGAACGTCTCTCCCACACCTGCCCCCTGCCAGAATGGGCACTTGGGGTGGCATGAATTTTCTATGGCATGGTCACCCAAGTGTTTGGACCCTCACTAGCTACCAAGTGCTCTGTGTCTGGAAGGGTGGAAAGGGGACATTGCAAAATGACATCCAGGGGTTTTGTACAGCCACAAAAGCTATTCAAATTCCAGCCTTAAAGAGTCAAAGAACAGAGAGAGAGAGGCGCACACACACACGCGCGTGCACACACACACAAAGAGAATGACTGCGTTTAAAATAGACAGTGGAACCATCGCTAATGGTCATCCACTAACCAGGGTCACCCATCCTATGTAATGGCCAGTGAAACTTCAGTCCCTGCAAGTGGTTAATCTCATCTGACCATGCAGCCACCTGTTAGAACAGCCAGCAACATACCCAGGCCATTGGTGGCTAACAGGTTCCACTGAATCAAAAATACACATGTAACAAAGTCCGATTACACACAGACCGGACCAAACCCAGGCCCCTCTTGCCATAACCACATGCCCACCCTACCACCTAAACAACAGCTTCCTGTATCTGTGAGTAAATAGCAAACTGTTAGATAGTGGAGCCAGCCATGAGAGAGCTCCATGATCCCAGGTGCTAAGCTGGCATATAACATATACGACCACTGTCTCAATGCAGTGACGCAGTCCAGGCTGTGGTGGGTGGTAGGAGAGTGGTGAAGCACTGGAATGGGTTCCCTAGGGAGGTGGTGGAATCTCCATCCTTAGAGGTTTTTAAGGCCCGGCTTGACAAAGCCCTGGCTGGGATGATTTAGTTGGGGATTAGTCCCACTTTGAGCAGGGGGTTGGACTAGATGACCTCCTGAGGTCCCTTCCAACCCTGATCTTCTATGATTCTATGCTGAATAGTGCTGATGACAACAGCCCCATGCCTCATCATGCACTTGGAGAATGTGGGTGCCCATCAAGCCATAGCGTGTGTGTTTTAGACCCATCGCCATGGTTCTTATACCAGTCTCACTCACTCCGACCCCCGCTCGGCTCTGTCCCGGTCTCTGGCTAGCCTCCTTACTTCCAGTACTCCTCGCTCGGGCTGACGGTGTTGGTGATGTTGAATGGGATGGCAGCATTCCCTGCCTTGATGACCTGGTGATCCAAGCAGAGGTCGGTGTTCCACCAGTTGCCGCAGTGCTCCCAGGGCAAGTTGCTTGTCAGGGATGCGAAGAGGTAGAAGAGCACGTAAGCAATGATCATGTTATAGTAAATGGCCACCAGAGAGACAATCAGGATCGTGCCCATCCCGACACCTAAGGGAGGGGAGATGTAAACACAGCTCAGTGTGACGGCAGAGAGACAACGCCCAGTCATCTCTCCCAGGAGCTGCTTAGCTACTCCAATGCTACCACTGGCATCCTAGGGGCCCAGGCCTTGGTACAAGCAGACCAGCTGTTAGGAATCTAAAATGAATCTTAAACCACAGCCGTGAGCTAGGTCAAAGCTGAGCTGCGAGGACAGACTGTGCAGGAAGGAACAATAACCCACCATAGGAGGGGATGTTGCATGAGAACATCAAGGACCTTCTAACAGGCTCATCGCTTTCCTGGCTTTTCCTGGTTCAGGACTAGTGCTGAGAACTCCGCTCCAGCCACATCTTCCTGAGATCGCTTTGAAAGCCACAGGCCCTGGAGCAGAAATGGGATAGATCTATGCAAGGGGGAAGCTGCCCTCTAGAGTCCTGTAGACAAGTGTCAGCCAGAGAGACCCTTGTCAGAACTCCCTTTCCAAAGCTTAGCAGTGGATTGGGGGTTTGCATTGGGTGAGAAAAGTAGCGTATGTGCACGTACGGATCTTATCCAAACTTTAATTATTTTTATTTCTTAAATGAGTTTCATCTTCAGCGGTTTTTAAGTAACTTTTCCCTTTCAAGATGAAACTTTCAGAGCTGTGTTTGCTTTATGGCCCAGTCCCTGTATACACAGATTGTCTTATTTGCATGAAGAATGATGGCATCTGATCATAAGATGTTCGTGTTTATTTTTACTTTTGCTGATGGATGGACATTGAGTTGTTGCCTAGAGTTTTTTCAATCCGTTATTTTTATAGGATTTGGGGTCAAACTTTCCATAAAGTGGTGACTTAACGTCATCGCAAGTTCTTTTCACCCAGTCGAGGCCCTGTCAGCCTTCTCAAAAGTGATCGTATGTTCTCTATGTCTGATATTTGAAGGTGTGGAGGGCGGCTGTCACAGGCGTACAGCCTCTGTGGTAGGCAACCAGTGAATATTTTTTAAATTGCTGGCTTAAACAGGACTTTTCTCTAAATTGACATTAGCTGAGCATGGCCTAATTCGAACCTGACTGGACCAAGCTGCACGGCCATGCAAGAATTGAAATGGAAGGAAGGATTTCTGGCACTGAGGTAGACTGACCAGACAGCAAACATGAAAAATCGGGACGGGATGGGGGATAATAGGAGCCTATACAAGAAAAAGACCCAAAACTCGGGACTGTCCCTATAAAATCGGGGCATCTGGTCACCCTACACTGAGGTTGGGGTTTAATCATTAAATAATAATTTGGTTTCAGTGTCAAAATATGTAAAGAGCTCCAAGTTATAGATTCGATTGACTTTGGGGAAGCTCGTTAGTTGGGCTTTATAATGAAATGGACAGTCAGCTCCTTAGATGCGGCCTTAGGATTTATATGGGTTGATTACTTGTTGCATTCATCCGATGGTTTAACTAAATGATGATTTAATTACAATCCAATATTGAAACGAACGTGTTGCTTTGGCCTTGATTTGATGGCTGCATTGCTTTATTCTTAGGTTAGTTTAATATTTGTAACATCAGCTTAGCTGTGGGGATGGCTTCTCGATATTTCTTTTTGTGCAATAGTTGTAATAAAATTTATGAAACTGACACAGAGTCCCATTTCTTTCTGGAAGTAACGTGGGACCAGAGCGCTGGAGGTCCTGGATAGATAGATGCCAGCTAGCCCACCTAAAAGCCTGACGAGCTTCCCCTAATTAGCTTTTAGTTCTCACAGTTGCCTTAAAGATCAAAGGATGGCGATGCTAACATGTCTCACCGCCAGCCCTCTGCTATGAAGGCAGGAAGGAGGAGGGCAGGATTGGGGTTGGTCACGTACCTTTAAAGAGCGGGCTTATCTTCCAGACGGCAAGTGGCCCCAGGCTGGAGAACTGGCCTAGTGAGAGCTCCATGAAGAAGATGGGGATCCCACATATTGCCAGCATGATGAAGTAAGGAACAAGGAAAGCTCCTGTAGGAGACAAAAAGGCAGGGAGGGTGAGACTGGAGAGTTGGTGCTGGGACAGGAGATCAATACAGTTTTATAGAGCTCCTGAAACCCAAAAAGTGCCCAGAGCCCAAGTCTGGAAGGTGATGAGTACCCACAACTCACGTTAAAGAGTCGGTGGGGGTTGGGATTGCCTAGGACCTGTATATGTAGGGATCCCTCCCCCCCCCCCCCACTGCAATACAGTCCTCTCTGCAGAATAATGCTGTTCCAGTGAGAGTAAGCATCAGTTCTTAGGTCAAGGATTCAACGACTGGGGGAATTTCAGCAGGGAGAATGTAATTATTATCTGCTGGAGTATGGTCAGGACCCCAGGGTTAGCACCCCACGAGTGTGAAAAGTTACAGCGAGCAGTCACGGCCTTCATTTTACATCTCTTCTGCAAAGATGGCCCCTCCAACAGCAAGGCACCCCTCGGCGTCATGTCATCGGGCTAGCTGGATACTGACTCAGCGGGAGGCATGCTGCCTGCTGAATCATAACCACTTACTGCAGCATCCAGGAAATGTATTAGTGGTGCCCCAGGACCAGCTCTGATTCTGCTTAGCTTTCGGAATCTGGGGCAATGAGAGCTGGGCAAATAATGCATCAGGAATGGTTTATGTCCTGCCCTTGAATTCTCTGCAAACAGACAGTCAAATTCTCCAGTTTATTTACTATTCCAAATTAATAGCAAATCTCTCTCTGGAATAATTCTTCATCTGCAGGCTGTTTGCAAATACAAATCTTCTACTGTGAAGATTTGTGGTGTTGTGCGGGATGGCCATATGATGATGTGTCTGTTCCTGGAATGGATGACACATGTGACCAGACAAAAGCCTGAATTTCAGGAGTCAAGTTGGCAGTTGGCACTGTTGGTTAGTTATTGCATTGTGAAGAGTGCATGATGTTTGAGGTTTCACCCGTATTCATGCTATTCACTGAGACATTTGCAGGGACTGATTGCACAAAGGGCAAGCCTAAATGATGCAAATTTATTCCGTAAGTGAGATGAATACCCATAGGAAATGTTTGCCAGGATCTACAGAGGTCTGGAATGGACCAACAGCAACGTGAGGTGGCTACAGAGGTGGTGCCAAAGACCAGGAGGGACTCATAGAGTTTAAGACTATCAAATCCCAATCCATGTTCCCATTTTAAAGTCTTCAAATAGCAGGCCCCTTGGGGTGCTGTATTGTCACACACACGGTGGGGGTTCCCAAGCATGCACTGGATATCCTTCTAGGACATCATCAGATGAAATCATCCTCAGTCCCTGGTAAGCCACTCCTGTACTGAGATACCACACCTCACAGAAGTGGACTAGTCCACTGAGATAAATCCTAGGCTGTTTCTCCTGACCAGTCTGAAGAGAGACCCAGGCAGATGCAGGGAAACCATCTGAAAGCCAAGAATTTCCAAGTAACTGCAGATTCCCAACTAGGGTGACCAGACAGCGAATGTGAAAAATCAGGACGAGGGTGGGGGATAATAGGAGCCTATATAAGACAAAGACCCAAAAATTGGGACTGTTCCTATAAAATCGGGACATCTGGTCACCCTATTCCCAACCCTGAGAGGGGAGGGGAGAAAGGGACATAAGTGAGGCTTTATTCCGACATGAATCCCTCTCATGAAGGGGATGGAAGTGGTGCAACTGAGCCCATTAAAGAGGAGATGATTGAGCATGTACCTCCCCCATTGGTGTAAGCTCTGTACGGAAACCGCCACACATTCCCCAACCCCACACAGTAGCCAATACAAGAGAGAAGGAAATCCAGCTTCCCGGTCCAATTCCCTCTCTCTGCTGGGTACTCCATCTCCAGGTCCCCATCTCCTTGGTCGCTGGGGGTCATCAGCAGGTCTGGAATTATGGGCTGACCGAGAAAGAGAAGAAGGGGGAGGAGGGTAAGGGAGTCGGAGAGAGGTAGGCCAGGGACGAAGGAGAAAGAGAGAATGTATAAACGAGGGGAGAAGAACGTGCGGGTCAAGACAGGAGAGAGGATGAAATGAGGGAAGAACGACAGAAAGGGTTTGTGGTGGAAAGGGAGAAGGTGAAAAGGGAAGAAGTGTGAGAAACAGGGTTAGAATTCATGCTGTCGAGTCACCAAGACTTTAATCCCGAGGAAGGGTCCCCTTAGAGCCCACCGTATGGTCAGTTCCCAGAGAGCAGGATGACACGAGTGACTCCAGGAGACCCTTGGCTGTCACTTCAGTTCAATACTATCCCTTCTGCATTTCTTCCCACTCCTGGCCGAGCAAAGGCGTGCCAGGGGGACTCTCCTTGGGTGGCCAGAACCCACCTCCCAAGCACTATCCTGCCTGCTTTTCCCAACCAGAAAATTCAGAGGTGCTAAAGCCAGAAGGGACAATGATGAACATCTAGTCTGACCTCCTGCATAGCATAGGAGGACAGAATGAGAAGAATGGTCTCTGCGTTGCCACAGAGGGTGACATTCCCACAGAGCCGTGCTGGCGAAAACTGGGGTTGACCCTGCTTATATCCTTTTGCTGTGTGGCACGCTCCATGCTAAAAGTGCTGTATTTATTTCCCACGCTTTGGGCATTCCTGTTGGCTTGAAGTACAGTGCTTCAGTGATAACCATGTGCCTGGTGCCTCAGATCCCTTCCAGGCTCACAGAATCTGACCCCTGACCGGCAGAGTGCATGCTGCTATCACATGGCAGGACATTAACCCTTTCCTTTTCCCCCAGGATCTCAAAGCTATGCCGCCGCTCAGCAGGATTGTGGGGCAAATCTTAAAACACAGCTAGATTTGGATACGCCCCCAGATGTCTGGCTGTTTAGCCGGAGCTCACGTCCTTTGATCTGAAAGTCTGGCTGGATATTTGGCTTTGCAATGAGCCATCCAACCCTTCCTGGTGAGACCCGCTTTCCGTAGCCAAAAAGAAGGCAGAGCCTTACTTGGGGGAGTGGCTAGAACAGTGGTTTTCAACCTTTTTTCACTGGCAGACTTTTAAAAAAATTCAAATGGAGGTGCCGCCCCCTTTGGCAATCTTAGACAAAGTCTGCAGGCCCCCAGGGGTCTGTGGACCACAGGTTGAAAACCACTGGGCTAGAAGCTTATGGCTGGTCCTTATTTTATCTGAAGTCATGCAACCAAATGACCCAACCTCCCTGACACACCATTGCATGAGATCCCTGTACTGGTATATCCCCCAGCAAGGGCTCTCTGCCACCCGCAGGCACCACAGACCAAAGCCCAGTGACCGAACGAGGGGCTCTCAGCCTCTGCTTAGCTGCATGCTGAATAGTCTAAGCCCCCAAGCTGCAGCGTGTCTCATGCGCTGACCAGTGCTGTGATGGCAACGAGTCAGCGGAGTCAAGTAAGGCGACAGGGGTAATGGGACCACAGACAAACTCACTGGCCAATAGAAGACACGCGGGTCAATGGGATCACTTGACCTCCTAGTTCTAGCCCCTCCAACATGTGTACTAGGCTCTTACAAGAAAGACCCCATAAGGGTTTGGGAAACATCTGTATGAACAGCTGGCACCTGGGGAGAATCTGCAGGGGGCACCTGGTCTATAGTTTAGAACCCACCTGTTTTCTGCACAGGGATGGAGATGGCAGAAGACCCATCTGCAGGTTAGAACCCCTTTTGGTCTGCACCCCAGAAAAAAAAACAGACCAGCAAATAAAAGGTGGCTGGAAAGCACAGTGCTGCCCCTGCCCCTGACCTCGCCAAACCCGCCCGGCACTTCCAGCAGGTGAAATGCTGATGAAGCCCCCCCCGCCTGCCCCGCCGCCCTCTCTTCCTTTTCTCGCCCTCTCTTGCAGCTGCTCTTTCCTCTAGCTCAGTGGCTAAGCTACAGCTGCGAAGTTCCTGCTGCTCAGTTTCCATGGAGACGAGGAGTCGTTCAAATGGAGAAAGCGTGTGTGATGTAGCCAACCTGATCATTAAACACAGACCTGCCTGGTACGGGTGGGTTTGCCCAGATGGTTATACTCCTATATGCCTCACACCTGCCTAACATGTACATACATGCACACATACAGACATACTTACACACGGGCACATATCATGCACACACATCCACACTTGCCTGCAACATGAGGGGGAGGGATAGCTCAGTGGTTTGAGCATTGGCCTGCTAAACCCAGGGTTGTGAGTTCAACCCTTGAGGGGGCCATTTAGGGATCTGGGGCAAAAATCTGTCTGGTGGTCCTGCTTTGAGCAGGGGGTTGGACTAGATACCTCCTGAGGTCCCTTCCAACCCTGATATTCTATGCACACACACACACCCCTGCCTCCCCCTATACACATATACAACATTGTCTTCTGGCAAACTTGGAAAAAAATAGCAACCTAATACAAAACAGCAGCGTCCAGCAGGTTGGATAGAACTCTTCCAAAGTCTCAACACAAAATCCAGCCTGAAGAATCTAGACTGAGACCAAAATAGTATCACTAAAAGAAAAACGCGATGATCATTGAAGACACCATTAAAAACCTACCAGTCTCTGCTGGAGGCCCCTATAACAATACAAGGGCTATATGAAAACCTCCAGAAATTCAAACTCAGGATATCGTGCAGCCCTGTTAGTACATCAGAGGAGTGGCTTGAACACAGCAAGGAAGCCTTTCTGAAGCTGTTTAACTTAGCCCTCCGGTTCACAGGCTTCCCTGAGGTATGGTCAGGGACTAATTACCCCAATACACACAAGCAGTGGTGACTTTCACTCGCAGAGGCACCTGGGTTTGCTGTAACACCAGCAAAATATTCTGTAACCTCCTTAATGAAAGATTTGACCACTAACAAAGTCAGCCAGGAGGGGTCAAGCTGGATTCCTCACTGAGAACCAACCCCCCTCATCCCTAGCCACATCCTTGCCACCAGAGAGCACGTTCACAAATGTGAGGACTAGTAACTGGACAAGGGATCTGTCTGCTGTGTCGGTTTTTAACAAGCTTTGGACTCAATCTGGCGCACAGGGCTGAACCTCAAATGGGAATGAGTGCTGCCATGTCTGACCCTGTTAAATCCATAGATCAATCATCAAACATAACTTTAAAAGAAACAGCCCACGAAACGGAAGCCTTCAAGCAAGAAAAGGGAGCAAAACGAGCGTGTCACCTCAAGCTGACCTTTTCCATTAGGTCACTAATGATCTTGGAACTCCCACCAAAAGCCTCCGTGGCATGCAGGTGATCCGCTAGCACCTCTGCAAGATAGTCGCCAAAGGCATTCATGCGACAGCTGCCACCAAGCCAAGCCTGACTCTTGCCCAATCCAAAATCAGGGACTGCACAGCAGAAGTGGAAGCCAGAGGAAAGCAAAGCATAGCTGGGCCCTGCCAGTGAGCAGTGACTCCAACCAACCTGGGATGGAGATGAACTCTCCACTGTCATACACGAAATGCCAGGGAGCGGGAGAAAGATATTCCCTCAAATTATTGCAAATAAGAAGTGCATTAGAAAACAATAAGAAAAAACTAAGCCTAAGAATGCAGACACCTGGCAGAGCTGGCGTCAGGGGACAAAGCAACCTGCCACCAGGTCAAGGAGGACAAATGGACCTAGGGGTTCAAGTCCCTATAACCCTGTGAAGCTCCATCCAGGGCAGATTGTACCTCGTTGGAACAGAGGCAACACTTATATTAGGCACCGTTAGTGAAATTCAATAGTGACACTAAATCTGCGCTGTCCGGAGAAAGCTGGGCTTCCTCAAACGTTGGGCCTGCTTCACACAGGGCCTTTCATGAGTTGTAGGGCCCAACGGTGCACAGCGCAGGGGTGTGATGTTGCATCTATGAGTGCATGGCCCAAAGGAGCCCTGAGGAGGCCGGGATCCTGCACCACAGAGAGCACTGCTGCCAAATGACGCCAGCCTCACAGAAGGAGTGAAGCCAGAGGGTTTGCCCCAAAGCCACTGAAATCAATGGCGGGGCTCCCATTGATATATGGGCACTGAATCAAGCCCTAACGAAGACACCTGTAGCTAAGAACCATGTGGACATGCTGCATTGATGATTAAGACTCTCTTGCCTCAGAAATGCCCATTCTCTGCCCAGACCCAGCCTCTTTCTTACCCTGGCACCTGTGAGTAAGGCACGCAGAGGGGCTCTAGACTTCTTTCTGCTCTGTGCAGAGGGCTATGCCAGCAGCTTAGCCTTCCTCACAGCTTGTGCAGCCTCCATTCGCTCTTGTGCTGGATGGAGCGCAGCAGCCTCGCACGTGGGCTGTGAAACACAAGCCGAATGGACACTGACTGGCAATGCCCCCGGGAGGCTTTAAAACAAGACTTGAGCATAAGAGAGGGGTCGGGACTAGACCGAACCCCACATCCCAGCCCTCTCTGAACTTCCTGGGACCCACCCCAATCCCATGACTCTATAACGGGGCAAACCCAATCCCCAGCTCTGGCTGGAAATTTTGGGCCCATCACCAGCAAAACCCAACTCAGACCTTTATGGAAACACTGTTAAGGAAAATCAGGTATAAAATCCATCGAGAGGGAGAGATGTCTTGTTTTCTGTTCCACCTCAGCTTCCAGCCATTTTGGGAAAAGACTTAAACCACAACTCATGGGTGGAAACTGGATCAAAATCAGAGGGAAAAACTCTTGAACTATCCAAGATGTGACCCCAAAGCCAACACAATGTAAAACCTCCCAGCAATTGTACTGGGCTCCTTGGAGGAAACTTGATTTAAGAGATAATAACAAGTGTTCAAAGGTTCTAGGTGACACCGAACACAAGGGATTGTGGAAAGGTTAAAAGGCCTGATCCGGTTATCCCCCTGCCATTGAGTTCCAGGAGAGTTTTGCCAGGATGGGGCCCAAAACATTCTATAGCAAAACAGCATGAATAATGGGGAAAGCGATCCTGGAGACATATGTTTCCGTTTGAGCTGGTATTTCAGGAACTAAATGTGTCCCTGAGTCAAAGTTAAAATGGATCTCTATCAGCCGCAGTGATGGCTCATACAGAGACTTTGGAAGGGGTAGGAAAAACCTGCCTATATGAACTTGTAATGGATCTGGCAGTCACTTTGTCATCCAAAGCGTGAGAGGGAAGAGCCCAACATAAGCTGGACCCTGCACTGAAACATCAGAGGGAGGTGGGGGAAACGTAGAAAAACATCCTACATTGCGCTGGGTAGCGTAAGGGGAAAAGTGAACTAGGCAGAGACTTACAATGGGCAGAGAATCATGGGTAAGGGGTGATTTTACTTTAGCTCTCTAAACAGATATATACTACACGGATTATTCCAGGGAAAACCTGTGGCAGGAGGTCAGACTAGAAGATCACTGGGAATCTATGAAGCCAGGCTCAATTACAGATTAGAGCAGGAGTTCTCAAACCTTTTCATGGTGTGGCCTACATTTCAATAGTGAGCTGATCTCCTAAACCCCTCCCCTCCCATTCACTACAGGGCATCCCCATCTCCCATCCCATTCCCAATCCTACAATGTCCCTTTGGTAGCTACAGGACAGTAACACCTGAATGACTGTCTAGCTGTCTTTTAATGTGGACTGGCAGCTAGAAATAAAGAGGAGCCTGAACCGTGTGACTAGCTCATGGAGGATCGGTCCATCAAGGGCTATTAGCCGAAATGGTCAGGGACTCAACACTGTGCTCTGGGTATTCCTAAACCTCTGATTGTCAGAGGCTGGGAGTGGACAACCAGGAATGGATCACTCGAGAACTGCCTTGTTCTGTTCATTCCCTCTGAAGCACCTGGCACTGGCCACTGTCAGAGGACAGGATACTGGGCAAGACGGACCATTGGTTTGACCCAGTCGGGCCGTTCTTATGTTCTTAGCTAGGTCACTGCAGACCATCGGTGGTTGACAGAGCCCAGTGTGAGAACCTACCTACAAGGCTGTAAATGGCACCTGTGGGATGGAACAGTAACGGTAGTATGTGTAAATAGAGAAAGGGGTGTGGCAAGAGAGTGTTTGTACCTCATTCATTTACAGAGAGGAGGAATTTAATTTTCAGTAGATTGAACGGTCATTATTTGAGACAAAATCACTGAAGAAATAATTCTATATATTGAACAATAAGCAAGCCTTCCACAAGCGCAGCGAGTGACAGGGCCAAAGCAGCCGAGGCTGGTAGAGCAAGCATATGTCTTGGTTTTACTAGGGCAGTCCTGGTTTTTCATAACCTGTCCCGGCGTCTTAGGAACTTCTTTCATGGTACTCGAAATGTCCCACTTTTTCGTTTCAGCCATCAGGCTGCTTGGGCTTTTAAGAACTACAGAATATGTGGTCAAGACCAAGTTGGGATTCAGTCTAGCAGGAGGAGTCGGGCGGCGTGAGCACCCAAATGAGAGAAGGGAGAAGTAGAGCGGGCGCGCCCGACACTTGTAACACGTTTTGTGATATGCTCAGACAGGCACTACGGCGAGTGCTACGCTAGCAGGATGAGCCCCAGCCCACACTTCTTAATGAAGCGCACTCTTCTCTTTCAAATGAGCGTTGGGGGTCTGGCAGGAGATCGGGGAGCAGGGAGCCATGGTAGAGAGAAGGGCTTGGTGCAGACAGAAAAGCACGACATGTGCCAGAGAAGAAACAGAGTGGTGGAGAAAAGAGAGAGAACCCAGAATCAAGGGGAAGAGGGTCAGGAGGAGAGACAGAAAGCAGAGGTTTAATAGTAGGCTCCTAGGCTTTGAGTTTCAAAGGGGCCGGAGAGGGAGCTGAATGCCCAGCGCCCAGGGGATGACAGACCCCCTCAGGGCCCTCTGAACTCCCACCTTATGTGAAGGAAACTCCCTGCGTGAAACCCAGTGTAGCTAGGCATTAGGGCTCTGTCCTGTCTGGGAGCAAAGGGAGGGATGGGTGGGAGAGTGCCCCAGTCACATTCGCTCCGTTGTTTGGTCCCCCCGGGAGGCAGGGGAAGAGAGGAGATCTGAGGGGAAAAGGGAGGTTTCTGGGGGATTGGAAGGTCTCTCAGAAAGGGGGTGCCTCGGTAAGGGGCCACGCGAGCTGAGGGGGGATTTGAAAGATGAGACGGGGTAAGAAAATGCCCACTTTATTTGAAACTATTCTGTAAAGAGCCCCTCAGCATTCTCTGTGTCTTGTTACTTGGATTCATTTAAAGAATCCCACAGGTTTCCCTTCAAGTCTCCAGATGTTCCCCGCACAACCTGGGAATGGCAAAGAAACCTGCAGACTGGCTGAAACGCTCTCTACGGTCCAGAGGCCGCAGCAACTTCCACTAAAACCAGAGCGTGAGAGCTCGTGTGGGCAGAGAGAAGGGGCCGCAGGGAGATAAGGCTGCAGCTGGCTGTCCGTGAGGCTTCAGGGCACAGGCAAGGGAGCTGCTGAACCTGACAGGAATGTGGCAAAGGGCTGTGAGTGTACGTTTCCCTTTCCTACCGGGGGGGACATTTCACCTCAGATGCCAGACTCTCATCTGGGGCAAATGGAACATTTGTGCCCTTTTGTGGCCCTGACCCTGTCTGGGAGGGGAACTCCAGTCCCAAGAACTAGCCTTGGTGGGGGAGGGGAGTCTCTTTATCAGCAAGAAGTCCAGCTGCTGGAAACTGAGGCACCGGGGCCAAGTGCAGGGGAGCTGGTCAGGACATGCCAGGGAGAGGACCAGTGCCATGTGCCCGCATCCACCCCACCCTCCTTGTGCCCTCCTATCCCTGATACACCAATACATTTCTTTTAAATACATTCCCTGCCACCTCACAACGGACAGAACCTCCCCACACACCCTTCCTAGCCAGCAGCCCCAAGGGACAGGATGGAAACTCCTCCAAGCAGTTTAGAGCTCCCTTAGGCAGGGGAGAGGCCTGGTCATTCCCCCCAGAGCGCTCCATCCCCCTGAGTGCAGGAGCTCTTGGGAACCTTCAGAGAGCTGCAGTTTTACAGGGGTCCGTTACTTTTTCTGCCCAAAGTGGAGAAGCCACAAAGGGTAGAAGCAAGGGGAGGGGCCAAGAGAAGCGGGAGGAGCCAAAGGAACCAGAGAGAGAAGAGACGGGTTCTGGGGAGGATCAAACTGCTTCCTGTCCGCTGGCCAGTCCGCTGATCCCAACAAACGTTGAGCACCCGCGGCTCCCAAAAGATAGCTCAGGCCCTACTCCCTCCCCAGAGCACCTGCGCCCGCCCCACATCCGCTGCACCTGTGCCACCGTGGGTATGATGCCAGGCGTGCAAACCACACAACACCTCGAGGAACAGCGTGTTCCACCTGAGCGCCCACCCCCGCCCGCCCAGACACAACATGAATCATCCCGACGGAAACACCTGCTCGCTCGGAAAAGCATCTCGACAGCGAGGCTGGCGGGCGAACGCGGGACCAGCCAATTAGCTGCGCAGCGCCGGGCGTCGATGTTTACTGAACTTGCTAATTAAAGAGAGCGAGAAGAGCTCGTTACGAAATGCCAGCCACCCACCTGCTTAATCTGCTACGGAGCCAGCTTCGGCTCCCAGGATCAGAAAACTCCCCTCTTCCCATTTGCAATGAATGACTGTTAATAAGTACACGAAACAACCCCCCTACCCCAGGGAGAGAGGAGATGGAGGATTGTGAGGCTGTACATTAGTCCCCTTGACTTGCCTGGTTTGCATTAAAAAGGCACCCCCATGCTGGTCAGCCCCGCAGCTTCCCCCCTCCTCTCCTTCCTTGGCATCTCATTCTGCGGTTACAAATTGCTGCTTCCTACCTCCCGGAGATGGTGCTCCTGGACCTTCTTCATCCTGAAGTCCGGTTGCTATGCTTCCCCTGCCTCTCCGCACGCTGACACCTTCGCTCGCCCCGGAGACCGTCTCTACGGCGATGGGGAGGGAGGCAAGGAGAATCCGAAAAAGAAAAGGAAGAATCCCACTTCTCGCTCTCCGGCTCTCTCCTCCTCAGCTGGGTGTTCCTGGCACAGACAGAGGAGATGTTAACCCTGTCTGGAATGAGACAGAATGAGAGAGGGTGCAACCAGCAGGGCTGGCACACGGGCTTGCTCTGAGTTGGAAATCGCTGGGTGGGGAGCAGCAAGTGGGAAGAGGATGGATCCCAGCAGGTTGCAGATGGGCTATCAATCAAAAGGGTTTCTGCCATGTGCGGGGTCTGTGGGCTGAGTCCTACTTCGGGAAAGCAACGAGTTCCAATGAGGACAACCCCGGTGGCTCAGGGACTGGAGATCCTCAGTGACCCCGTGAGGGAATGCTCATTGGGTGGGAATCAAGCGGAGACCAGGGCTGCAGCACATGTGGAATGAGTGTGCTGGATCTCAGTGTGATCCCTACTGGATATTTATCCTGGTCCAGGATCCGGCTGGCAATTTGCCAATGCTGGCTACCAATGCCTGGGAGCGGCCCGGATTGGAGCAGCAGGCCATGTCACAGGTGAGGTTTGAGGTGCATGAGCAGTAAGACAGGGCTGAAGTGCTGCAGGACTTGAATAACAGGGTGTGCTGCAGGTAAGGGTTGAACGTATCAGCCGATACAATGGGATCAAGCCAGTAAGAATCTGCCTAGATATCCAGAGGGACTAGACCCATGGGGTTCACCCCACCAGCGCTGACTGGGCCCTTCTTTAAGCAGGCCCTGCGATAGCCCATGCAGAAGGCACCCCGGGGTTCTCCGAACATCCCGTAAGAGATGGGCTCTGAGACAGGGAACCCCGAAGCACAGCTCTAAACAGTGCGAGTGCCCCTAGCAGCCTCCCTAGACTGCGCGACAGCCCAGCAACGTATAACAGGGGTAGTGTGTCTGTCTGGGAGCAAGAGCAGATTCACCGGCCGGAGAGGGGAATGTGTGAGGGGAGTCCCTCTCTTTCCAGGTGTAGAGCTGCCAACCGGCACACAGGCCCAGGACAGAAAACCAGACCTGTCACACTGCGCCTCCCGGTTCCTTCCTGCCCATATTTATTTCCCTCCTCCCAGAGAGACGTTGCCACGGGAGCTCTCGCCTGCGGGAGCCAGAGCTCCAGGGAACAGTGTCGTGCTGCAGGCGCTAGGACATGGGCTCTTAAACATTCTCACAGCGCAAAGCCCCTCTTACTAGAGAGATGGGCTCCCAGACCTCTCCCCTCCTGCCACGTCCCTGGGATAACTACACCAACTGCCAACCTGCAAAAGGAACTGAGGGACCATTAGCAGCTGGAAATAAGGAGAACATGCTTCATTTACTTATTGGCTTGTCTCTGGTGCTCATCCCTGGAATCTGAGCATCTCACGTATGCTAATGAACTAATCCTCAGAGCACCCACGCCAGGTGAGGAAGTATTATTACACCCTTATTCTGGGGAAACTGAGGCACAAAGTGGTTAACTGATTTGCCCAAGGTCCCAGAAGAGGTCTGATTCAGTGCTAGGAACAGACCTCAGATCTCCTGAGTTCCAGCCCAGCGCCTTAACCACGAGCCCATCCTTCCTCCCACGCGATTAGCCAGCTCTCCAGGAACCACCAGCAAGGGTTGGATAAATCGTCAGCTGTCCCTGGACCCACAGCTGAACACCTGCTAAGCTAATGGGCTGGTGCTGTGACTTCCTGAGGCAGGACTCTGGGCCCTGGCATCATACTGTGGTGGCAATTCCCCAATTGCACAGAATCCCAGCGTGCATGCACATAGGTCACCGGGAGCCGAGCACTTACCTCCTGCTTCCAGAGCAAGAAAATCTTTAACCTCCCCAACTCTGCGTTCCAGCCTGAGACCCCAGCACAAACCGAGGCTGCAGTGAGACGCAGAGGGACAGCGCTGGGATGTCTTGGAAAGATCCGCCCCAGGGGCACAGGCGACACCCCTCCATCCCCAGGCTGGGGCATGAGAATGACCCAAGCAGAGGCAGCCCCCAGAGAATCCATCCTAGAAGCTCTGAATGGTGCGGCAGGGCAGTTGGGCTCTTCACCAGAACTGTGCTAGCGCACAGAACCGTGATGCAGAGCCCGTCCACACTGACCAGTCACAGCAGATTAGAAATGGGGTTTGCTAGACCTGGGTTGAAATGAGTCCCAGACACCGTTCCCCACCCGGGGGGCAAAGGGACCCTCATACCCCTAAGCCAACCAGACTCCCCCTACCATGGAAGGGCTACGGAAAATATTTCTCTTTTCCTGCAGTCCCCATCCTCCGGGGAGAGATTCCTCTGGGTCATCGGCTCTTTGAGGGGTGGGGGCGGGGGAGGGATAAATCAGCTGGTCTGGACACAGCAATCCTGCCCACCCCTCCCCTTGCCCTGTAAAATCCGACTGATCAAATGAGGTCTGGGATTTTTCTCTCTCCCTTTCCCCTCTCTCCACCGAGTCATTGTCTCCCCTCTTGGCTCCCTTCTCTCTCTCTCTCTCCCCTCCTGTCTTTTTTTCCTCCCTTCTCTTCTCCTCCTCCCCTTAGCCCTCCTCTGGGGTGGGGGGGAGCTGGTTTCCAGCCCCGCTCTGCCCAGGGGAGTTGGCAGCTGCCACTCCTACAGGGGTCCCTGCACAAGGCCCAAACCTGGTGTCCCTGCTCCCCCTGCTGGTGGAGCTCAGCAACAGTTGAGACGATTCTTGCAGTATGGGAACAATGGAAATAATTCCCTGGGCGGGAAGGGTTGATTTTAAGAGGGGGAGCCGCTCTCTCGAGGTGTGGGCTGTCAGGGGCAGGAGGGACTAGACCCATGGGGTTCCTGACTGACCCATCGGCACAAAGCCAGGGAAGGAGAGGGATTGTTTAGGCTGGCACGAAGGAGGATAGTTCGGGTGACCTGCAGCGATGTAGGCTGGTGCTCAGGGGGGACCTGCTGGCAGCGAGCTGGACCAGGCCGAGCCGTACGATCTCCGGGGAAGCGCTGGGACATGGGGATATTTTAGGACGTCGGCCCCTTGCTTGGGCCATTTCACTCCCAAGCGGGCGAAGTGCTGGACAGTGCAGGGAACTGTTGTGCATTGGGAGGGGACCCGCTCTTATGTCTGCTTTGAGGTGAGAGGCAGGAATCCGCCCAGTAAGGGACTGGACGGCGCTCCCTTGCATCAGGGCTTGCTCTGCCGGTTGGTAGGAGCCCAGCAGGAGGAATGGGCAGAGACTTTTTCAACCTAGACGTCTCTGGGGCATTCATCAGACCGGCTGCAGATTTGAGGGATTGGGGGGGTGCATCTGGAAGGACTTGTTGAGACTGGGGAATAATGCCCCCCCCAGTGCTGAGCGGGAGCCCGGGGTGGCCATTGTAACAGTGGGCAGGGTGAGCCAATGGCTGAGTTACCAGTAAGACCCTACAGTTATGGGGTGTCCCGGTGAATTATAACCGTGCTGGTATCTTCCCCTATCCCATCTTATCCCCTGGTGTCTTATCCCACCTGCACCCATGGCTGCACAGCAACCCTGGGTCCCCAGGGGAAGGGCCTTTGGGCTGGGCCCCCGAGTGGCATTTCCCTTTTGTGCTGATCCGTGCTCAGGAGATCAGTGGAGTCTGCAGCTCCCTAAAGTCCTGACTGTCTGGTAACAGGCACACGATGTTCTGGCCAAGCCAGAGGGCACGATTCCCCCTGCCAGCCCTGCTTAAATGAAGCAATTGGCTGTGAAGGGGCTAGGAGAGGACAGGAAGTAGGTAACTGCCAGTCAAGCCTTGGCAGAGACCCCTGTGCAGTACTGGGACAAGAGGTCTGGTAGAGAGTGAAGCAGGGACTAAGCCAGGGGGTAGAGGGCTGTTGGGTTTCCACCTCCGGTTGCTCTCTTCTAATCCATGCATCTCTTCAGCCAGGGGGGAGCAGATGCCGGGGGAGGCTGCTTGGGCTGTCATTGGCCACAGGCAAAGCACAATTCACATTCCCAGGTACTCGGAAATCCCTGCTGGTTACTTCATGGGACCAGGTGTCCCTGAAACCAAAGGATGTTCCTGTTTTCCTCCCGTCATGTTGAGTCAAATCCACAGGGGGCTGAGGAGGACATTTGCTTGACTGGGGAGAGGAAGAAGTCGGTCCTCTTCTCTGGCTCAGCCTCCCTGATGGCCACCAGAACCATCTCCAGTGCACCATCTCCCGCTCTCCAGAATAGCTGTCCTGGTTTGCCCTGTAAGAGGCAGGTAAGTGCCATGTCCCTGAAGCTAATGAAATCTGGCCTTTGTTCTCTGCCCTCCCTCCCCTGCCCCCGGAGCTGGGTTCTCCATGTGCCCTCTGCCCTTCCCCAGCTCCACGGTAGGGGGCGTGTTACAGGGCAGGACATCATAGATTGAATGGCTGAGAAATCCCTACAATGCGCCAGCCCTTGTGGGAATTGACTCGAGCACCTGAATATCACTGAGCATCTCTGTCAGAGCTCTGGGCATGAGGGGGCAGGACCATCAGAGCATGGCGGCTTCACAGACATGGGTAAAGATTCCAGGATAGTCCCCCCCCCCCCGCCCTCCACCCGCTCGTCAAACATTATCTGTCCAATACAGGGCCTGGCAGCCATGCTGCAGTGGCTGCCAATCCAATGGGAACGTCCTCAAGAGCCGCTGAAGCCACGACATCCGCCTCCTGCAATCTAACACTCCATGTCTGTGCGTGAGAGCAACTCAGTCCATAGCCGGCTGCAGCAGCATCTGTCCTCAGGTGGCAGAAGCATTGGTCTTGCAATAATGCCCAAAGGTTCCAGTCAGGATCATTATGGCTATAATACTTTGCACACAGCATCCGAAGATCTCAGTGTGAGTTATGAACACCCATTAGCTAAGCCACACAACACCCCAGGCAGTGGGTTGGTCTAGGACTCTAGGTATACTTAATTCAGCCTCAGCATGGGGTGTGTGTGTGTGGATTAAATGACCTCTTGAGATCCCTTCGAGCCCTACATTTCTGAAATTAGCCCAATCTTACCGGTGGGGAAACTGAGGCACGGAGCCGTGAATTGACAGCAAGTCAGTGGCCAAATCAGGAATGGGATCTTAGCGTCCTGATGCCCAGTCCCCTGCTCTAACCTGGGCCACAGATGGGCTCCTATGGAGGGGAAGCAGCTACAGGCACTCCTTAGGGAAAGAGGGAGCAGCTCCTAGAGAAGGAAATAGTCCCTGGGGCTGGTGGTGCCCCCAGAGCTGGGATTCAGTTTTGGGAAGGGCCTCATGCAGACAGAAGCAGGTGTCTGCACTTCCAGGAGCTCTCACACCTCCTTGGCACTCGCAACCCAAGACAGCAGGGATCTGTGGCTACAGGGACAGTGTAGAGGGATGTTGGCCTAGTGAGCAGGTTAAAGACATGGAAGCCACCGCCAGTGGACAAGGACAGCTCGATGCCACCCGGCTACAGTGCCACAGTTGGTTTCTGAGCTGATGAGCGCAAAGAGGCCAAACGGAGGTGTTCCCTTTCTTGACTGTTTCTCTGGAGGCTGCATCGTCCCCGATGCTAACGAGGCTCCCGTAGATCACCCATGCCTGTAGCAGTAAGTGTATGTGACAAAATATTTGTTCAGTGCAACCCCCTGCCGTCTACAGCTTGGCAGCCAGCCCTCTGATGCGCAGTACGGGGTGCCTGGGTTGGCATTCCTGCTCTCTCATGGAAGTGCATGAAGCCAGTGAACTATACTCAGGACATCAGCCTCTCTCCATAGGGGCTGGAACTAGGGGGCAGCAGCACCCCCTGACTTGAAGTGGTTTCCATCATATGCAGGGTTTACAGTTTGGTTCAATGGCTTTCAGCCCCCCCACTGTACAAACTGTTCCAGCCCCTTTGCCTCTCTCTGCGGTCTGACATTTGGATAAAACTTTTCACAGGGTGGACTTGTTTTGTGCTTTACAGCGGATAACAGCTGGGTAGGCCCCTGGTGACATGGGGGGGGGGGGCGGTATTTGAATTACTCTATCCAGCTCAGGCTTGCGAGTGTGCGAGCGTGCGAGCCTTCTCCTGAACCCTCCAACAAGAGGGAATCGCGTGCTTAGGTCTGAGGATGAACAAGGAGTGTAGAATTTGTGTATGTTGGGAAGGTATTAGATTAAAAAATAGAGAGCTAGATTTTCAAAGTGCCCGGGGATTTAGGAGCAAATCCCATGGATTTCCAGTGGGATTTGTGCTCCTAAATCCCTTTAAGCCATTCTGAAAATCTACCCCTAAAAGGAAAAGGAGCCTACACATAAAGAGAAATAGCTGCAAGAGCAAAAGGATGGTGCAGTGCCTCAAAGTTTGCACAACTTGCCACTTGGAATCTAAGTTTTATGATCTGAATTTCCCAGTGCGAGTGGGTGGAGCTGAGTGAAAAGTGTATCCGGTGAAGTTCTCCTCTTACCCTACCACTAGAACAAACAGAATGCCAGATCCCATGTGTGTCAGATGTATTCCCTATTTGGAAATATTCAGTGATTCCCCCCGCCGCCCCCCACATACACAAATTTTGTTAACTCTGTGGATGGCTCATGAACTCCAGCTCTTTGCAGATATTCACTTTTTGAGCTACATTGGTAGGTTATAAGTGGTCAGGGAAGTCACATGGTATTGTTTCTGTTCCCTGATTGGCTGAGTGTGCAACCACATAGATTATAAATCCAAAAGGGACCACTCTGATCATCTAGTCTGACCTCATACACAGAACGTCCCTGAATTAATTGCTGTTTGAACCCCAGCAGATCTTTTAGAAAATACATCCAATCGTGATTGAAAATTTCCAGTGCTGGAGACTCCACCCCAGCCATTGGTACGTTGTTCCAGTGATCAATTACCCTCAGTCTTTCAATTTTGCACCTTATTTCCAGTCTGAATTTCTCTAGCTTCAACTCCCAGCCTTTGGATTTTTGTCAGACCTTTTGTCTTTTAGCCCGAAGCGCCCATTTTCAGAGGTCTCACTCCTGGCTTACCCTGTGCCTCGTCGTTTGCGTGTGCAACTTTGAGCTGCCCTGGAACATTTGTGCCAGTGAAAGCCAATTGCACGAATGTTCATGGACAGTGAAAACAAAGTACCTACCATGGGCAGTGGATGGAACTAGTGATGTCAATGGAGTTGGGGCCGTTTGCTCCAGCAGAGAATGTGGTCCAAAATGGGTATGGGTGAGACCGATGCAAATTCACTTTGGTGCAGACCCGTGTACATGTTCTGCAGAACCAGCCCCGCCCTGACAGTGGGAGGGAATCTGCCACTCCTGCCGGTTTGGGCTCATTCAAGAGGAGAATCTGAGCAGATCGGGGATCGCAATTTGAATGCTGTTAAGACAAGCCTGGACAGCGTCGGGGGTGGCACATATCGCTGGTGAAAGTGAGGGGCCGAATGAGCTGGCTAGTGTAGCCAGCCGCTGTGCAGCTTCCCCTGCCCATCTGTCCTGCAGCATCCCCCGCTAGTCCCACTCACAGGCTCACTCGAGCAGAGGCTATGGCACACGGGCATCTTGCAATGGGGACGAGTCTGTAGTTGACAGGGATGAGGGCTGCAAGCACGTTTTACCCAGGAATTGGAGCCAAGGCCCGTGGGGAACATCGGTGCAGTAACGCCCTGCACCCCAGCTGCAAGGCAGTTTGTCACTGTGCCCACCTGGGACTCCAGAAGGAGTCGGACGTTTCATATCGGGCATTGGCACCGCTCCACCCTTTCCGTTCCGTGCACTGATGCTTTGTTTACATTTTGCCTCTGTTTGAGCTCAATCAACCTTTTGACTTTTTCCCCAGGGATCCACCTAAAACACACAACAGCATTAAAGAGAAGAGGTGGGTGTCTGGTTATTAAAACTGCCCCAGCACAATGTCGCCAGGGCATATGCCTAACTGATTAAAAACAATGCAACATTTAACTGAACTGACATCAAACTAAGGGCTTGTTTTCAGGGAGGAATTTCACCAGCAGAACTACACCAATATAATTATACACTACAGTTATACTGGTATAGCGCCACATGGGAACAAGCTTATTCTGGAATAAGAGGATCTTTATTCTGGTTTAGTTTGTTATTTTGAAAGCAATATAATCACACCGGTATAGTTTCTGGTCAATTTCCCCATGTAGACAAGCCCTAAATGTAAAGAGATTGGACTCCACCATCAGCAGAAGTATGCCCTGGCCGAACCACCCACGTGGGCAAAGGCCCGAGTAGCCAAATGAACTTTGTTGAAGGTCAACAGACCTGGGCTCAGTTTGAGCATTGGGGGCCCTCTTCTGTAAAAGTATTGCCCTGATGTGTCTTCCTGCAAAGAGAAAAACAAATACTTTCATTCAGAAATGAGAGTAAAGAATAAAGAAGGAACCAAAGTAGAATCTCTGAGAGAGCACGGTGTAGGGGTCTCTATAACAGGCCGCAGCCACTCTGAGAACAAAATGGCTGCTAAACACTGCCCACAGGGAGAGATCTTAGGCTCTGGAAGGTGCAGCACACCTAATAATAGTAATAATAATACCAACCTCTGTTCATCCATAGACCTCAAAGTGCCGTACAAAGGAGGGAAGCATCAGTACCCCCATTTTACAGATGGAGAAACTGAGGTACAAAGCAGGGCTACTTGCCCAAGGTCACCCAGTCACATAAAACCTAAGGTTTCAGTTTCTTAGCTGTATGCCCCAGTTTCCAAATGTTCACCGCTCGGGAGTGTAAGCGAGAGCACGGCTGCCGATTTTGGCCGTTGTGACGGCGCATGGAGAGAGCTGCTTCCTCGTGTGTTTCCTGCTGAGCTGGTGCCAAAGGCCGTAGCTTTGAGAGCAAGGCTGGGCTGAGCTGTTGAAAACATTGGCCCAGCTGGGGGTGGCAATCCCAGCAACCATAGAGAAACATTTCACAGTTTTGCCACAGATTTTCCTGACAAGCTTTGCCTTTGGTCAGACTCACCGTAGCTTTATGTGGGAACTGAACTGGCCTGGGTGCACAGACCAGGCCATTTATGGCCAAGAAAACACGTCTGTCTCTCCGGTGACCAGCTGAGTGCTGTGAGTGGGTGAAGGAGAATGCTCCTCTTCTTCCTCCACTTTCTTCCTTTGGGGCAGTGCTTAACTTCTAGGCTTGGCAGTTCAGAGCCCCAGCACCTGTGGGCTTGCTGTGTCAGTTATGAGAGTAAAAAAATTGCTTGAGCCCCGGCACCTCTTTCCTTACAAATTAAGCCTT
This sequence comes from Trachemys scripta elegans, assembly GCF_013100865.1. NCBI lineage: Eukaryota > Metazoa > Chordata > Testudines > Emydidae > Trachemys > Trachemys scripta. Next base: position 6,689,262 of record NC_048305.1, read on the forward strand.
GCTCTGGAGGAATTAACTTCAGGATGTAAATCATCATAACTGGGGACCTGGCCCTTCGGGTCAGTAACGGGGCTGTGGATTGGGAGGGGAGTAGGGAAAACATCCCAGCCTCTGTTCTGGGCCCAGTCTACTGATCCCAGCTGACTCGGACCCCGGGCAAGCGGGGGCTATTATTATTTACGTGATTGGTGCTTTGCAGCCAGGTCTGAAGAGCAAATATCAGTTCTCTGCTGGTGTGAACAGGCAAAATTCCATTGATGTGACAGACGCTGGGGTCATTTGTACCAGCAGAGAATTTGGCCTTTCAGCGTCTCTGTCCCAGAAAACTTATAAACTGCACCGTCCTGAGCAAACTGGTCTAGCTGCTCTGCTACCATGCCCCAGCCGTCCTGCAAGCTAGCAGAGAGAGTCCCTGATCTCGGGACAGGGATGTCCCAATTCAGTCTCCGCTTTGCAAGATGTAAGAAAGGAGGCAGATGTCTCAGGGCACCAGTTAGTCACTGTTTGGTAATGTACCTGTTTGGAGCATGTTGGCAGGTTTGCTGCGTGTTGGGCTAATTATATTGTATGGTTTTACTTTGTAAAGAAGGTGTCTCCACATAATGATTTACCGGGATAGCATGAGATCAAGGAAATGGTGCTGAATGCCTCTAGGAGCATCGAAAATCCTGACATGTAAGGTGCTGAGCTATATACACACACATGCAACACACACGAACACACAACACACACATAGTGTGGTCATGCTCCTCGGCCTTCCTCAGAGCCACCCTGTAAGTGCCAGCAGCCCAGTCTCTGTCCTGTCCTGCTCCAGTGCTGGGATGAACAGGGACCTGGACGGATGCATTTCATCACCCAGGGCGAGGTGTGTTCTGGGGGAGGGGGCACATTTATTGCCACTTCCCGAAGCTGCCTGTTCCCTGCACACACACACGGCCAGCAGGAACCCGAGGGCACAGCCTGCAGCTCCATGGACTTTTACCCTGCTATGCAAACAGTCAGGCACCTGATACGAGTATCAGGTGGAATTTCATCCCGACAACATAGTGCAGGAACAACTGCAAACGCGTCTTCTCTCCCTCCCCCAGGGCCATCCCTTCCCAGACCCGTTCCTCCACCCCTAGCTGTCCGAGATGTGTCACCTCTCCTTCCTGCAGTACCACGGCTCCTCCCCAATAGCTGCATCACTGTTCCCTTTGCCCACACAGACAGCGCCCACTCCCCTTCCAGCCCAATGCCCTTCCTCCCCCCACACACACACCAACGCTCGCACACACAGCCTTCACACCTGTCTGTCACACACACACAGCGTGATTAGCCTGCTATCTCCATGCCCATGGTAGGATGAGGGCAGAGGTGCCAACGGGGAGTGATGGAAAGCCCTGTTCCAGCCACTGACTGGTGTGTGCCAGTGAGGGAGAGGCAGAGGCCTTGCTCTCCCCACCAGCTCTCACAGCTAACCTGGTACGTTAATAACCCAGGCAATGCACAGCACCAACATTCAGCGGCAAGCCTGGGCTGCCTGGAAGGAACTTTGCTGCTTTGCTGAATTCTCTATTTGTGTAACTCACCCTCCCACCCCCACCCAAACCTCGGTGTGATTCCCCCTTCTCTTAACTTTTCCCTGCTCTTGTCCTGCTGGTTGAGAGGAGAGACAGCTCCTTGAGATGCTCCAGGTACAGGGAGCTCTGGGGAATATGTCCCTGCACGACTGTCCCTTCCCAAGCCCTCCCTTCCTATGAGACCTTCAGAGCTAACCCAGAATCTCGTTACTGGCAGATACCCTCTAGAGCAGATCTTAGCTCAGGTGCTCAGAAGCTCCCATCTCCTTTACCCAGCTCACCCAGTCCCTCCTCAGGTGTGCAAGGATGGTCCAGTGGTTAAGGTGCTAGACTGGAGCTTGTGAGCGAGGGTTCATTTCCCGGCTCTGTCACAGACCCCCTGTGGGATCTTGGGTACGTCACTGAGGGCTCAGCGACATGGGTTGAAAGCCCCACGCAGCTAGTGCGGAATAGCTATTCCACGCTAGTGCCCCTTTGTGGGGATTAGGTTAATCTGCTTTAGCACAGAATAAGAGTGTCCACACGAGGCCGGAGTGCAGAATAGCTATTGCACTTTAAATTTACCCCCTAGCTCTTTCACACCAACTTCCTTGTGCATTCCCCATGTAGACAGCCCTTAGTCTCCGCGTCTCACTTCTCTTGCTGTTAAATGAGGGAGACAAATATTTTCTGGCTGGAAATTGAAGCTAGACAAATTCAGGCTAGAAATATGGTGCACATTTTTAGCAGGGGGTAATGAACCATTGGAACGATTTACCGAGGGGGGCAGTGGATTCTCCATCGCTGAACATTTTACATCAAGATGGGCTGGTTTTCTGAAAGATCTGCGCTCGTCCAACCAGGGATTTATTCGGGCCCGTGTGAAGCCGGAGGTCAGACTAGATGGTCACAGGGGTCCCATCTGGCCATGGAATCTGAGTCTATGAATAGCTGTGATGCTATTCTGCTTCCACCACTCTGGTCATGTCCCCCTCCCTATACTGCATTGACTCCCTCTGTTCTATACTAACTTCATCATGCCCCTCCGGAGCTCTGCCCACCTCTCCCCCTTCACCTCTCCTGCTCCCTGCATTCTGCCTTGTCACCTCACTACCACATCTCTGCACCTCCAGCCCCATCCAGGCACTAGGCCAGTAGTAAGCTCCCTCTAACATCCCCCATGCTTCCCCCGACCCCAGCTGCCAGACCCACCTTCACTGCAAAGCGGCTTCCCCACACCATGTAGGTGTTCCCATCTCTCTCCATGCCTCCGGGGGAGGGCGCTGTGTTTCGTGTGGGCCCTGCTCAGCACGTGGGCTGAACGAACAATCAAACACACTGCTGATTAATACTGGAGAGGAGTCCAGGCGCGGGCAATGGCTAGAAAGGGGTTTTCAAAGGCGCTCGGCCTTGCCCTAACTTTGCTGAATCCTACAGACAGCTCCATCCCAGCATGCCTCAGTCAGGATCGCCCTCTCCAGGGCCACCTGGCTGCAAGGCCCTGGGTTAATATGGATCCAAAATGACTTGTAACCATCCACTCCTCCTCACACTAGCACCTCTCCCCTCCCCGCTCAGGTTACCCCAGAAGCTCTCTGGTGCTAGCAAGCTGGGTGGGTGGGAGGAGGGGGCAGTGTGACCACAGAGGAAGGGCGAGACAGGGAATGGAAGCAGGACCAGGATGTGCTCCCAGAGCCAGACCCTGCCCATCCGTCCCTGTTCCCCTTCGCCATCCCTTCTCCACGCTGCAGGGCACCGGTGCCAGCTGCTCCATGCGCTATCTTGCATCTTCTCTCTTTGTTTGTTGTTCCTGACTGGGGAGGGTATTCGGCCTGTTAACCACCATAAACGGAGATTAGAAGTGAGGCGACACCTATCAGAGGCTGCCACGTTTAGGGGTGGCTGGTGGCCTTGTTCTTTGTTCTTTCCCCTCGCCCCCGCTGCCCCCGCTGTTACAAGATTACAGCCTTCAGGGAGGTTCCCCCAGGCACAGCAAACTGGCCTGGGAACTGGGAGCCAGAACACTAGCTGCATGACAGTCCCAGCCCACTGATGGAGCCATCTCATTCTTGCTAGGGCTGAGAGGAACGAAATCCCTGTGCACTGCACCCAACTTGTGCCCGGATGTGCTAGGGGCAACAGGCACTGATGTGTCCATATGGGCCAGGGGCACTGGGCACCAGGGAAGTGCCTGTATGGGCCAGAGGCACCAGGCACAGGCAATTTGCCCACATGGGCTGCGGGCGTGGCACACTTCACATGTACCCCTGGTGTTAAGGCCCGGAAAACGATCACACTAAACACCATAGAACCCTTTATTAATGTGACACAGACACTTCAAAATGAGTCAACCAGGGGGACAAAGGGCCCTGCGCAGACAGCACCAGACACAAGAGCGGCCCCCCAGCCATCGATCTCGGCGTCGGCAGCCAGGTGATTGGGGGGATTAACTTGGCTGGGAGCGTTGCCTTTTTCCCAGCCTCCACCAAACCCAGCGTGATGAGGTGCCTGCCCAAATCTGACAGCCGGCTGGCCAGGAGCTGTGCTGAGATGGTCTGCTTCCTGCCGGCAGCCGGGAGGAAAGCGGGGATGGCAGCATCTTGCTTTGCTACCTGGAAAACTGTCATTAGTTTAGCTCACGTCACATGAATCTGGTACGGAGCTTCCTCCAAGCCTGTGCTGGATACTAACTGAGACCATAGGGGCGGGAACTGGCTAGCAACAAATTCACGGTGGGCCGGGTTCTTGCGCATTTTTATTTTTAAAGCTGTTTTTTAAAAAAGGATTCCACCTTATATACAAAAACCTGAGCCGAAGCCCTGAACCAATATTAACATCAACATCTTGACCCCTGACAGCAGCAGGCAGGGGTATCCAGGGGGCAGTGCTCACGTGGCGTGGGATGGGAGGGAGCTAAAACTGCACCAGAGGTTGGCCGCAGGAGCAGGGCTGGCCCAGAGAACAATCCACGACCCTCTGTGTCATCACTGAGACCTCAGTTTCCTTCCCCCATTGGATCTCTTGCTCTCTGGGCTGGAAGGTTCTGGCAGTACCATTGGGGTATTCACCTGCAATCCCCAGCAACCGATGGGCTGAGTGATGCTGGGGGAGATACAAAGTGGACCTCATCCAGTCCTCAGACAGAGATTGCAACGGCTTGTTATGATCCCCACTGAACTCCAGGCCGGAACTCTGCACCAACCCAAGAGACAGACCCAGAAAAGGCCATCCCAGGTTTTATACAAGGCCCGATGTGTGGCAGGACAGGACATCTGCAGAGGGTTCCTATTCACTGCTGTGGCGGCAGAGCTGGAGATGCTCAAGCAAGCTGCTAGTTCTTATCTTGGTACTGAGGCCAGAGCCCGGGCTATAATTAAGGAGTGCCCAGCAAAGCTCAGGGTGGGGGACACAGTGCTCCCCTACATATGGCAGCTGGGTGCAGTAACTGTCCCCTGACGTAGCAGGGTTTCTCTACACGGTGCCACAGTCCAGACTACAGGGGCGTGAACCGTAGAGCGCTCAAACGTGTTGCCCTCCAGCTGTCCCACGCAGACCCTGTGGCATGAAAATGGGACCTAGTTCACACTGATGTAGTCCCGTTTCAAACAGGACTACGTTCATGTGACCAAGGGACCTTTGCGTTCACGCCAGCGGGGTCTCCATGGAGCAGTTAGAGCTCAGCGCGTTAAGAGCGCTCTACAATTCACACCCACCCACCCCCGTGTGCGGACTCTGGCATCATGTAGATAAGCCCTTCGCGCGTCCTAAGGGCTAATGTAAGTTACGGTGACTGCCAATGGCCTCCAGGGGCCAGCGTGACAATAGTGGCTCAGGGGAAAGAAGGGCCATCCTAGCCATGCACCTATGAGGGCACCTGGGCGCGGAGGTGGTGTAGAACTCACGATGCCAGCTGTACACACCTGAGAATTCTCCCTGCGCTGGGTGAGCTTCCTGAGGCTGGTTATGCCAGCTGTACGCCCAGATTGCTCTGCCAGGGCACTGGGGTCTGGACCTTTGCCATGTTTATTAACCACAGGCTCCCAGGCATCTGGAACACAGTGTAGATGAGTGACAGGTGCAAGGGGCTTTGTAGCAAGAAGAGGACGAGGGTGGTGGTGGTGAGGAGAACAATGGAGGAAAACCCAGAGGGCTCTGAGGTGTGCAGGACTCCCCTGAGGCGGAGAAATGGGAAACAACCATGCTCACTCTCTTTGGAAAACCACAACCTTTACAGCATCTTCATGGAGCCTGCATTTCTCCACACCTGCAGATGCCACTGTGTGTGCTCTCCCCGCACATCCATGGGGTGAAATCCCACCTTGGTCACCAGGCTGGTCACGTACAAACTCGATGCTGCAATAGCTGATTTCATTGTCACTGACCAGTTCAATTCTCAGTTCTGCGCGCTGTACCAAGGGAGATGCTCTAACTTCAAACACTCCTTCCCTTGCACTTTTATCCTCCTCCACTTATTGGCTCGTGTCACACGCTGCAGTAGAAGAACTACCGGTAGCTCCTGAAGCCTCCAGTAGGACATGCTCTGCGACTAGGACCAATATGGGCAATAAGAGGAGCCCAATGGAACCAGCATGACCAGCAGGAAACTCACAGAGTATTGTGGAGAGTGTCATTGCACCACACCTGGCCAGGATGGTCAATCCCAGCCTTGCACCACCTTTGTAATAACCCCATTCTGAATTTGCTTGGTCACACGAATCTCAGATCCCCTCCTCCCCGCCAGCCTCAATAGGTTATGCAGATATTAAACCCCAACACCGCTACAAATACTCTTATGCGCAGCTTGTTCTCCTTACCGTTCAGACTGCTCCTACGGAAGGACACATCTGCAGACCAGATGCGGAAATCTCTCAGCATTTAAAGACCTCTTAAGTCAAGAATGAGCTAGCTCTGGCAGTACCTGCAGTCACCCTTCCTCTCTGGCTTACCCCAAACCCAGGTTATTTCTTGCCATTCGCATTCCATATGGAGAATTATTCTTGAGGCGCCGTGGAAGGGCGGGATGACTCTGTTGCCTAGTGGGTTTAGGAGCTGAACTGTCATCTCTGGAACCCGCTTCAGCCTTTGGCTTGGAGCCCAATAAAATAAATGTGGCCGAAGGTGGGCGGGTGGTCTCGGCCTAGCTCCTGCTGGACGTTTGGCCACTTTACCAATCAATCCCTATGCACCTGAACCCAGTTGTCAGCTGTTCAGAAGACATGCAGGACTGGAATAGCATTGGCAGAGCTGTGTGTAGGGAGCCTGGGACTACAACAGTGGGTGCTACAGATGAGGACAAAGGTATGTTAGTGGAGTTCCCGCTCCTAGCCCAGTACTAAGAGCCTGTTGTTTAAAGGAGGACCAAATTCACCCAGTTTAAAACAACCACCTTTCCTGGAACGGTGCTTACTCCACCTCCCACTTTGATGCCTCAGGCTTACAAAAACGCACTTGCTCCAGAGAAACTTCCTAGCTTGTCCCCATGTTGCCTCCCCACTTCTGTTCCCCCACCAGGCACCAGCTGAGTGTCTTCTCCTGGTTAATCTCTTCAGTCCTGTCTCCTGTGTGCTCCTCACCCCTACAGAACGGCTTCAACTGCTTCTCTCCCTTCTGCCCCTGGATGGATGTGGGGGATGCCGGAGACTGATTCAGAAGCTTGTTTCAGGCAGTTCATTGATCTAGTGTTTAGTCCAGTCTTGTTTGAATAGCCCCATTCCGCCTGATGTGCCGAGGGGAAGTCATTCCTGACCAGTCTCCTGAACCTGCAGCCAGGAGCCCAACCTATTCCCCTCCTGCCACTGACATTTCCTAGGCCCCATTGTCTCCTCCCATCCCCCAAATGCCCCCTCTTGCATTTGATTATAAATATTTGAGGCCCGATCAGTGTTTCTTTCCTACCACAGAGTAACAGTAACTAACCTATTGTTTTTATACATAGAACTGAGTCCATGACACCGCCACAGAGGGGTCATCTGCCATCAAAAATATCCTCCAGATAGAGAGGAAGTGGCTTCGTAGGCTCAGCCCTTACAGCATCATGTCTTTGTGAAGCCTCCAGAGCTCCCCACCTGCTTCCACTCCGCTGCACGGCACATCTAGCTGTGTCTTGCTATCTGCTGGTCTTAAGGCATGAATTCTTCTTTGATAGTCATTGGGGAAGAGGAGACCAGGTTGGTGGTGCTGCTGCAGATGCCGCCGATGGGACCCGGGGTGCCAACGGCCGGCGGGGTGGGAGTGGTGGTGCTTGTGGGTTGCGTCTGCTGCTGCATCTTCTTCTTGTTCACCTTCCTCTCCTTGGCTCTCCGGTTCTGGAACCAGATTTTCACCTGTGGAGACGAGATGAGAGAGACGGACAGGCATGGGGAGGGGGGAGAGAAACAGGGAAAGGAGCAGCAGGAGAGAAGCAGGCAGTATGAAATATGGCAGTGAGTGAGGCCAGGGACAGAGGAGGAGTGAGCATTTGGGAGGGAAAGAGCGTGAGGTAATGGGGACGGGAGGGTTGGAGGGAGTCAGTGAAAGGAGTCAGTCCTGGGCCGGGTTAGTTTTTCTGTCTTCACTATTGTCCCTCGGGCACACACAGGATGGAGCGACTTTGCTACAGGGGGCGCCAGGGGTGACCATATGGGACACTGCGCAGGGCTAGCCTGAGCCCCTCCCTCCCACCCCATGTGGGGCTGGCATCGCCACTCTCCACCCCACCTCCCCCCGGCACGCTCCTCCACACCCCGCTTTTTTGACAAAAAGTTGGGACGGCCAGGACAGGGCTTAACAAAGGGATTGTCCCAGCCAAAGTGGGACGTATGGTCACCCTAGGTCGGAAGGAACAAGGAGCCGTGGTGTGGGGGTTGGCGGGGAAGTCTTCGTTTTATGAGCCACCTTGCCGCTTTGGGCCTGTGCCCGAACACGAGCCGCCCACCCCCTCAGAGCGCCCCAGATTCCTAACCTCGTTTCCCGTCTCCTCCGTAGCTTTCTCATTTCCCCTACAGCTTTCCCAGCTCCCTCTGCTGTTTTATAGGGTCACCCTAGGAGTGTGTGGGGGGGTTTCAAAAGCTCTCCGCATTGGCCGAACTGTGCACTCGGGAGTTTTACTGCTGACTTCAATGGGTGCAGTTAGCCGAATATCCAAGGCTGCCTGCCTCACGGGACATACCCCGGGACAACGCAGGCACCACGTCTCCCCGCCTGTCCGCTTCCGCCCCGTCTCAGCTGCCAGGGATGGGGCTGGCTGGAGGAGCCCTTTGCCACTGGCAGTGGTTGGATTGTTACCCATCCTCCTCCCATTGACTGTTGCTGATGGGGCAAGAGGGAGAATACCCCCGCTCGGGGTCCAGCCCAGCCCACTGAGTCGTGACTAGTTCAGCACTGACCTGCCGTTCGGTGAGCCCGAGCGTTGCCGCCAGCTCCGCTTTCCGCCGGATGGTGATGTAGCGGCTGTAGTGGAACTCCTTCTCCAGCTCCAGGCGCTGGTGGTCCGTATACACCACCCGGTACTTGTCTTTTGTTCTGGTCTTGCCTAGTGGAGACAGCAGAGAGGACCATGTCCAGTGACTGTTGTGGGGACTCGGAGTTCCAGATGGCAAGGGATGCGTGTGAGGGCATTACCCCCGGCGTAGTTCCCAATGACCTGCCGGCTAGCCACAATGCCATGGCCTGGATCGTTTGGTACCACTGCAATACCCTGATAACCAGAGGGTAGGGGAGACATCAAGCCCTTTCGGAAGGGATGCTGAAATACTCTGCCCAGCAATTGCCCAAGTCATTCCACCAGAGAGCCCCACAGACTCCTACCCGCTGGCAAGCCGTCGCTGGAAGAAGAGAGCTGGCTGGGGCGGCCAAGAGAGAAATGACACCGTAGACTGAGGAGGAAGCTGTGCTGTATCTAATTGCACCCGAGGAAGAGACGAGACAAACGTTATGGCACCAGAGAGAGACAGAGCGCCAGAGGCAGGTGTTGGAAGGCAACGATGGACACTGGCTAGGAAATGTAGAATGAACTGGCTTTAAATGAAGCCTGAGAATGCAGAGGAAACCAAAGTCCCTTGGCCATAAAACTCCAAACCCAAGCTATTGGAAGAATGTCAGGTTTGATCGTTTTAAGATGCATACGCTAGAAGCCGGGGAGGGAAAGCGTAGAGGAGTCTAGGGGAAGGGGCAGTAGACTGGGAATCAGGAGACCCGCACTCTGTTCTCTCTTCCACTGACCTGCTGTGTGCCCTTGGGCAAGTCATCTTTCCCCGCTCCAGGCCTGGGTTTCCCCTCCCACCCTTTGTCAGTCTTGTCTACAGAGATGGTAAGAGCTTCAGGGCCAGGGCTGTTTCTCGCTATGTGTCTGTACAGCGCCCTGCACAATGGGGCCCTGCATTTGGTTGGGCCTCCGGGCACTTCTGCAACCCGCTCAAGAACTAATAACAGGGAAAGAAAAGAAAAGATACCAGCAGAGCTAAAGATTTTCCCCAGGGAATAGCAGCAGCGTTGCAGATGGGAACAGCAGCTATGTCACAGCAGTAGCCCCAATGAGTGTACGGCCAGCGGTTCAGGGCCAGTTCGAGGGGTGGGCGAGCAGGGTGGTTTCTGGGTGACAACTTCCAGGGGCAACATGTTCCTGTGCCCCTTGACTTTCCCCCCTTTCTCTGCTGCATTGGCCGACCTGGTTTTGCCCCATTGCTTGGCCAGTCGGAGTGGGTTTGTTTGATTTTTCCCCCTCCACTGCTGAGGCGGGGGCGAAAACGTTTTCCATCCTGGCTGGCAAAAGGGCTAGGGCCACTCCTGCATCTGCAGGCAAAGAAACCTAAGGTTCAAGCTCTGTTCCTGGATACCTACCCGGGACTTCTAGCGAGTGACCCCAGCAGGCAGTGTACCTAAGTATGGAAGGAAGCCCTGAATTGCTCACCATGGCCCCGAAGGAATAGTGAAATATGCTATGAACACACGCGTGTCACTGCCGTTGGGACAGGGCAGTGCCGCTTTTTCAAAGGTCAGCCCCTAAGTTGTGGCTGCAGATGTGGGTTTTGTGCACAAAGCAGATGCAAGGGCATATTTTGCAGGTGCAGCTTAGCTGTCTACCTTTGACCAGTGTTTAGTTAGACAAAGCGTAGGGCAAGATACTTGTTTGTTCGTTGAGTGAGTTAAATCTGTTCTTTGGGGATATTTGTTGTGAATCTCTGCATTTGTTCACAAACATTTTTTTCTGTTACTCCGTTGGGCCCCTTGGTTTCAATCAGGAGTTCAATAGGGCTCTTTGTAAGCAGCGGATTTGATGTGAATGTGTCGATACATTTCACATATAACACTGGAAAGGAAACTGATCTGTTCTTCGGATCCATCACATGGTAAGCATGTTACGTGAAAATTGATTTTCTTTAGAGATGGCTGCTAGGCAGTAATAGAATGATGTCTAAAATATCTAGAGTCTATATACTAGAAATGATGATGATGATGATTAATAATAAAAGACAAAGCAGGGATGGAGCCCCCAGACCCCAAACTCCACAACTGGACCCCACACATTGCTTTTCAGCCCCAGCCATAAGTAATTTAATCCCTCTGTATAACTATTTTCTCCTAAATGGAAAAATAAAAGTAAAAGATGATACACGGGTCTCCTGCATTAGCTCATTCAGTGTGGGACAAATATTTAGGGATAATATGCAAACCAAAAGATAAAGGGTTAACGAAAATATACAGTAAGAGAGAGGGCTCTGTCTAGGAGATCCTGTGGGATTTTGCAAAGTAAGACCTAACTGTAACCACACAACAGGATAATGGGATGTATGTGTCAAAGACCAGAGGTCGGTCATCCATTTTGCTGATCCACAAAGGTTTTGTCCGACAATTCTAAGGGTCCAAAATGTAGCCTATTGGCTTGGTTAGCATTAAATACAAATGTCTGCTGAGCAATCCACATTGCTACCAAACAGAAGTCTAACTGCAGCCGAACATTCAGCTCCGCAATACCACGGGGCTGCCTGAAGACAAATGAGTCACGCACAACTGCGTCCTTGTGTACAGACAAGCAGTGAGTCAGAAATACAGCAAACAGATACAACATAGGCCTTTGATGGTCCCACCATCTCACTTCTTACATCCCTGGATTAGTGGCCAGAGGTCCTTTCTTTCAAGACGTTTTAAGGAAGAACTGGATATACCCACATCATCAAGTTTACTAGTAAGAATGTCGTGATTTTCACTACCAAATACCCAAGAGGGAAGGCAACAAACACAGCCATGAAAATTTGTTTCATATCCAGAAATCAATAAATTCTGTTCCAAAATGGCAGGCGGGCCATGATGGTGTTTTCAGCTGCATATTCAACATCCTCCTGCCTGGGAATCAGTCCATTTGTCTGCTTGGAAAACACAGGACAACAGATGCAGATGCCTGTCTTTTCCTAAACTTTTGCCAAAGAGACTGGAGCTGTACCAGGGAACAGTGGGTGCAAATGCAGAGCAGCTCAATGAAATTCAATTGAATTGCTCCGGATTTACATCAGTGTCACTGAAAACAGGGTTTGGCCATGTAATTTTTGACCTACAGAGGTTCTCCAGAGCTTGACACAGCAATAACAAAGAGATTTCCAAAATTCAAGAAGGCGATGGGCCAAAATCTGCTTAGTTGCACTGGTATAAATCTGGAGTAAGAGAGGGCAGGTCTATGTTCGAGACAGCTCATGCTGCATGGTGACTGGTGGGGCCAAAGCATGGAAAGCCTTTTCCATTCAGAGGACAGTATATTGTCACCTCCCTCTTTTTTAATTTGGAAAAGCATGTGAGTGTATTAAATATGTTGTTGGAGTGTCAGTGTAACACTGTAGCAGTGAAAGGAAACATGAAGCCATTCCAAACTAAGAAAAGTGTCAGCAATAGATTACATAAATCAGCACAACCAGTTCCCCACAAACAGCTACCAGATACTTTCCTTGGATCAGTTTAATCAGGAGGACACCCTTGCATGGCACAAAGCAGATACTGCCCTTCTGAAGATTCCCTCTGCACATCTGTGAGTGGCATAAAGAAAATGTAGTGCTTTCTAGCATCCCGTCCTGGGACAGGGGACCTGGCCAGGGGGAAAAGGGCATGATAAGGGATGTGAGAAGCTCACTGGAATCTCTAAAGAGGGGAGTTATTTGCTTTAGTTTTGTTTGTCTTTATCCTTCTTTAATAAAACAAATGTCCCTTTCTTCTGATACTGGAAGATTCTTGTATGGCTTGTTGACTCCATCCCTCTATGGTGATGGCCATCGGTTACGCTTGGTAAGACTGGCATAGTGAAAAGGAATCTGGGAGCTACGTACGATGCTGTGTATACCACTGCTGTGGAAAGTCCAGGCCTGGATACCAACATCCATTCCTACAGAGCAGGTAACGGGATACAAAGCCTTTCACTTCAAGTTCTCTGGCTCACATCTAGCCCAAGACACTAACGTTGCCTTGCTCTAGAGCAGGGATCCTCAGAGTGATTCAGGAGCTAAATTAGCGCTCAACGTTACCCCAAAGAGCCACAGTCGTGTGAATTCACTGTTCCGTTTCCTAGAGTCCTATCGATTCACATGTAAGCAGTATGCCAGGGGAAATGTTTAGTATAACACAGTAGAAGCATCCTGATTGGTTAATAACTGAGATTGGCTAATAAATGACCTGGTGTTTTCATATCATGTGCTGCAAACAGCTGCAGGAGACACATTAAAGAGCCACTTGCAGCTCGGGATCCTCAGCCTGACGATAACATATTGTTATATTGTCAGACAATTCTAGGTGTCCCAAATGTTGCAGAGCTGCCCTAGGTGAAATAAATGGTGCCTGGTGGACAGGTATCAACGCCACCACGAAGCATGGGCAGCGTGGTATTCTCACGGGCATGGAGACGGGCCTGTCCACTCACCCAGGAGGGGTTCCTCCAGGAGAAGACTGGGCCCCATTGGCGGATAGTGGAGGAGAAGCTTGAATTGCTTCTGGAGCCTTTCCACGGCACTACTCAGGCCCTGCTCCTCACGTCCCTGTGCCCACTGTCCCCTGACCCTTTGGGGGCCTGGTATTTGCCCAGTCTGCAACACCATCTTCGGAGAGCTAGAAATACAAACATACAGCCTGCTTGGCTGCAAGTCTATTTACTATGCCCAACACCGTGGTATCTGAACGCCGGTCAAAAAGGTCAACATCCATTGCTCACGTGGAAATGTCCTAGAGATCTGCTGTGGGACAGACTGATTTCTCTTATTATTAATACCAGCAACCAAAGAAGAATTGGCCAAATTCCTTTTGGCCAAAGGGAATTTAACCTGGCCCGAAGCTGGCGAATTAGCAGCAGCAGCAATGGAAGCAGTCGTGAAAAAGGTGCCAGATTTGCACGCAGAGGGCAGGGACAATCCCACGGACTCAGTGAGCAAAATGCAAAGCCAGTGGCAAGGGACTGAAAAGGTTCCACTGTGAGGTGCTCATTTTGCATCAGTTTGGGAATTTCAAATGTCTCCATGTCATAAATGCTTCAGGACTGGCACTTGGCCTTTTCTGGCCATCGGTCAGCTCCTTGCGCGCAGGAGGGTAACCCACCTAAAGAAGAAAGCAGAGGGGGAGCAGGGCCCAGAGGAGGACGTACACACTACAAAGGAAGAAAGTGGGACCTTATGCCCATCACTGTGTATCTGAGTGCCTTGCAGCCGATGCCTGGCCAGCAAACCCAGGCAGATAAAATATTAACTGGTCCCTCCCTCAAAACTTTCCCCTAAAGGATAAGCAAGCCCATTTCTGAGGATAAAAAAATAGGAGTGCGGGTGATTCTGTCCTTTTTTAATTTGTTAACAGAAGCCTGGGCATTGTGTGCTGTAGGCCTCACCCTCAGGTGGAAGGCACCAAATGGCAATGGAAAGGCTCTTCCTAGTAAGGGTGGGGCTGGGTGTTATTACACCACCTCACCTTCCCGAGGCTTGGTGTTGTTTGTACCCGTGTTTGACAGTGGGAGCATGAAGCTAAGCCCCTCGCCCCAGTCGAGTCTCCCTGTGCACTTGGAATGCTTTGCTCAGCAGGTTCCAGCCACCGAGTTGCCCCTTTCAGCCTCTCCTGCTTCCTTTGCCGCCCCATGGAGGGTTTGGGAGGGGAGGGCCCGAGGTCTCTGCAGAGTACACCAGAGAAGGAACCGCTGGAGTGGAAGCCGCGATGCCCCCCTTCAGCCCTACCCAGCTGGTTTGTCCTCTCATTCCGGGAGGCCTCAGGTGTGTCTCTTCCATACCTTCCCCATCTCAATTAGACGGGGATTTTTTTAAACGGGTTCTTTCATGGAAAGAGGAGGAAACAAGGGTGAGCGTCATCGGAGGGCGGCGGCCCTGGGGCTTGCCTTGCCCTATGGCACATGACCCCAGAGGGAAGAGTCCTCAGGAGAGATGTTGAGGGCAGGGCCACCCCGCCGAGTGATTTACGAGGGATCAGCCCACTGGCGATAAGAGGGGGAAACGGCAGCCACCACAACAGGTGGCGTATGAGCGTCCAGGCAAAAAGCAGCTGCTTTTCTAATGAGTAACCAAGCCCAGGCCAGTTTACTTCCTGCTTCCAGTTCGCCACCAAGCCAAAGGCATGAGTGTAAGCGTGTGTCAATACGTGCATCTGTGTGAGCGCATGTGTGAACCCGGGGATGTGCCTGCGTATGGGCGCATGTGCTGGGAGACAGCTGATCCTGCTGGGACGTGACCTGAGGACCCCCAACTACAAAAGCGGTCGCTCTCCTTTTCAAGTGGAAGCAGGATTTCCATCACTGTACCCCTCACCGAGGCTTTTGTGTCCTCTCTCTAGGCCTCTGCTGAGAAGGCCATTGAAGTGCGTGTCCTCGACTAACAGGCCGAGCGTGTGTTTGTGCACTCAGCAATGGTTGCTCATCCCTGTGTCAGTGTGTGTTCAGAGGTACACATGTGGGCATGTGGGAGCATGGGTTCGTATGAGCCCCTGTGGGGACAGAACAAGAGTTGGATTTCATATAGCACCTTTCATCTAAATAATAATGTGCATATCTATGCAGCCTTGCATTAGAGGATCTCAGAGCAATTGACAGGCAGCAATTAAGGGGAGGGATAGCTCAGTGATTTCAGCATTGGCCTGCTAAACTCACAGTTGTGAGTTCAATCCTTGAGGGGGCCATTTAGGGATATGGGGCAAAAATCTGTTGGATGATTTAATTGGGGATTAGTCCTGCTTTGAGCAGGGGGTTGGACTAGATGATCTCCTGAGGTCACTTCCAACCCTGATATTCTAAGACTTCCAACAACTTGATGAGGTGGGTAAGAGCGCAGCTAGTCTGCACCACCAGGAATAGAACCCGAAACCCTTAGAACAGGGCGTTAGCCACTAAGTCACACATAGCAAAAAAGACATAATTTAATCATCACGTTCATCCCTTGCCAGTAGAAGGGAAGCAAGGTAATAAGACTGGCCCACGTCACATCTGCTCAGAAGAGAGCACCTCAATTGGGTGCTGGGATGATTTTTATAGTGATTTTATACTGAAAGCCACTGAACAAAACTCTAAATGCTGTATGTGATGGAAACCACGCACTCGGTTGCTATTATTACTTCAAGCCAGCACCTCTAGTTCCAGCGCCCTACCCCAATTCCTTGTCAGAGCTAGCAAGACCCAACAACCTGGTGACCACTTGAGAAATGTGTTTCAGTGTGAGAGTAAGTAGGTGTCATTGTGAAAAAGAGAGATTTGTGTTTGTGTGTGTAACACATGGGCAAATATAGAGCGAGACAAACACAAGGTTGAGAAGCGGGACCTTATTATATTATGGACCCACCATAGCAAATATCTATGTTTACTGTTGTAAGACAATTTGCATTATAAATCTGATTTCCCCCCCTCTAACTTCCACAGAATATAGGCCCTTTCCATCTGAAATGTGCATCTATATTCTCCTACCTAAGGGGATTTTTGGCAAGGTTTTTTGCAATTGTGAGGTGGATCACACCAGCTGTGTATGCGAGATGTGACTTCAAAAACTACTGATAAAGTTTTGAGCTAAGAACTCTAAAAGTGTTGTAGTCACTAGATGCCAGAGAGAACTAGTGCACAGATATGTATTAAACTGTGCCCGGTGGATTATTGAAAAGCTATTAGGTAAGCCACAGGAAAATGGAACATCTTGGGAGCCATTGCTCCATGTATTCTCTGCAATGGCGATAAGTTCCAAGAGGAATTCTGTGCCTCTAACACTCCTGCAGGCAGAGTCTGTGCACAAAGTGATCCTAATGACTCCAGTCTCTAAAGTTACAAGCTGTCTAGGTGCATCCTGACATTACCTGTGCAGGCACCCCTGGTCCTGAAATTTATAAATACCATCCATTAATTCTTCAGGGTCCTCGGCGTAGATTATAAGCTCTGCATTAATTCTTGCAGAGTTAAATTATGGAAGGACTCCTTCCAAGTTTATAAGCACTGCCGGGTTTACAAGCCCAAGAATTTATAAACACAAGGAGTCCTGAAGAAGTTATAAACTCCTCATGATCACTGAGGTGAAACCAGGGCTTTTACTCATGCAGAGCATATAGAAGCTCCATGAGAATCTGACCTTTAACTCGCTTTGCCCCAACTGTAACAATTCCTACACGTTTTCTCACATTAAGGGGTTCATTTTGAACCACTCAACAATTATGGAAATTTCCAAACAAAAAACGTTAAGGCATCAATTTTGGTTTCAAATGAACATGCCAGATAGCTATTTATTTAAAATATCACTACTAGAACAAGGCTGTGTGTGGATGGGGTGGGGGGAACCATTGGGAAGAGAGGAAATAAGATTAAAAATAAATGTTTGAAAGTCAAGAAATGAGATGGTGGGTGAATCCTGAATGTTCCATGAATTTTACCAGGAATTATTATTCATCCGAAAGTCCCTGCGGGAAATTAGTCATTCACTGTTATTTGCTGTTCACCAGGTCTCATTAATTAATTCTCCTCTCGGTTTCAAATGTTTCAGTCATCTAATCAGGCAGATGAAACAATACCATGTGACTTGAGTGACCAATCACTCACCACAAACATCATTAACCTTGTTTATTATGTTAGGGCCTAGAAGACAGAGGAGACAGGTCCTCCCATGTGGTGCTTACAAGCTAAATAAAGTAGCAAAGGTTGCACATTCAACCCAAAGACTGACAGTAATTCAGCCCAACTAATGGTCAAATGCAAATACATCTGCTGAATTCTAAAGTGGATTGTGGCAGATTTAGAGGCAGAAGAAAAGACCAAAATAGTACTCGCAATGAATAATTCAACTACCTTTGAATGCAAATGCAGAGTTGCAAACGTAACTCTATCTTTACGATGCTGTTTGTCCATAACAGCAGCGCAGACACTGCTGCCAAACTCACCTCAGGACCCGAGCCCAAACGTCTACACAGCTGTTTTTAGGGCCCTAGCGCAAGACTCGCTGCCGCGGGTTTTAAAACCCGGTGTAGACACCCCCTCGGTGGTGGGTGTAGAAAGAGAGAGGGCTTCAGCCAGGCATTTCTGGTGTCGAGCTCTTATTTGCAAAAGAAAGCGACTCGTTTGAGAGATGAATGATGTGCTCGCTCCGTTCATCGGAGCGAATTAAATCATTGGTGGCTGTGATTTAGAAAGCCACTCACTGTGCAAAATCCTTAGGCCACCAGACATTTCACCTCAACACAGCTTTGCTCTGTTTGGAAAGACCATAGCTATAAAACTGGACTTTTATTTCCACCCCAAGCTCACAGCGGTGAAGATGGAGGACTTAATGTATGCACTCTGGTGCTGCATCGCCATCTACCCTCATCTGTGTCCCTCTGAAGGTGTGGCACCCACCCCCAACACACACACCTGAGCAGAGAGTCCTTCCACACTGTGTAAGCTTCATTTAAACCCTTAGGGGCAAATCCAGTCCCCTCCGTCATGGCTGCAGAAGCTCCCCTGGCAGGGCATTCCATCACATTGCTCCAGGGCGGGCCAGGGACACACAAAGGGCATGCTCCCCTAGCATGGTAGAGAAGGCAGCTCTGCATTTCCACTGCCCTGCAGGGCACAGTAGTGAGTGGGGTGGGGCAGGGCACAAGAAGGTTGGGAAGGAGCAGCACTAGAGGATAAACGGCGCAGCTCTGCAGATCTCTCCTCCTCGTACGATCTCGCCTTGTGCCACTCAGTGTGCTGCAGCCTCAGAGTTGCAACAGCCGCTGCAGAATGACGACTCAGCCTGTGACTTCCTTCCCCACTAAGCAACTCGCCTAGCTACCCAGCACACAGCGCAGCATGACTACGTTTGGTCAGAGCTTCCGGGATCTTGCACAAGCCCACTACGCTGGGCCATCCCAGGCTAAGTGTAAGAATCATGCCCGCATGATGCAAGCCTGCAAGGCTCGTGCGTGGCGTATGGATGCCCCCCACCCTCCCCAGACGTGGAATCTTAAATAAAAACACAACTCCCCGGAATCCCAGTGCTGATGCTTCATCCTCAGCTGTTTAAACTGACAGCACGGTGCTCCCGTTCTCCAGAGGAAGGTCCCATGTAAGGGCTCCAGTGCCCCGGGCCCCATCAGGTGCCACAGCAGCAGGGAGGATGGGCTTTAATGAACAGCCCAGAAACCACAACCGAGGTCTCCATGAGCACTTTCCACCGTGCCATTAAGAAGTGGGCATGTGCCAGCTAAGGAAGTTTACAGAGCCACCTGCAGTGTTGCCTACAGCCACCACCCTTCTCTTCGCTCCCCGCCCTCCGACAAGATCTGAGGGTGGCACCAAGGCCTCCACGCTGGGAGCTGGAGCCAACTGAGAGCTGTCTTTTGGGGAGCTCTCGTGCAGACCCAGTTGTGTGCCATGGAACCTGGCCTCGGGTGCCTGAGAGGATCAGCATGAATTCGCTCCCACTCCCTGACCTCATATTCTCACTCGCCACCTTTGCTTTCCAACTCCCCCCTATCCTTGAATGAAGCCAGCCTCTCCTAGGGTGACCAGACAGCAAGTGTGAAAAATTGGGACGGGTGTGGGGGGTAATAGGAGCTTATATAAGCAAAAGACCCCAAAATCGGGACTGTCCCTATAAAATCGGGACATCTGGTCACCCTAGCCCTCTCCTGACAGCCCGGTCACGGGCCTCCTCAGGCCTGGAGCCCTTAATTGGCTGCTTGAATTTTTTAAAGTGTTATCGCCCCCGCTCAACAATCTCCACCCAAGTCAGGCCGGCTTGTTTTTATTCTTTCTCTGTCCTGTCACAATAATGGCAGGTGAATGACCGGCCGCAAGGAGCCGTTCAGGAGGCCAGTGGGAAGGATTTCAGCACCAGGATCAAGAAAGGGCCAATGTCTGTGTGGGGAGAGGACATCATTATCTTTGTTAATATATAACTCTAATAGCCCTCACCTTAGCCACGATAAGATAAGGGAGCAGCTTTAATGTGCTGTGCAAACCAAAAGGGACTCACTTCTGAGCGTGTGCACTGCAGACACACACCCACTCGCACACATGGGGGGGGGGGAACGGGAGGTTGGGTCCAGATTCTGAGCTGCACCCAGCATCCACCTGCTACACTGCCTTCTCACAGATAAGGCCTTGTGGGCTCTGTCTGAGATCGCACTCGCTCTGAGACAAGGAAGGGAACTCCGGCCTCCGCTCCAACGCACAGCATGTCCCATTATACCACGTCTCATCAGAACGCACCTCTCTCGCCATCTCCCATCGGACTGGGATTGGCTGCGGCTGGATCTAGGAGCTGGGTCTCCATCCATCCGCTGTGGCTCATGCAGCCCCAGTCAAGGCACGCTTTGTCGCTCCCGCCTAGCAGGGGAAGAAAGGGGAAATAAAAACTTCTTCCTGCTTCCTCTATTCCATACCCTGGACTAGAGCAGCCTGCATGAGGCCGGCAAATAAATGAGGAAGTCCGAAGTCACTGTTGGGGCTAGAAAGCAGAGTTTGGCCTTCAGTGAGGTCAAGGCGAATGGAGGATCCCACTTGCTCGTGCCCAGAGAGGCAGCAGTAGTCAAACCTTTCTCCCCAGGACTGACCTCCTCTTCCTGCTTCAAGACCATCCTCAGTGAGGAGCCCATGAGACTAGGCACCCAAAAGACTACTTTGGCATTGAATTGATTGTGCAAAGAACGGAATGATCCAAGGTGTTCGGCCTGAACTCGAAGGAATGGGCAAATATAAGGATGTTCAGATTAGGGTGATGTTAGGAACGGGAGGTTCAGGAAATATTTGGGAATATTCTGCATTGAAGAGTGACGGGCCAGGGTGTGAAGCAGAAGCAGCACTGGAGGAACAGGCAGAAAGCAGAGGAGGAGTGAGACTTGTATTTATTTATAAGAGGTGGCTGTTTCCTTCAAGAGAGAGTTCCCAGAGATCCAGCCAGCCCTGGGGGAGTAGGGCACAGCTGATGCAGCAAATGGGAATGGCTAAGAGGTGGGCACCATGGTGTTGGCAGGTGGATGACAGGCATTCGGCATCCACCACAGCAGCAGGAGCAGCACAACTGCATGCAGAGAGGACAGGAGAACTGTACAATGTTATGATGGTGATGGACTCATGAGCACAGTGATAGAAAGAGACACAGATTGGAGCAGGTTGTGTTGTGTCCCTATATAGTGGCTGCTCCACGTAGAGGACAAGAGCCTACTACTGCTACCAGCTAATGGAGTTACTCCTTTAGCTCAAATGGTAGAGGCTGGTGTTTCTGGTTCTGAAGGGTCAGGATTATATGCTCATTGACAGCCCCTAGCGGGGACCCTCTCACAAGGGAGAGCACAGTGAGGGGACTGGGGTTGGCAGTTATTAAACCAAAGTAATTAACACTGGAAACTCCAGTGGGGGAGAGTGACCTAGAGAAATGCCAGCTGGTGGATGTGGTCAGGAGCACAGAGCCCCGAGTCCAGCCATTTACGCCTCAGCGTGTAGCACTGCTGCTCAGCTCTGCGCATGTGGCTTCACTCATCCACAGTTCAAACTAAAACGAAGATTGTAGGTCTCCCTAAACCGTATGAATAACATAATAATAGACTAGTCCCTCTCTGAGCCTCAGGAGTCAAAATTCAGAACCATCCAAAACTAAACAGAACCTGTAGCAAGCGAGCATGAGCCAGGCCAGCTGGCTGAGAAGGGCCGTCCACTCTTAGTGGGGACAACGCCCTGTGTTGGATGTGTGGGGTGTCTGGGTCCATCTCTTCCTAATGCTGTCTTCTCTGCCCCTCACCCTGCACTAGCAATGAAGAGACTGAGAGAGTGTGGAACGTCTGTCCATCCATCTGTCTGTCCCCATAAGGATCTTCTCTCTCTCTCATCTATCCCTTTCCATAGCATCTAGCTGTCATTTTTGTTTTCATTTTTTTAATGATGAAAATCCATATGTGTCCAAATACAATCATGGCACAAACGTCGACTAAGTACACCTCTCACCACCCCTGTGAAGTAGCTAAGTTCCTATTATCCTCCCTGTTTTATGGATGGGGAAACTGAGGCAGGGAGGCAAAGGGACTTGCCCAAAGCTACACCGCAAATCAGTGGCAGAGTCAGAACTGGATGTCAGACACGACGGACTCCAAACCCTGTGCTGGCTGCTCCCGCCTGCACTGGCTCCAACTTTAATTGATGTCTCTTTTGTGGTTTGGAATAGGAGCAACCTGTGGGGTTTTTTCCTCATCTCCTGCATGAAGGCTGCTCAGTAACCTTATGCGAAATGATTGACGCTCCCAGTCCAGTTCTCACCGCAAAAGGGCTCCCATCACAGATAGAAATCATGGTAATTGCCTCCTAGTTCACAGTGTCCCCAAAGAGGCCAGGAACGGTGCAGGAGGACATGGGACCCGGTCTACACGTCATTACAGAAGCACAATGATCATAACACTTTGCAGTGATACAGAGCTTCCCATCAGAAGAATGCCACACCCTTTAGGCACATTATCTAATTTGCTAATGAGGTTGCACAGGGAAGCTGCTACCCATGGAGCTAAGCGTTCCCTGGCTAAAGAGCGGCCATCAGTCCCTCAGGACAATCAAACCAGCATATTCCACCATCACTAAACCCACTTTGTCTACGGGAAAAGAAAGGTTGATACAACAGCCTCCATCTGAGAACCTGTGAGCCGCGGTAGTACCTGCCTTCCCTATTTCTACCCACCCTCCTTTGTCGCCCTTGTATTTTGTTGACTTCAGACAGGAGCTCACGATAGCTTCTACAGGGTGGGGGAGGAAGACAACCAAACGCACGATAGTTGAAGGACACTGACCTGGCTGTGAATCAACAGGCTGGGTTTTGACAAGCCCTCTCATACCCCTTTCTCAGCCTCCCACCACAGGAAGTGGAGTAGCAAAAATATAGATGGTGGATGAAACACTAGGGGTGTAATCTATCTTTCTGAGGGGAAGGAGATGTCAGGTCATAGAGGTGGCCAACAGCAGGTGTAGGAATACTAAGAAAACCCCTCCAGTGCCAAGTGTCCAGCAGCCAGCGTTTTACTTGTTCCAGCAGAACTTGCACGTCCACTGAATGGGAAAATTCCAGCGTCACATGTGGGAGTTTTCATTGCAAACAAACTTTCATTTCATATGCACGAGTATTACTCCCGGGGGAATTCTGTGCCACTGCGCAACGCGGAATTTTGCAGAAATTAATGTTGTGTTTGCAGAATTTCCTTTCCCCCACAGAAATGCCCCAGCACAGCACAGCTCGCACATAGAAGACACTGCTGGGGGGAGGGAGTGGGAGCTAGAGGGTTCCTGGTAGCTGCAGTTCCCAGCCTGCCCTGACCTGGGACTGAGTATCAGGCTGTTTCTCCCTTTGGATCCCTGGGCTCTGAGGAGGAGCGGGCGCGGGGGCTGTGGCTGGGCTCTGAGGGGGAGGGGGTTTGGGTATCTGGCCCCCCGGCTGGGCTCTGGGGGGGGTAAGGGAGCAGAGAAACAGGAACTGGGTTGTCATAGGGGTTTCTTTAATGCTCTACTCCAGAGGGAATTTTTTTGTGTCTCTCTATAGTTTCAGACATACTTGCTGACAGGTATTTTGAAATAAATTACCAAAATAATTGAAACTGGCGTGATTATGTAGTGTTAGGTTGACAAATAAAATTTGCAGACTTTGAATTTTTTGGTGCAGAATGCTCCCAGGAGTAAAGCACAGTATTCTTCTAGTCAGAGAAAGAGAAATAATGCCATGTGACTCATCTTATCGGACCAGTCACAATTAACCATTACATCTCCAGTGCTAACTATTCACAGAAGACCGGCTACAGTCAACTATTATGTACAAAAAGCAACAGAGGGTCCTGTGGCACCTTTAAGACTAATAGATGTATTGGAGCATAAGCTTTCGTGGGTGATGCATCCGACGAAGTGGGTATTCACCCACGAAAGCTTATGCTCCAATACATCTGTTAGTCTTAAAGATGCCACAGGACTCTCTGTTGCTTTTTACAGATCCAGACTAACACGGCTACCCCTCTGATACTTAATAA